>NC_060149.1:408090791-408460791 GCF_021461385.2 Schistocerca piceifrons
TTTGCGCAATATACAGCCGATTCTGTCCGTCACTCTGGGAATGTATGGCAGAAAGGCCGTACCCGACATTTCTTTTTCTGGTTCCTTACTTCGCCGAGTGTTTGGCTCTGTTACACTTCTAATGTAATTTGTGGAGTACCCATTGCTCCTCAGGACAGTTTCCAGGTGTTGCATTTCTCGTTTGAGGTGTTGCAGCTCACATATTCGTCCTGCTCTCGTTACGAGCGTACTGATCATACCTCTTTTCTGGCTCGGGTGGTGGTTTGACAGTTTCTGCAGGTATCGGTCTGTGTGTGTCGGTTTTCCATACACGCTGTGTCCCAGGTTTTGGCCGTCCCTTGTGACCAGCACATCTAGAAATGGCAGTTTCTTGTCCTTTTCTACTTCCATGGTAAATGTTATGTTGGCATGGAGGCTGTTCAAGTGTCTCAGGCATTCACCGAGCTGTTCTTCACCATGGCTCCACACCACGAAAGTATCATCGACGTACCTCCATGCCAACATAACATTTACCATGGAAGTAGAAAAGGACAAGAAACTGCCATTTCTAGATGTGCTGGTCACAAGGGACGGCCAAAACCTGGGACACAGCGTGTATCGGAAACCGACAGACACGGACCGATACTTGCATAATCTGTCAAACCACCACCCGAGCCAGAAAAGAGGCATGATTAGTACGCTCGTAACGAGAGCAGGACGAATATGTGAGCCTCAACACCTCAAACGAGAAATGCAACACCTGGAAACTGTTCTGCGGAGCAATGGGTACTCCACAAATTACATTAGAAGTGTAACAGAGCCAAACACTCGGCGAAGTAAGGAACCAGACAAAGAAATGTCGGGTACGGCCTTTCTACCATACATTCCCAGAGTGACGGACAGAATCGGCCGTATATTGCGCAAACACGGCGTAAAGACGATTTCCAAGCCGACAAGGAAGATCAAAGGGTGTCTTAGATCGGCGAAGGAGAAAAGAGACCCACTTGCAATGTCGGGAATATACCGTATACCATGCACATGCGGAAAAGTTTATGTCGGAATGACTGGACGATCCATTAACACCAGGATCAAAGAGCATAAGCGACATTGCAGGTTGGGGCAGGTGGAGAAATCGGCCGTGGCAGAGCACGCACTGAATGAGACCGACCACGTAATAAAATTCGCTGATACGGAAGTTCTGGCTGTAGAGAAGCACTATCACACGCGTATGTTCAGAGAAGCTGTAGAAACACAAAAACACTCGAACAGTTTGAACAAGAAAGAGGAAAGCCTTAAGGTAAACGGATCCTGGCTTCCCGTACTGCAGCGAACGACCGTCGCAGGTAGCAAGAGGAGAACCGCACCGGAAATAACCGCGGAGAAGCCCTCGGACGTTGGCGCGCCAGGTACATATAGTCTGCGGCCGCGAGCTCGGCTCCAGTTCACCACCGGCAATGGAGGGTGAAGCTTTGACAATGCCAGCCACTCGTGCTGGCGAAACGTCAGAAAAATCGTTAGATGAACGTCGGCCGAAGAACCCAAGACAGAAGCCAATAGGCAGTTTGTCAGTGATCATAATGTTCTGGCTTAACAGTGTGCTATGTATCAATACCAGTATTAGTGCATATACGTATAAATGTGAATGTGCTCTGGAATGGCATAAGAACATGTTAACGTTCTATCTTTGCTGTAGTGATAACTTTTTAGTTTTCGTAATTATTATTATTATTTTCTTTGTGTGTGTGTGTGTGTGTGTGTGTGTGTGTGTGTGTGTGTGTGTGTGTGCGTGTGGTTTGTGTTTGAAAACAGTCTCGGGAGAATATCAAGACTATTACACTTCCTGTGTTACAGCCTTCCCGTCGATGCGCAACTCCTCGTCTCTGTCGACGAGACGGAACTGGTAGCTGTGCTGGCGGGGGGCTGAAGTGGTACTGTGGGTTCTGCCTCATGTGTCGGTGTGATATTGGTTGCTCCCGCACATTCTGTTACGCAACACTCGCATCCACTGACGCAACACTCGCATCCACTTTTTTCACAACACTAGATGCACTCGCTACCACTTCTTTCATAACACCAGATGCACTCGCTACCACTTCTTTATTCGCGTTGATTCTCGTATGGTGATGGCATGCGGAATTGGAAGGGTTCTGCAATTGACGTCCCCTGTCAAATGCGTCGTTTTCATGCCAGGTGATAGTGTCAGTAACATCTATTACTTCCATCATTCGTTACTTTTTATAAGTTCCTACGGTGGTTGGTTATTCTGTATTCGTTCCCTAATTCCATCACAGGCGTCACAGTGAAAGATAATATTGTCGGATGTTTACGTATAACCAGGTTGCCAGACGTCATTGCCATTCCCGTTAAACCTGTACAGGTAAACGAAATGAGCTGTGTCTCATTAGCTAATGTACCATGCCTTGACTGAGGTTTGCGTGGCCAAGCGCTAGGCATTTAGGAACGCACAGGAACAGTTGCTTTCACTGTTGTTCCACTCGTTCTGCCATGTACCCACTTTCCTGTTCAGGAGTTGGGCCCTGGTTGTTACCCTTTGTCCTAAAATTTCTTGAACTTTTGTCACGTCCCCTTTAGGACGGCAGGAGGCTGCACGACATCTTACTAGTAGTAGTAGCTTTATTCATCGGTAGATCTCTTTTTACAAGGATATAGGACATATCAAAGTATTTACATGGGGGTAAGTATTTCTAGAAAGGAAAAAAGAACGAAAAAACATAGATTTAAGGTGCTATGTGGAATGTTGGACGTTTTATAATCATTATTATTATTATTATTATTATTTATTTGTACATTTTTTATCAAAGCCCTACTCTGTTTTATCTAAGTAATCATTCAATGTATAAAATGTATTGCATAGCAGGTACTTTTTAGTTGATTTTTTAAATGAGTGTATTTTTGCAACTTCTTCAGTCTCTTTTGGTAATTTATTGTACAGTTTTATTCTTTGGTAGAAAATGCTGTTTTGAGTTTTATGTTTACTTTTTCTTGGTAAATGTAAGCTGAGTCTATCTGGAGTTGCATGGTCATGGACAGAGCTGTTTGTGCAGTAATTACCAATGTTATTTTTGATGTGTACAACTGACTGGTAAATGTAAATGCAGTTAAAATCATCACTGTTTTGAACAGATATTTACAATGAGCTCGATTATTATTTTTGGTTATTATTCTTATGGCTCTTTTATGGAGTTTGAAAATTGTGTTCACATTTTGTGCGTTTGTTCCCCAAAAAAGAATGCCATAGCTAAGAATTAAGTGTACATATGAATAATATGTAACTAAAAGACACAGCATGTTACACACTGATGATAGGGTTCTAAGGGCATAACATGCTGATGACATTCTGTTTGCAAGTACCTTTGTGTGTTCACACCACTTCAACTGAGAATCACTATTCATTCCTAGAAGTTTTGCATTTGTTACACAGTCTATAGAGGTGCCATCTAAATTTAATTTAACATTGTCATTTTTCCTCTTCAAACTGAAATTCATGGCATTAGTTTTCTTTACATTCAATGTCACTTTATTGCTTATGCTACCAATCATAAACTTCCTTGAGAGTCTCATTTGCTTTCTCGGCAAGGAGTTCTCTTGTTTTCTCAGTGACTATAATATTGTTGTCGTCAGCGAAGAGAATTTTTTCACCATGAGTAACACTACTGGGAAAGTCATTGATGTATGTAAGGAACAGTATTGGTCCTAATAAGCTACCTTGTAGAACCCCTATATTAATGTATTTGGATTCTGTTAAGTGTTTTACTAAATGTTTCGATCTATTTGAAGTATGTGTTATCTCTACTCTTTGTATCTGTAAGGTATGATATAAAGCAGTCATTAGCTACATGTCTTATCCCTAATGCTTCTAATATGTTTAATAGAATCTTGTGGTCGACTGTATCAAACGCCTTATAAAGATCCAAAAAAAGAGCCTGTGACACACTTACCTTTATCAAGAGCATCAAGTACAACTTTTGTGAATTCTACTATGGCTGACTCCGTATTTTTGCACTTCGGAAACCAAACTGTGATTCGCTTAAACGATTGTATCTATTCAGGTAATTCATTAATATTTCATAATTGCTTCTATTATTTTTTTAGAAATGGGCCAGTAATTTTCTGTCTTCTGCATTACCTTTCTTAAGCAAGTGTACAACTCTTGCCTGTTTTAATTGCTCTGGAAATGTCCCTGATGTAAGGGATTCATTTATCATGTCTGTTAAGGGGCCTTGTACAATCCCTATACATTGTTTCAGTACACACGTTGGTACTTCATCTAAGCCTACTGACTTTTTATTTTTTAGTTTTTGAACAGTTTTATTGACTTCATTCTTTGTGGTTGGAAGTAACATCATTGTATTTAGTGCAACATTATTTACAGGTGTTATATTTGTTTTTGGGAATTTTTTCTGTAACTTCTATGTAATACTTGAAAAATGCTCCTTTACATAGTTTGCTAAGTGTTGTGGATCAATTATTACCTTATCTCCCTCCCTTAGCAGTATATTATTCTGCATTTGTTTGCCTCTCCCCGTTTCCTTTTTTATAGCATCCCAGACTGCTTTGCTTTTATTCTCTGTTTTACATATTATTTTGTCATTAAATGACATTTTTGCAGCAATCAGAACCTTCCTATAGATCTTTTTGTATCTATGATAGAAATTTAAGAATTCTGGATCATTGAGAATCTTTTTCATGGAACTAAGGTATTTAAGTGTTTGGGAGGACTTTTTAATACCTGCTGTTATCCACCTGTTTTTGTGATATGTTGATACAGACATGCATACTTTTGGAAATGCCTTTTCAAAGTTCAATTTAAATAATGTGGAGAATTTAGAGAATTTCGTATTCAAATTCCTTTCCTTATACACTTCATCCCAACTTTGTTTTTCTAGTTCTTTTGAAAAGTCTTTTATTTTGGTTTCTGATGGATGTAGTTTGTAAGCTTGTAGTTTAGGGAATGATTCGATGCCTGATTTTACTGTGGTTATTTGACAGAGATGGTCTGATAGTCCGAGATCTTTTACAGCTACATCACATATTTCCCTGTCCATATTCGTGGCCTCATGGCCAATTACTGATGCAGTCGTTGTTGTAACCCTTGTTGCACTATTGACCAATAGGGACATGACAAAACTTTGAAGGATGGTTATGAAGGTGCTGTTGAATTCATTTATGATATTAGTGTTGATGTTAATGTCCCAACACAGAATTATGTTGACCTTTGTACTTGAGACTTTATCTAGAACTTCTGTTAATTTATTGAAAAAAGTTTCCACACAAAATGATTAATTTCTTAGTGATATCAAGCCCTGTTAATTCAATAGCTGATATTTCAAAGTGTTTGCCTTTACTTACTGTACTCAGGTCATGTCTTGGTTTGAATTGTGTTCCTTTTCTGATATAAGTGCATGATCCCCCACCCCTTGCAGTAAGAGTTTGCCTTTTCATACTATGATAATACTATATGTTGGATTTCTGTGTCTCTACACCAATGCTCAGTAATACAAATTACTGTGCAATTCAAAGATTGGAGCTCAACTTCTAATAGTTGCATTTTATTTTTTATTGATTACATGTTTTGATGGAGGATTGTTAAGTCTGTGAAATGCCCCATGTTACTCTTTTCAATGGTTTGTTTTTCTTTGTGACGTCTGGCGTATGTGATATTTGAAGTGTTAAAATCTGTTTTGTGAGTGACTGTTTCTGTATTTTTTGAACTGCTGGAGATACTCTTTAGGCAGGGGAACATGTTGTCTGGATTTATCCTAAAAAGGACTTACTTTCCCTATCTATGACAACACGTATTTGACCATGTGTGGCCCGAGATCCACTCCCCCTCCCTCCCCCCACCCATACTTTCATGAATCAGCTGTACCAATCTTCCCTACCCAGTCCTGTTTAGGTGTAGGCCATGCCTAGTGAAACCCCATCTGTTAATAGTCCCGACGGGCACTAGAGAAACATGAGCAAAATTGGCTGTCCTCAGAGCCATGCCTAACCCCACAGTGATTCGCCTCACAGCTCCATCAAGGTGTGGTCGATCATGACGCCGGAACAGCTCAACAAAGTGTACGTTGGTGCCGTGAGTCAGGGAAACTATCTTGTCCAGGTCACCACCTATGTCATATGCCCCATCCCTGTCCAAACTGTTTCCTGCCCCACCCACTATAACTGCATGGTCGTGTTTTGTAAAGTCCTTACATAAAGACCCTAGGTCCTCTATCACATGACTTAGCCCTGCATTTGGCTTGAAGATACTGGTGGCCTGGTACGCTGCCCCTAAACTTTCCTGTAACTGAGGGCCTACACCTCGCCCATGGCTACTACCTAGCAGCAGCGCTTTCTTCTTTCTAAGACTTTGTACATTCCCAGGCTTCTTGGCCTCGGTTGAAGTGTGCTGCACATTTCCTGCTCCTCGTTCTACCTGAGGCTCTTCTCCACTTAACTCTGGCAGTGGTAGATACCTGTTTTTGGTGTTGGTGATAGAACTGTCAGATCGCGTTCTCTTTCTTCCTATCCTCCTACCAGCTGCCAATTCCCAACCGCCCTCCTCCCCCCTATCTCCCTTGATCCTTATGAGTTCCTTCCTTGCTTCCTCCAACTGTGCCTGAAGGGCAAAGATTTTCCTTTCCTGTTCCCCAGTCAAAATGTTCCTACTGCATACTCCGCAGTTCCAGGAGAGAGTCTCTTGCCTCTTCTGTTCTCCCAACTTTCTCCCCACTGGATCCCCCCCCCCCCCAAGTGAAAATATTTCCTTGGCAACAAATCCCTCTACTTACTACTCTATAACAGCTCCCACATTTCTCACTCATGGTCTGTTTTGAAAGAATAATTAAGTTTAAAAAATGTTTTCAATTTGTCAAGGACGCGAGATTGGCAGTGTGTAAACAAAAAATGATTCAAAGGTCTTATGTGCGGTGGTTGTTGTTTTTGTTCTGATTAAGTGATACAATGACAGAAGAATGAATTTGTAATTACTGTTGTTTTAGAGAATTTACATTATCAGGTGTGTTTGGTCAGGTTTTTAAACGTTTATAACTCGGAAAATTTAGGCCTAGATCGCGTCTGTCTAACTAGTATGCAATACGAAATGTGTTAGTTAAATACGATTTAGAAACGTTTAATTACTTTTATTGCAACAATAGGCACTGATGAAACTAGTAGCTGTCTTTTTTAAACGAATTTTGCACTATCAAGAAACCTTGAATAGAATTTTTTGTGTTTATGTCACGCAAAATTTCGGGTTATGTCGCGATTATTGGGACTTCAACTAAAGAACAAGTTTTTTCAAGAAACAGCTCTGCTGGGACGCTTATATTCAGTTGCGTGACAAGGACGGACACTACAGCGAGTATACAAAAGAAAGAAAATTTAAATTTGACACTACTTCCTCTTAAATAAGTTCTTTTAGTGGACGAAGGAAATACCTGTGATCTCAACTCGGCGGCCATCTTGGTGCCGTAATGTCTACTGGGAAGTTTAGGAGGATCACCAGTAAAGCATCGGTTGGTTTAGTGCCGATGGCCCCCGTGAGTCTGACGAGCACACTTCTCTGTGCACGTCGCAGGATTTGCCTGTTCCACGTGTAACAACGTCTGTGAGCCCAAACACTTGCTGCACGGCCTGTGATGGACGTGGAAATGGCATCATGATAGGTTCTTACAGCATGCAGCGGTAGTTTGTGTTTGCTGTTGAGGCACCGGCCGTTTTTTGCATGGTTTTGCTTGCTTTGTTTACGATTGCCTGAATGTGTTGTGTGAAGTTACGCTTTTCGTGCAGTAGGGTGCGAAGGTGTCGCGTGACTAACAAGTCAGGTTATTGAATGACATTTAAAACCTTCTGGTCTCTATCAGCTGTGATAGGAATGCTTTGTAATTTATCTGTAGGATTTCTACGTAATGGAAGTTAACTTTTAAGGAGTAATTTTCTGTGGAACTATGGTTAGTTTTTTGTTTACGCGCCATCGCTGCATCCTGGGGAGGAACCAATTCGCCACCTCCTCCTGCTGAGCTCTTGGATTCCCCGACATCATCGCCATACGCCGCGACCACATAGCCTAGGTTATCCTCTTCCAATCGACACAAAAGTGGTTCAGTTGACGAATCTTAAAATTAAGGCCCACAAATCAACCGCTGTGAACACTCTTTGGTAGGTTTTTTTATTACTTTTTGTGTGCTGGCTGACCATTCCACAACTCTACCCCTAGAGTACTCTATGAAGCTGTGATATAGACACTGAGGAACCAGCGGACCATGCATCCGAGCGAACAAAGCGGACCATCAAAAAATTGTCAAATGCTCCCGCGAGGTCAATTCATATTGCCATTGCGCATTTTTTTTTACATTTGTCGACTGTTTAGATCTCGTTGTTGAATGCATCTTCGAAACATTCCCCTTTTCTGAAAGGAAACTAGCACTGATTCAGAACCGCGAGCTCTCTGTACTATTGTAATCTGTCACAAGGGATCCTTTCCTCATACTTTGAAAGTGTGTTATTGAAAGAGATCGGTTGGTCTATAGCTTTTAGGATTAATTGGTCAGTCCATAATAGAGTAATGGACTGTCCAGTCGGAAATTTTATTTACAGCTCTTCTGATTCTTAGTGTAACATCGATGTTAACTGCCCAAACTCTGTTGTGGTATGTCTCAGGCTATCCCGGACGATTCGCCACTAACAAGTCAGGTTATTGAATGACATTTAAAACCTTCTGGTCTCTATCAATTGTGTGCCTGTTAAACCAGAGGGCAAATGTCGCACTTATATCTGCTGTTGTCAGTGAGTTTTTACCAAGTTTTTACCATGAGCGTAGTTGTCCACTTCCCTGATTTTTTCCAATATACGGCTCTATGTGATCAGGGTACTATGCACATATATTAGTGACAACACAATCACTGTTTTGGTGTCGAAGTACAATAGAACTCTAATGCTCGCTACACATTTGCGAGATTTTGTTGATCGCTAGATCTTTGTTTATGAATACAATAACTGCCTTTGCATTTTCTGATCCAAATGCGTAGCTGATTTCCAGAGGGAACAGAGCAGTTCCTATTTATTTTAATCTTTTCTAAGTTCGGCCATTACGGAGGAACTTCTCACTGCATTAATCTGTAACATTTTAGGGTCATTAGTCATTATGGGAAGTTTGTTAGAATGTAGTACTGGGGGGGGGGGGGGGACTGAGGCAAGAGGGATGGGAGCGGAGGCTAGGGGCTAGAATTCAGTTCGTCCGTGGGCTCATATGAGGTGTTTGTACATGTACTGTAGATCCATAGGTTCCGATCTTTTCATGTAGATTTGGCGCAGCACGTCACTTAATACTTTAAAATCTGTGGGCAGATGATTTACCTTCAGTATTAATCCACCCGATAGCTGGGTTGTGGGGAACGTGAATAGTTTCCCCTTTTCGTGCCCTAATCTTGTTCCGGCACCACTGAAAACTACATTTCATTTTCCAAGTGATGCACGTCAAAAATAACGATCCGCTTCTTGGATTCGCTATGTTTCATTCAGTTTTCAGGAAAACTGTGGAAAATGTAAGGAACCACCGGGCAATTCATTTAGTTTACCGTCGGTAATGGCGTTATGGCGCATTAGATTACATTACCAGGCCAAATTTGCAGCAGATCATGATCTTCAATCAAGGACTATTCCATATGTAAATGGCATAGTATTCAGTGCAGTTCACGAAGCCTTTCTATGTCCATATGTGTATTCTGGATCTCTCCAAACTCCAGGTATACTGATTTCACTATAAGTCTGCGAAGCCAAACTTTGCTGATCCAAAATTACTTTATGTGGATACAGATACTTGTATCTACTGGGTGAATGGCTCCAATTCATACGAAGTAACTAGGTGAAATACCAATGTATTCGCCATGTCTGGATATGTGTGGAATAATACCTTAAAACAAGCAGAGAGACGAGATATAAGGGTCACAGATTGTGGAGTTTGTGGGACTCGTCGAAAGTATATACATACTGCACATATGCAGGTGTCACCCAAAAGCAGGCTAAGGGGGTTCTTCGTATGGCTTCAAAAGCCCTCACAATCAATGATTACAAGAGGTGTCTGCTGGAGGCAGCTGCTTGTGCTGCGCATGCTGTGCACCATGTAGTCTTACGACTGCAAGGCCATGAAGTACATACTGTACTGCAGCTGAAACTCAGGGTGTTACATCATAACAATAAACAGTTCTTCTGTGGAGACAGTATTGTGACCCTCCCACATCCATACTATTTTCTGGAAAGTAATTGAGTTTGCAGATAGATATTTGTTTTTAAATGGTAGATGTACATGCAAGTGTATGCAGAATAGCTGAATGAATCCTTTCTCATAGGTGTGCATATCTGTATGTGTGCCTAATTGCACAAAATGTGTGCACGCAGATTGTATATATTTTGTGTAGTATGTACATGTCCAAGTTGACTACACACTGTGTGTGTATGTGTGTGTGTGTGTGTGTGTGTGCATTCAGGATCCATGGCGCGAGCAGCCTGATAGAGGTGCATCCTGCTGGAACCATGCACATACACTGTGAGCTGACATGTTGCATTGCCCTGCGAGTACATGCTATCGTGTGGAACAAAAACAAGCTGCATGTAGGGGTGGACACAGTACCTAAGGATAGATGCATATCTATGTTTATCTACTGTGCCCTCCACAATCATGTGATCACTCAGAGATAGCCACGAAAAAATTCCATAGACAATAATAATCTCTCCTCTGGCCTGAAACCTTGGGACGATTGTTGCAGGGGGTTTTGTTTCAGACTTTTCATGCCACTGGAGTATAAAACTTGATTTATCTGAAAAGGCACTTATCGCCACTCAGTGGGGTTCCAGCTGCGGTATTGGCGTGCAAATTTCAGCCTTTGTCGCCAATGAACAGCAGTCGACATGGGTGCATGAACAAGGCGCCTGCTGCAGAAGTCCGTGTACAGCAATATTCGTTGAATGGTTGTTGAGGAGACACTGTTGGTAGCTTCTTGGTTCATTTGGACAGTGAGCTGCTCAACAGCTGCACGTCTGTTCACCTATACACATCTCCACAACCACTGTTCATCCATGTCATCTATGGCCTGTGGTGCACCACAGCTGCCATGGTGCTGGTTTTGGATAGAGCCATTTTGCCATGAATGGAGGACATACTTTAATAGCAATGGTACACAAACAGTTTACAAACTCAGCCATTTCAGAAATGCTTCCACCCTTGGCCCAAAAGCCAGGGACTATGGCCTTTTAGACATCAGGTAAATCGCTCCATTTCCATACTACGGCACCAACTACACTTTTTTTCACATCTCCCCAACACACTCAAGTACCTTGTACAGTCTCTCAAACGGTTCAGTTCATAAAGTAATGACTATCATCTTCTGGTAAACTTATTAACTACAGATAAACAGGCACATGAACTTTTTGTTTGTAGCACAACAATTCTGTATTTTTGCTGCCAGCTAGGACTGATCCAGTAAAACTCTTCCAGAACTCCTCGCTCTGTACAGGTACAGGAATAGAAACGTGGTAGGCAATTTGCTGTAATTTTTCGTATATCAGAGATAACTGAAGGATAGAAAGAAAATCCCTTAGTGTGTTTCATTGTGTCGTTTTACAATAACATAAGAGAAGAAATTTCATGTTTTCCTTACTATAAAGTTCTCTTTTCACGACCTGTCGATGACTCTTAAAAAAATTGCAGTACTTGCCTAAAAAAGTAACATAAAAACTTTTGCTTCTGCAACGTAGCCACAGATAAACTTCTGTATGATAACCGTATGGCCAAATACTCTCCTCTTTCATTTGTCAGAATCTCCTTTCGATATCTCAAACAATTCACCAGATATGAGGAATGTTATGAACATTTCATTACCGCATGAGTGCGGTCAGAAGTGAATATGTTAGATAAAATCCATTTACTGAAGGAGGCAGGTATTGATCCCCTCAAAAGAGAAATATTCAAAATCTTGGCTACATTTCGTACACAGCAACATATGGTCTAATATACACCAAAGCAAATTCATAGCAACCCCTATTTTTCGTTGCAACGTCTTCGAATTTGTTACTTACATGTATAACTATCACAATAACTATGACCATTATCGAGATGATGGGCTCTTTACCATGAAGCTGACATACAAAGCTATAAGTAACATAGAAACTAATATTTTTTAGCAAACAAATTCTGTAAAATCGTTTGAGAAAAGCCTGGGCCCCTCTGCATGATGTCACACTGAGCACGCTGTGGACTTCTCTTTAGATGGTGATGCTCAGATCCTGGTTTTCCACTGCAATATCATGAAATATTTATACGCTGTTCGGCTTTACATTTCAGATCGTGAAATTTCACTGCTCTCGCAGAATGTCTGGTATGTTACTTTGTTGATGTCACTTAAAATCTCCTGTAATAGCTGATATTTAGGCTGAAATAATGATTTTGGAAAAAATTTATACACACTAGAAGCACATCTGCTCAGAACTTGCTAACGGCCTTATAACAACCTTAGTCTTACTGGAGTCAGACGATCCAACCATTAAAACTTGTATATTATCGGGAAGTAATGATATATTCTTTTTTTCTTCCAGCTTCCAGTATCATTGCAGGTCTAGTCGGTTGCTACAAGATTTTTGTGATTGGGGTGTTTTGTCCACCCCGTCATGATGATGGTATGTGGTCATATTGGCATATTGGGGTTACAGAGAATACACAAATAAGAACACATGGCTCTTAAGCTTTTCTTTTTATAAACGCTTACATATAACAAAGGATATTAACATATTTAAATAAGATTTTAGTTTTGTGCCAACACCTGCCACAGTTGGCTCATAGATTCCTACATCGACGCACAGCACCAATCGTAGAGTTGAGCAAATGTTTCTTCTGATTGGTGACGCGTTTGGCGAGCTAACTCCAACAGATTACTCTACAATGTCCCAAAGAATCGAGAGACATGCATTTGCCAGCTTACTTGACAGCCTAGGACATATGCTATGTTGCCGAAAGTTGCCATTTTAAGACCTGTGGCGTTAGTACTATAACGTTTACAACTGAAACAGCAACCAGCTACTAGTATGGTTTAAATTCAAATAAATCTTTTTAAACCATAGTTGTGGCTGGTTGTTGTTTCAATTATAAACATAACTGGAGTACATTAGATTCTCAAACGTCTACTCCTGTAGCTGTGTGCACTCTTTATTATTAAATATTTTGACTGTTTTAGGGAAGTCCCTCAGAGTGATTACAAGACCATATAGTATCACTGATGGAGAGTGAATGTTTCCATGGAATAAAGCTGAAATCTGTACTGAAGTATCACATAGATAATCCTACTCATCCATGGATAATATTATTTTGGCATCACTAAATCGATGATTTTCGAATACCAACACTGGATGTAACTCATAATTCGATACCATATCCACACCGATGTGTTAACAGCCGCTGTTGTTTAAACTGTGACCAATGTTGAACAACACAGTTTACATGTCAGGTGACTGCTGTGATGACTTCACCTCACCTGCAAGAAGGAAAAGTTATTACTTAAATATAAATACTTATTTGAATAGATTCCTATCAATCATCATCATGTTAACGGCTAATAACGGCTATCCTGCAGCAGAAAGTGTTGGTATGCACCTTGACAACTTTACCCTTTGAGAGTTCTCTCATACTTGGGTGAACTGTTCGTCAATCGCTGTTAATATAATATTTTCAGCAGTGTATAAAACCTTAAAACAACAAAGAATAATTTGTATGTCATCCTTGGTCATAACAATTATAACAGATGAGCACACTCAGCTCTACAGTCACTTCATCGCTATCGATCATGCCGAAATAGACAACGTTATGATCCTTGACACTGAATGCAGAGCAATGGTACTCGTCAACTTGTGTGAGGTCAGCGAGGGTATATTGCCAGTTATGACCGGAGGATATTGACTGCGCAGTTTTGGTGTCTTAAATAAATTTGCTTAACCAACATGTCATAGATATTCTGGAACATATTATTCCTGACTACGTCATGGGATTTCAGCTGGAGGACTTTGGTTTCAATAAGAAGAAACATGCTACAATTTCTTGCCTGTATGAGTGGCTGAATCAAAAATGTGTGTAAAATGCTTTTAGATGTTTGTAGGAACCTTACTGAAAGACGTTGTAGTTTGAATGATATCGACTGTTATTTGTTTCCTACACATCTAATAACATTCTTTGAATGTACGATGTCAGATTGATGGGACTCCTCCTATTAAACTGTGCTGTGTTGGTTGTAAAGAGTAAGATACAATAAATAAAGGGTTTTCTTCTCAATGCATTGTTTCTCTCGTAAAACTGATAATAAGTGTAGTCACCACAGTTTAGCAAGTAGCTTGGGTGGTGGTAACGTGAATTTAGTTCTGTTTAGAAATCAAGCCACTGTGACTATGTCTTTTCATTAACTCTTCATTCATACTTGGGTGCTGTCTACTTCTGTTGGAAAACGAGGAGAAAGTGCTGCTACTGTGTGTGTGTCTGTGTGTGTGTGTGTGTGTGTGTGTGTGTGTGTGTCTCAGCTATTGTGATGGTATCCATATGTGAGTGACTTATCAGGTCTGCGACTCTTGATATAGGCGTGGCTATAGCTGTACAGTCACTGCACACTGTTCCACATACGCTATAGACATTGCCAAATGTAGAGGCAGCATCAGAAGCATCAGGTGGCACCACTGGAGATAGTGAATAGCAGCGGTATCAGTGTATGCACAAGCACCAACTAATGGTAACTAGCAATATTTTGTTTACATGCTTATTGTGTGAAAAGTATAGGCAGATTTTTTGGGAACATAGGACGGGAAAAAATTAGAACAGTTTTGTGGGGAATATTTTGTTTCATTTACGTATATAAATTTTATGGTCATTGTGTTGTGTGATATTATACAAACAGTTGTCTTCTAGAAGCCTTAAAATCGGTCTGTTTAGTCCAATTGATGTGACAATGCACATAGGAATACTGTCCGTTAATTCTACTTCTACAGATTTCATCCGCATTTGTGCACATTAGCACTGAATGCACACATGAATCTGTACTGTTCTAATTGGTTCACATTTACACTATTCCCACACAAATAATTCAAAGTCATGTTACGCACCTCTAACATACAGACGCCAGATACTCTGTTTGCCTGTAGCAGTCACTAAGACACCATATCTCTTGCACATATTAAGAACACTGCTGTGTTTTATATGCATGCACATGCCTCTCAGAGTTAATTCAAGCACAGTTCCCATACATATCGACTTCTGAATCCTTCTTCCCAAACATATGGTGTGTGGCATAGGTGATACTCGGTTGCCATCTTCTTCTCTTTGTACTCTATCATGCTCTTTGTACTCTATCATGCTGCACAGACAGTCCTACTAACACCACGAATATTACAGCCTAGTCACAACACACTGAATGTTTACTATTTCGATTTCCACACCAAAGTCATTGTCAGGTTCTAGGCCTACATTCATATATGTGTTGGCGAATAGCAATATTTTGCTGGAACTTAACTAATGCTTGGTGAGCTGAGGAACTTCTGGTGGTGGGTGTTCATGCTGCAGCTGTGGTTGTGGTAGCAGTACAGAGTAGTCGAACTGCAGGTCCAATAAATCAGGAAGACCGCCTGTAGACTGGTGCTGTGATGGTACAGTAAAAAAAATACGTCGAGCACATTAGAGTCCTGGTCCAGTAGTCCTGCTAATGCCAGATCAGTCATGCATTGCACTGATGGAGAAGCAGAGAATAAACAAAAAGTAAGTATAAACAAATATATCAGTAAGTAAGTAATAACTGTAATAATAATAATAATAATATAACGGATGGACAAGTACTTACTTTCAGATCCGACAGTCTGATTCTCCTTATTCTGTGTGGCAGTGCTGGCTGGTTCCTGATGATTCATGGGATCCTTTCATCAAGGTACATTGAATTCGAATGAGGGCGCTCAGGCAAGCGGATTTTTACTATAAAACAGAGGAAGAGAAGAACTTGGTTCCTAATGGTCCAGGGGTTTCAGGCATTTTGTAAGCCTTCCTACTGATCCAGAGAGAAATGGGGAGGGGGGGGGGCATTACCTTGACTGTCACTACATAAAAATCTGTGAACGGGATGGGGGGGAGAGCTTGGGGAGGGGGGAGGTGGTTTTGATTATAACAAGCCCAACTGCCTCAGGTGTAACCTGACACTGGAAGTGGCCGTGAAATGAGAAACCAGAACCCACTGTAGATAACTACTAATGATTCATGCCCACCCATTAATACCATAATCTTCTCTATAGGAATCAACGAGGATTCCGGTAATGGAGATCTTACGATAAAAATGCTCTCTCTGTTCCTGAAAGGGCCGAGAGCGACGAAGACAATGCTGCCCCGGTTGACGCCGTTATCCTACTTCCGAAAGGCAGTCCATACAGTTACGCATTTCCGTTTCGTGAGGAAAATACGAGCTTACCGTGTAACAGGTCGGATTTGTGAGTGGATTCAGAACTTCCTAGCAGACGGAATTGATCACTTCGTTCTCCGCGGGATGAAGTCGTCAGGTGTAAAAGTATCTTCGCGAGTATCCCAGTGGAATGTCAGAGAGCTGCTACAGATCGCGACACATACAAATGCTCTAGTGGATAACGTTGGAATCTACGTGAGGCTGTTGGCAGACGATGGAGTTGTGCGTAGGGAAGGTGCAACGCCAGAAAAGTGTAGTGGAACGCAAGACCTGCAGAGGATCGATGGTTGGTGCAGAGACTGGCAGTTCACCTTAAAAGTAAACAAATGCACATAAACAGGTGGAAAGGCCCAGTACTGTCCGACCAGACTATTGGGGAGACATAGTAACATCTGTGAAATATCTAGGAGTAACTGTTCTTAATGACCTAAAGTGTAATGACTATACAAAATTAGTTGCAGGCAAAGCAGATGCCAGGTGGAGATTGTTTGAAGAATCCCAAGGAAACGTAAGTCATTCCCAAAATAAATGGATTAAAAAACACTCTTTCGGTCGTATCTTGAGTATTGGCTGTCACTCTTGGAGCCTTACGCGAACATTTAATGGAGCAGATAAGAGAAACTACTACGATGAACGGGCAGTTTGCCACGCAAGACGTAACGTCTCAGGGTCACACATATTAACTGTTAGGCTCCGCACCCTGTCTAAAACTAGCATGCAACTGACGGCTTATAATGTACAAGACATTCCCGTTCTCGGAAAATGTACTTTGGCTGCCATGTATCGCTTGCATAAGTGAACAGTGAGTTTTACGGTGTTACAATCACGTGAGTGTGAACACATATTTGGTCTTGATTCTATTGATTTGTTTGACTTTAACATTCAGGACAATGTGTAGTCAGCGTCTGCATTCAATGCAAAAGACAGTGTAGTTAGCTTGATAAAAGAATTTCCGAAACTCTTTTTCTGAAGGTTTAGGCAAAGCTAACAATTTTGTTGCACATATTACGCTGAAAGACAATGTTCAGCCAAAATTTTTCTGGGCCAGAACTGTTCCCATTGTATTACGGGACAAAGTCGCTGCTGAACTTAAAGAACTGCAAGATACTGGAGTTATTGCGCCCATACACGCTAGTCAATGGGCAAGTCCATTCGTTTTACTCCCCAAACCTTCAGGTCGCATCCTCCTCTGTGTTGACTTTAAGTATACAGTCAACCCACAAAATGTGATTGATACTTACCCGTTGCCACGCCCAGAGGATCTCATGGACAAATTAGGGGCTGGACGCTACTTTTCAAAAATTGATTTGCTCGCCACGTATCTTCAAATACCGCTCGATGAAGACTCTCAAACAGTATGTGTAGTAAATACTATTTGGGCTTGTTTAAATATTTGCGTTTGACTTTTGGCAGTGCTTCCGCACCCGCCATTTTCTGACGGTATTTGGAACAGCTGACTGCGCAATTACCAAACTGTTCAAACTATATGGACAATATTGTCGTAGTAGGTCGTACACCTGAAGAACATATTGCAAATCTACATGCTTTTTTTCGTGCATTATCTGATGGAGGACTAAAGTGTAGACTGGACAAGTGTGATTTTTTTAGCCGGCGGCTGTGGCCGAGAGTTTCTAGGCGCTGCAGCCCGGAACCGCGCTGCTGCCACGGTCGCAGGTTCGAATCCTGCCTCCAGCATGGCTGTGTGTGATGTCCTTAGGTTAGTTAGGTTTAAGTAGTTCTACGTCTAGGGGGCTGGTAACCTCAGATGTTAAGTCCCACAGTGCTTAGAGCCATTTGAACCACTTTTGATTTTTTTAAACCTGAGTTGCAGTATCTTGGTCATGTCATAAACAGTCAAGGTGTACATCCTTTTCAGTCGCATTTGTTAGGCATACTCGATTTCCCAGTTCTTCGCAATGTCACAGAATTGCAGTCAGTGTTAGGGAAGATGAACTATTACATTCGGTTCGTACCGAATGCTGCGCAAATTGTGACTCCATTGCATCGCTTGCGTAGCAAGAATGTCCCCTTTGTTTGGACAGAAGAGTGCCAAGTTGCTTTTCAAAAACTTAAAGATGCATTGTTCTATGATCGATGCTCAGTTCACTTTGATCCTGACAAGCCAGTTGAGTTGCTAGTTGACGCTTCCTCTTACGGAATCGTTGCATTTCTTTCGCACAGAATTGGTGATAAAGACGGGACTAATGCTTTCGCATCAAAAATGTTGTCCAAAGCTCAGTGTAACTACTTACAAATTGAAAAAGAGACCTTGGCTATTGTGTATGGTTTCACCAAATTTCAGCACTATTTGTATGGCAGAAAATTCTTCTTAGTAACGGATCACAAGCCTTTGCAGACCTTATTTCATCCGACGAAACCGCTTCCTTTACGAACTGCCCAAAAATTGCAAAGATGGGCTTTGTTGTTGTCTGAGTACCAGTGCGTGATTTTGTATCGTCCGACGGCTCAACATTGTAATGCGGACGCACTTTCACGTCTTTCGATTGGCCCTGATACAGACTTTAAGGCTTCTGCTGCGTCTTGTCATATCGATGCTCAGGGTTCTGAATTGCTTCAATCTTTTCCACTGAACTATAGGAAAATTGCACAGGTCACGGATGCTGATACAGTTTCGAACATTTTGCTTACAGACACTCGCACGTCTTGGCCTCATTCCTTGCATAGCATAAAGAACTCTGCAGTGCGCCGATACTTTGACCGTCAGCATAGCCTCGCTGTACAGAAAGATGTAATTCTTGATCAGAATGACAGTGGACAGTCACTTACGTTGATCCCTGAGGCTCTGCAAGAAGAAGTGTGGCAGTTACTTCACCAAGGACAATGGCGGAGTGTTTGTACGAAACAGTTAGCGCGTCGACACTGTATTTGGCAGGGCGTGGACACCCAAGTAGAACAGATCACGTCACAATGTCACGCATGTGCGGAAAATCAGTCCGCCCCGCCACAAAATTTCTCTGCTTGGCCTAAGTCGCAATCACCATGGCAACGTGTGCACGTAGACTTTGCGGGATCTCTTTGGAACACTCGTTGGTTGATTGTGATTGACTCATATGGCAAGTTTCCTTTTGCTGCGCCAATGAACTCGACAACGTCACGCAGCACAATTCAGATTTTTTCCGCAATTTGTTGCCTCGAAGGTTTACCTGAAGTCATAGTGTAGACAACGGCCCTCAGTTCACGTCAAATGAATTTGAAACATTCTGTGAACGCAATGGCATACAGCATCTAACTAGTGCACCGTTCCATCCACAGTCAAACGGCGAAGCAGAACGTTTTGTCGGAATCTTCAAGCTGCAGATGGCCAAATTTCGTTCCGCACGCACCAGGGATCAAGCATTGCAACTGTTTCTGGCCTCATATCGTTTGCACCCACGAGATGGACCATCGTCGGCGGAACTGCTTCACGGCCGCCGCCATGGGACACTGCGCCACCTGCTCCACACTCCTCAGCATCCGGCGCCGAAGGAAGGCCGCAAGTATCGCTTCGCGCCGCTTGGTATTGTCTTTTAGAGGGTTTTTAGCGTCAGCAGACGGTGAGCGCGAGGCCAGATCGTCCGTCGACTTGGTGCTTGCATGTATCTTATTTCAGGTCTAGATGGCTTGCAGCGGCGACGTCAAAATCAACTTCGCCTCTGCCATGTGGATGATGATCTTTCAGTGTCTCGTCCCCCAGATTCACGGATCCAGAGGACAGTGCGGCCACAGCAGCCGCCAGAGGGTGTCATCACGACACCGCGGGACGACGCCATTGAGACGGAGCCTTATCCTCCTCCTCCTCCTCTTGTCCTACCTATAGAGCTGGACCCGCCCACAGAGCAGCAGTCGCCGCCTTCTTCACCTGGTTCATGGCAGCAGGAGATGGGTGCATACCCTTCTAGTCGTTTTCCGGGGGACGTTTCCGCCAGAGTGCAAGCCGGAAGCTTGACGTCCCCTGCAGCCACAGCTTCTAGCCCGTCGTTGCGTCAGCACTCCTGCACCCCTCGGCGTGGTCGCACTCCCTACACGACGACGATCCTTCGCTTTGGGAAGGTGGGGGGAGTGGGTAGGGGTAGGGGGGTGGGGGGAGGAATGTTCGGGCGTAGCGACAAGCGACGGCAGGAAAATCAAGAACGCAAGAGCAGAGAAGGCTGTGAGACAACGTCAGCCAGTAGTTCGCTGACTAGGACCGCACCACGACAGGAGCGACCTCTAGCCAAGGGAATATAAGCGCCGCTCCTTCCAGCGTCGGCCAGACAGTGGAAGACTGAAACTAGTAGAGCTGTTACTTGTGGTACATATCCATTATTTGCATGATGGACATTGTATATAGCGAAAGACATTGATTATTTGCATGTCGCCAATAGCTTGCAACACGAAATTGTAAACCAAAGTTGAGTATTGTCAATCTACTTTATAGTAATAAAAAACATTAATTTGATTTGCTTTAATTGTCGTATAGCTATCCGAGAAAGCAGCATCCTCTAGGCATCCTATAACAGACGAATGGGCAGGACGCCACAATGTGTATTTGAAGAATGTGGGACGAAAATATCATGCTTTGACCTTGCCATGAAAGTTTTTTCTTGTTTTTGTATTTGTAACATCTAAATTACGAAAGCAAAGATCACACAGATATTACACAGCAAGGGGAATTGAAGATCTTATCATGGTGTCAACACTGCCATGCTTATGCTTGAGAATCGGGGTAAGGAGGTAGTAACAGTGTTTGAGACGTAGCCATAAAGTTTTAATTATCAATTCGAAAAAATAAAGCTATTTCATTGTTTGTTTGTAGGTATGTGTCTTGTAATGAATCTTGCCTCCTCAGAACTTTTCTACTTCAACTGAAATGTTCGATTCTGTACAAAAGAAAACTTATGAAGGATGAAAACTTCGAGTTGAAAATGGAATACGAGGAAAGGAGTCCGCAGCTCGTGGTCGTGCGGTAGCGTTCTCGCTTCCCGCGCCCGGGTTCACGGGTTCGATTCCCGGCGAGGTCAGGGATTTTCTCTGCCTCGTGATGACTGGGTGTTGTGTGATGTCCTTAGGTTAGTTGGGTTTAAGTAGTTCTAAGTTCTAGGGGATTGATGACCATAGATATTAAGTTCCATAGTGCTCAGAGCCATTTGAACCATTTTTTTTGAACCAGGAAAGGAAAATATGGAAGTATTTTAAACAAGTGGTAACCGCCACGAAAGACCCACATTACAAGAATATTGTTACCGATCTGTTAAATAACTACAAACTGTTAGGCTGCAACATGAATCTTTAAGTTCATTTTCTTCGTTCTCATCTGGACTATTTTCCGGAAAATGTTGCAGCTGTCAGTGAAGAAAAAGTAGAACGATCCCATCACGACAGAAAAGAAATTGAATAAAGATATCAAGGACGCTGGGACGTGAACACGATGGCTGACTACTGTTGGCTGTTAAAAAGAGAATATCCTCAGTTCCACAGCAGTAATAGTACAAAAAGAAGTTTAGAAGGAAAAAGGAAACGTTATTGAAAAGACTTGTAATAGTGTTGTAATAAAACTTCATCAACTTCTCTTACTCTGCGTTTAAGATTAACCTATGTTTAATGTGGTTTAATAACATTATACATAAATAACGCTAACATTAAAAAAATGGCCTTTTTAGAATTTTTCCTAAAAGTTTTACCTCATTTTGTAAACAAACCTTATGCAATAGAAAAAAATATCATTTCCGAAATCAGCGCCAAAAACTACATAAAAATCAGTTATCAAACCTAAAACAATTTTCACAATTTGTTTTTTCAGACCTGTGTAATTCAGTCGACAATTACACTAAGACAGGAAGCTGAAAGTTTTAAGACTGTCAAAATTTGCAATCTGCATTATTAATTACTAGGTACATAAATCTTCATATAAACAATTATTTCCAGAAAAAATGATTTAAATTATACCTTCTTCTTTGTGTTGTGTTGAAATGTTACACAATGTATTTACTTAACAAGTGGTGTTATAAAAGTACCAAGACTTTCTGAATAAATTTTGATTATGTCAAAAAGCAACAATATTTTTCTGATGCAAAAACCCTATGACCTTTCAATTGGAAAGCGTAAATAGGAACTGACACCCTAGACAACAAGACAGCCATAGCAAGATAAGTAACATTTGTCTGTTAATATAATGTTTCTGCCCTTCTGAAATTATATAAACACTGACGAACTAGAATAGTTAGTTCAACGTAGGATATTTACTTTCTGTACATCTACGAACCTTTTAATACTAAGGGACATGTAACATTATAGTCTACAGTCCCAGTACACAATTAAATCCAACCGCCATAGTGTCGTAGCTAGAGGAGGCCAAACAAAGTACCGCAGAGTACTGGTAAGTTGGAGTATTGTGTGGGAATTAGTTTTCTGGATTTGAAGAGGAAAAACGTTGCAAAAAGTCACGTTATGCTGGTGGAAGTAGACGGCAACAATACATCATCATATTGCCTTATGCCGTGCTATCTGTAGTGTGATGGAGTGGTTAATGTCGGCGGATGGCGTGCTGTAGGTTGCCACCTCACACCCAACCGTCAGCAAATATTTCTTATATAATAATTATCATTTCCTGTAGTGTCTAGAAATTTGTAATGCATGTATACAGGGCAAGTCAGGAGGAAAGATATATGCTTTGAGGAGCGATAGAATTAGTGATACTGAACGAAAAACTTTATATGGGCACACACTGTGATGACAAAAGTTATGGGACACCTCTTAATATTCGCGATCAGGGACAAGCTTTGAAAGAAAGTTTATATCGTCTTTGTGAAGTTGTTTGAGATAATGGCAGAGTTCCATGCGATGTAGCTTCTGATCATCTTGAAGCTTTCATGGCACAAACTATGGCACAGTCCTCTTTATGTTCAATTCTTGTAGCAGAATACGTTTACATGTTCCATAAAGTATTCCCAAATGGGAGAGGTGTTGCACGGATCTTGGATATTCTATCTTCAGTCTAGCGGAACCAGATTGTTCACTTTTGAACATTTGATGCAAGTTGACGACAAGCTGTAACAGTAGTTGTCATATGCCTCAATCTGCCCGTTTTTAAAATTCTTGTACTAGTCGAAATTTTGTGTCTGAGCTAAACCGTTGTCTCTCAAATATTTCTACAAAATCTGGTGCATTTCTGCTGCAGTTTTCCCAAGTTTAAAACAAGGTTTATTTATATAAGTACTGCTCTTTCTAGTTAGCCATCGGTAAACTTTCAACCCATGGAAACATGAAACTGGGTAAATGCCAACCATCAAGCAACCAAACCACTTATCTCGCTGCAACCTGCCACTATGGTACGGTACAAGAAGGATGCATCTGGAGACTTTTTGTTGTATTTCGGAGTACTCGTGACCATTTGGGCGGTACATTCAAATTTCAGGAACTTTTGGATACCACCTCGTATCTCACAATATTTCTCATACACAGTGGAAGAAAATATGTTTTATGAACATCTTAGAACTTATTTTCTACAACTAATTATGGAATATTAAAGATGGAAAACAGAACAGAACGTACCAAACAGTTCTATATTGAAATGATCATGCAGTATCCTCGCAGAACCGCAAAAACTGCGGCCCTTCCGATCCCCCCGCCCAACTCACACACTCAGTAAAACTACTTTCCTGGAATTTTTTGAGCACAGATTTAGGAAATTTTATATGTACGTTTAATAAAACCAAGAATTATTGACAAGTATTATTTGTAGGTGCTATAATGATGAAAAATATTGAACACAAGGTAAATATATCACTTATTAAACTTTCTTACAAATTAGAAAGTAAAATTACGTCTGTATCTTATTGTTTATAGCAGCTACTGTACATTGGTTTTGTCAGGATGGATTATAAAGAAGAGACTTTCCATGTTGAACAGGAGCGACCAGAGTAGGCGGCAGCAGTGTGAACCAAGAGCACTGTTGCCACATAAGTTTGCCGGGTAGTTGTCATATGTTTATTACGATACTTAGACTAAATGACGCTGTAAAATAACACTGTCACTGCAGCGAGCGTTTACAGTCGTGGGCCGAGGGAAAGGCTTCTTCTGAGAAGCAGAAAATGCACTCATGTTCAGAAAAAACGGAACACCTTGAACGACTAGAGATAGGACATTCATAATCTCAGGCCCACGTACGTTAATATATTCTGCAGAAATGATTAGCATTTGAACCACGTCGGCCCGCGGATTCAAGGTCAATATCGATATCGTGGCGCACCATCACCTACCAGTAAAATGTGCCATCGGTTCTCGTTGTCGCTATAAACCGAAGTAATGGATCAGTGTGGCTTGAGCAGACGTGCAAGATGCCTCGCTGACGTATGCGCCAACAGTACCGTCAAATCAGTGAGTCTAAAAGAGGGTGCATTATTCGCGTCAGAGAATGTGATGCATCCATCCGGGATATTGCTGCTCGTGTAGGGCGAAGTGTGTTGGCAGTGCAACGGGTGTGTCCCGCATGGTTCACGGAAGGCCATAGAACACGACGAGACGGGTCAAGTTGCACCACGCAGACCAGCCCCCGAAAAGATCGGCACCTCATCCGAAGGCATTGCAGGACTGACCTACGACCTCCTCGGCTCTGGCGCAAAGTGGAACAGTGTCACACATCGTACGCTATCAGAGGTAACAGTCTGTCGCCGTTTATTACGGCATGGGTTAAGTGCTCGTCGTCCAATGCTCCGACTACCTTCGACAAATGTGCAGAAACATGCTAAACGGTAATGGTGTATGGAACGATGTCACTGAGGATAGGAATGGCGTCAGATAGTACTTTTGGACGAATCAAGGTTATATTTGTTTGAAACTGATGTTCACACTTTAGTTCGCCGCAAACAAGGGGAGTGGCATCAAAGTAACTGCATTCACACAAGACACACAGCACCAATTCAAGGCCTTATGGTGTGGGGTGCTACTAGATACAACCACAAATCGCAGTTGATGCATGTCTAGGGCACTGTGACCATTGTGACCTACGTGAAAGAAATCCTGCGACCCGTAGCCATACCCTTTCTGCATAACACCCCAGACGCCATGTTTCAGCAAGACAATGCACGACCACTTGTTGCTGCACGAAGACGCGCCTTCTTGGTGTCACAGGATGTCAGCCTTTTGCCCAGACCCGCCAGGTCACTAGACTTGTCGCCAATCAAATATGTGTGGGATATGGAAGATGACGGGCGCAGTGCTGTGATCCAGTGCCAACTATCATAAATGACCTTTGCAACCAGATGAATGCAGCGTGGATGGTTATACCACAGAATGCCATTCGCGCCTCGTAGCATCGATGCCATAACGCATGGAACAAATTACAAGGACCCATGGTGGACCCTGTGCCTACTAAGCAACAGGACAATGCTGAACCGAGTTGACTGAAATGCTAATCGTCTCTGCAGAACGTACTAATGTACATATCTTGTGAATATAAAAGTCGTATCTCTAGTCGTTCACGGTCTTTTTTTCTGAACATGAGTTCAGGTCTATATATCAACATACCACGATAAACTCTTCCTTAAATGAAATGTTCAACTTATTCTCTCGGTTACACTTCGCTAAGTTATGCTTATTAGACACAAAACATCTAATTATATGACAGATGAATGGGAAGAACTGGAACCATTCCTTGTGCTCCATATCCTGTCTCTAAATCCACTATACTTTTATTTTTAGGGTTATTTAAAAACTATGTTGCGAGCACCGATTAAAAGATGCAGAAAATTTTTATGTGTAAAGCATCATAACCATACTCATTATTCCAGGGAAACATCAGTGTATCGTGGATTCAGTGAGACGGCGAGTTGACACGTTATAAACACTTAGGGTAAAAAAGAGTTTCATGTGGTAAGTTGGTTCGTTCTGTTGGTGTGTTTCCCACGCTCCATAAAAGTTGTACGACATGAGATGTTACGTGGAAATAAAGCGATCCCATGCCCGTTCCTATGTAATACATCTTCTTCCAAGTGTGTGAACCGTGTCCTGAAAGTTTGTATTCGTTTTTAACTAAATCTGGCATAATTAAATTCCACACGGCTTGCTGCCGTGAAATGTTTATTTCTAGCGAATTCAGTGACAAAAATTTGTAAGACTCAGACAATTCTGAACGTACACAGTTTACAGAGCTGGAGAAAAGCAAGAGATTTTACGAAATGTGCAAAATATTATGTCCTGTCGAGGGTACGTGATGAGTGCTGTTGACACCAAGAACACGAATTCTAACGGTGTCAAATGGGATAAGCACAAATATTCCGCTCCAACATTTTGAAAAACATAATGAGATACGAATATAACTCCGGCGGAGCCGACTATCGGATACTGCAGACTGTACTGTTGTTGTTAAACTTGCCGAAATGGACGCCCCAGTTGTGTGAACGCGGGAATTTAAATGACTGAATTTTAAACTGCAAAGATGCTCAATGAATGCTCTTATAGGCTGTTATGAACAGAATATGTAAATGTTACCGACCTCTTGTTAGAACGATGAAATTCGTATCATGGCAGTTGATGAACTTTGTGGAAATTAAAAAATACGCAATTCATCGGCAATCACAGGACATACTTACACTGATCCATTCCGAATATTCACGATTTCAAACTGTATAGTCATAATAAACATTTTTTTGAAATCTGTGTACCTCTGTCTGCTTCAGTAGCGAGTGAAAACTTAAACTTCTACATGACTTTTCTGAGACAGTACGACAGGTGTGGGCGTAACAATGGCTAGAATAAGAAGGTTTTAGAACATTTGCAAACTGTTAAGTACGACCTACAGAATTTGAGATCTTCTTAAAGAAATAAAGCTTGACTTCCTTCATTCTTCAGCTGGAACGATTTGTAAGTGTGAGGTACAAGCTACTTGGTCCGCAAATAGACTCTCTAGGTGATTTCTCCATATGACCTTCAATCCAGAGAAATCTTCGCCTCAGATTGAAACCGCCGTAAGACAATGTGGTCAGCAACAAGCCACGGTTGTATAATTTTGCAACAGTTTTTCCTGGAATATCTGTTTTTCCCTACGCCTCTTACCTTGACCGCGCCAAACATATCGGCATTTGCACAGCCACAGTGCCTGAAGGTGGTGCCCTATTGCACCACGTGGTTTATCTAACAGGTGCGAGCACACTGAAGTAACAGTTTTTCATAGTTCTTCTCATGGCCAACATTCTCATTCGCCAAGTTTAAATGATATGTAACACGTTTTGATTCGTGAATGTATGGTAAGGAACAAACTGTCAAAGTTATTTGTTGCTATGAAATGGCATGTATTGGTTCTGACACGTAGTCAGATTTTGCACTTTCTTGTTAACATTTAGTGTTTTAAAAAACGTATAACTAATTATTTGTTATATTGTTTACACCAGGAAATCTGATGATTGGCAGAGCTCGAAACATGTCATTTGGAATAAATGCACCAAAAAACAGTTAGTATGTGTTTGTTTGCGACTACTCAGCTTTTCTAGAATCCAGTCAATTATATTAATAGTAATGGTTGCATGTCTCTACCGCCAGTTTCAGGCAGACATATGTAATCATGTACGTCACATCTGCCGATTTCCGTCCCATCCAGATAATTCCTTCGTGGTGCGTCACTTTTCTTTTTTACGTAGATTATATTTAAAATAGAAAACTTCATACAAGAACAAAAAAATATGGTTGAATCCAACCTCGAGGAAGATCAGTTCGAGTTCCGGAGAAATGTAGGAACGCACGAGGCGCTTACTGAGAATTTATCTTAGAAGAAAGGTTAAAGAAAGCGAAAGCTAAGGTTATGGAACTCCTAGAATTAGAAAAAGTTTAGAAAATGCTCTTGACAATATTGACTGGAATACGCTCTTTGAAAATCTGAAAGTGACAGGGATGAAACACACGGTATATGTTATTTACAACTAACACAGATGTCAGACTGCGATTATAAGGCTAGAAGGACAAGAAAGGAAAACCGTAATTGAGAAGGGAATGAGGTAAGGTTGTAATCTGCCCCCGATGCTATTCAGTCTATACATTGAGCAAGCAATAAAGGAAAACAACGGGACACTTAGCATGCGAATTAAAATTCAGGGAGAAGAATAAAAGCTATGATGTTTGCCGATTACGTTGTGATTAGTCAGAGACAGCAAAGTACTGGGAAGAGCGTTAACCGGAATGAACAGTGACCTAAGAAGAGGTTACAAAATGCACATAAACGGAAGTAAAATATATTTTTAAATGATATTGTGATGATTTCAGCTTACATTTTGTTTATTTGATGTAAAATTGTATAGTTTCGGACTTGGGCCATTTTTGAAGTATGTTAATACCGAAGCATCATAGACGGGATGCAGTAGCATCGATTATGAATTTAACTTAAGAACAAGTCAGATCCCGAGATACACTAGGAAGATTATAACTTACTTTAGAGAAGATTTGTTAATGGTATGGTATGCCATATATGTGTTTGCTTCTATTACTTCATATAATTGTCACAAAATAAATTAGAAATAGTAAAAGGGGCAATGCACAGTGTATGAATTCTATCCAGCGACGTTCAGATTATGGGGTACAAACCTTACCTGGAATTTCATGTTAGCAAACAGTATTTACGTTCATCGCCACCAGTAGGCCCATATATGCTATTAATGTAACGTAAGCTGGTGGACTTGCTAAAATGCTATGTACGCGACTTTTGTGATATATTATTTGTAGAATGACATGGAGGACACTATGTGCAAGTTCTACGCATTGTATTCGAACACCAAATCCGGTAATTTGTCTCCTACACTTGTATGCTGTAACTCCGTCATTTCCGCTAACATTGGGTTTGAAGCTCCCCTGCTGTTTATCCACTAGTGTACAGGTAGACCATTAACTACTATATTCAGTTTGCATATGGCTATAATAACCTACTCTGACTCCAACAAAAGTACTATATTAAAACAGATAAAGCGTTGTTCTCTACAATACCGTTGGCAGCGCAGTCTGTCCGTCGTTATTTGGTCGCTGTCACTCAAATCGCAGTATTTAGCACTAAATTATCCAGTTACGTTATTACTCGCTGTCTTTTTTTGTGGAATATGCTATGACGTGATTAATTTATACACTGTGCACGTATTCTACCTCACGAAACTGCACTATAAATGTACAGCAACGGATCTAACCAGCTTCAGCAATGCAGTGACACCCCGGATAATGCTATACAATAAGACTGTTTAACGTGGGTGGCCTGGAATTGTAGTGTAAAACTTACGTATCAAATATTATTTATGTCAAATCAAAAGCCCAGGAGCGAGCAACGTTATTGGTAACCGCCTTACAGGTTTTATAAAGTGAGTAGGTAGGTGGCTGGAGACCACTGCAGAGTAGATCGTGTGTTTGTCCCTGTGCAAGGCAGTTTTGGTATGTACTTGAGGACTTCAACTACCCTGTTGTGGGATATAATTACGTCACTTCGGCAATTATTTGGTAATGTCGCACCGCTATTGCTATTTCCCGTGTATTACGACGTCGATATCTTCGCCTCTGCAAACCAGCACTGTCGTGATGCCACACCGAAATGTTGAGGTACAAAACATCCTAATATTTAAAGCCAGTTTGTTTAAGCTTCGCTTATTGGAGGTCGTAACATGGGCGATGTAGTTGAGGCCTTGATATTAAGCCTATATTTCAGCTAAGACAGAATGTATATGTTATAGAGAATAGCATCACTTTAACACGTGTTGTGGCATTTATTTAACATTTATAGCTATGGAGGTTACTTATACAAACTCTTACATTAGGCGTGTTATGATGACTCTTTGCGTCTGAAAGGCGTACGAAATCGAATTTTCGAAGCGATTTTGTTTATATTACGATACGCATGTATTTTAATGAGTTAAACAGATAGTTTAGATGTGAGAATATTTAATTTGTGGTTGCATAGTGTGAGACATCTCACAATATATTAAGGTAAGTATAGACTCCAAAACTGTCTTTGGAAATGCCACGCCTCTCACTGTTACCGTCTTTCAGTGCTTGTTCACAAGCTGTACTTGTCTTGTGTCGTCTGAGTAATATTTTTGGTAATCAAAACACCTTCTTCTTTAGTTCCTTTCCTACTAATAAAATTCTGCAGTATATATGTTTTTAGGTGGTGTAGCTGGTTACAGGTTTATATTTTAGCAAGCTATGCTTTACAGAAATGCAACTGCACAGATTGAATACTCAATTTATCAATTTATGTATGTGAACATCGGTCTTTTTGGGCTGCTGGTGCATTGTGAGCAATAATACCAGATAAATACAGTATACAGGGTGGTCCATTGATCATGACTGGGCCAAATATCTCACGAAATAAGCGTCTAACGAAAAAACTACAAAGAACGAAACTTGTCTAGCTTGAAGGGGGAAACCAGATGGCGCTATGGTTGGCCCGTTAGATGCCGCTGCCATAGGTCAAACGGATATCAACTGCGTTTTTTTAAAAATAGGAACCCCCATTCTTTATTACATATTTGTGTAGTACGTAAAGAAATATGAATGTTTTAGTTGGACCACTTTTTTCGCTTTGTGACAGATGGCACTGTAATAGTCAGAAACATATGGCTCACAATTTTAGACGAACAGTTGGCAACAGGTAGGTTTTTTAAATTAAAATTTTTGTGTACATAGTTCCGCGTAGTCAGCGCGTACACAACTTTCCCACTAGAGCGCGCCCCGCTAAGCACAACAGCGCAGGCGCAGCGCTCGTCCGTCTCCGCACTACGAGATGGCGCTATCTTAGAGACGGACCAAATTCTGCTTCCGCCGATCCGCGTATTAATATGTAAGGCAGCCAATGAGATTGCTGCTAACGTAGAACCTTTTCTCCTCGCGGATCACACTCGCGCAGTGATACATGAACGCGCGAGGTATTATAACGAGTGCACAGACCTCCGATTAGTCAGCCTGCATTAGTCTATAGTCAAGTTTAAGTCTGCGCCTAATAAGATTATCATATTCCTGTACATAGCCATGAACAGAAATGTACAGACACTTTGTCAAGTGTCAGAGATATGTGAGAATAAGATTAACGTACCAAGACCAAAGGAACTTCTGATTGTCAATTGTAAATAGCATCCAGAATAAAGTTAAGTAAGGTTTATGATCGTTATTATTTTAATAAATGTGTGTGAAAATTAATCAAGTTCTGTTTAAAGTTGGTCACCGTCAATCTGCTACTCTAAGCGCGCAAGTGGCATTTCTATCGTCTGCCTAACGGCAGAAGATAAACACGCCACGATAAGACCACGAGACATATTGCTGACACTCGCCTACTTCGCTAGAGCGACAAGTCAAATAATCTGATGGTGTGTGTACCGAAGGTCTTACAGTACGCACGCCACAAAAATACAGAACGTAGGTACGTTTGAACATTTTATTTCTGTTGTTCCAATGTGATACATGTACAGTGTTAGACATAAAAACTGACCGCCGGCCGGCCGCCACAGAGACTAAGTCCGAGTCGTTCACTTAAGGTGGCCAATAAAACTGACCGCCCCTGACAACTCTAAGTCTGGCCAGCTGCACAATCTAGCAACACTGTAAGATGCGGAAGTGTTAGGAGGAAGTGTTGTCTACTTCCGATATGTTCTCGGGTTGTATGAGCCCGTGGTCTAGTGGTAACGGTCATGCATCCTAATACTACAGTCGCCTGTTCGCGCCCAATTGTATTTTTTTTAACCCATTTCGGTCTAAAGTTATGAGTCTGACTGAACATCGAAGATAATTCGCTTAACATTCTACCCACCAGCAATACAAAGTATTCCAGAAACAATTCCGCAGGACAGCTCGTGGCTGCGTAGCGATCGTAGCAGCTTACACTCGAGCGTTTCCTCGCGCTGCAGCGGCTCCCGGCCACCGGCCAGACCCCACCCGCCGCCTGAAATCCGGCGCCGCCCGCGTGAAAGCAGCGCGACGCTGTCAGTATCAACTGTCATTTTCGAATTTGAAGTTCTAGTTATCATCTTGCAGTTAAGCATTGGATTTCGCATACTTGAAAATCATAATCTACCGTTACGCACTGTAAAATTGAGGCGCAAGTGGGAAAAGGTGTAACATCTGCAACAGAACGTTTACTTTTGGTATAACAGAGGGGTGAATGCAGAGGAGGCAGCTAGAAAGATTTGAACTGTGTGTGGAGCGAGTGCTTTTGTGAAAAATACGCCAGAAAAAGATATTCTTGTTTCAACAAAGATCGTTCTGGCATGAATGATTTTCCACGTTAATGAAGTCTCGACTACTGATATATGTGATAGATTACCATTTTACCATCATGCGACATTTGCATTCAACAGGCAAAGTTCAGAAGTCTGGTGTAGGAGTACTGTATGCTCTAATTCGAAATAACAGAAATCAACGGAGTGACTATATTTGAACGTCATCAGGTCGCTCATTGAGCATTCCTATGCAGTACTGTTACCGGTGATGTGTTATGATGCCTTTATCGTTAACTTCCTAAGAAGAAATGAAAGGCTCAGCCCCACCAAAAGACGTAAACTCGAGCAAAGAGTAGTATGAACATAATATTTTACGTCTGATAGCTCCAAAAGTGTGTTTTGGGCTACGAATTCTGCCCCAAGGGGTGTGTGCAACACAGCTGGAATTTGTTGCCAACAACTGAGACACCTTTCGATCGCAGTGTAAGAAAATCGAGCAACAAAACTACATCACCTGTGCTACTGCATGATAACGCACTCTGTTGATTTGAGAAGCAAAACTATCCAGGAGATTGATAGGAAAGTCGTCTCTCAGGCACTTGTATTGGTAGGAAAGTCCTCTCTCATGCACTTGCCCTTCTCGTCATATATTCGTAAAATTTTACCTTTCCCGCTCTTGATCGATCAACCGTCAAGGCAATTCATTTCTAGACGAAAATGCTCTTAAAACTACACTGGTTTAATGACACCAGTAGAACCAGCAGGTTTCTATTGGCGTAGAATTTGTAAACAACTTTAGCATTGTCAGATAGTTTTAGATATCGTGAAAGAAAATTCTGCTGCTGATTAATTTCTCGTTGATGATTACTGTTGGGTTTAGTAAACTAATGGAAAATGCAATTAAAATATTCACTGTACTAATGCAAATTAAATTCAGCTTACTACAGAAACATCACGACGGAAGTCTATCTTAATAAAGCATTAAGTGTCTGTAAGACAATTGAGCTTATTTAAACACGAATTAGTAGTATTGTTGTGGCGTAACAAGCTAGTTACGCCACACTGAGAAGGGAGCCGAAAGGCACGCGTACACACACGCCGACTGGCATCAAGTCTGGAACAGGATACGTTATGACTGCTATCAAGAAAATGCGTAGCTTTGAAATATACTTAACTTTATTCTTTGTTGGTTTACAACGTTCTTCTTGAGACATTTATACGATAACTCTCAAACTAGGTAAGGCTAATGGCGCCTTGCTAGGTCGTAGCCATGGACTTAGCAGAAGACTATTCTAACTGTCTCTCGGCAAATGAGAGGAAGGCTTCGTCCGTATTGTCGCTAGCAATGTCGTCCGTACAACTGGAGCGAGTGCTCGTCCGTATCTCGAGACCTGCCTTGTGGTGGCGCTAGGTCTGCGATCACACAGTGGCGACACGCGGGTCCGACATGTACTAAATGGACCGCGGCCGATTTAAGCTACCACCTAGCAAGTGTGGTGTCCGGCGGTGACACCACAAGTATGTTACCGACTTTTGACTTCGAAAAGATCTGTATTTACTTCATTTCGTGTATCATTCGCAAGTACTATGAAAATGTGGCATTTCATAGATAAAATTATGTATTCACAACAACAAAAAATATGTCGGCAGAAAACAAAAGTGGCATTATGAATTTGGCAGTACCGTAAGGTTTTCGCTCTGACACTAAGGGTTACTGAAAATAGCAAGACGAATTTTGCTCGAGCGTTGTCTTACGATTCCCTTATTGAGTTTGTAGCTGCCTGCTTGTAGCTCTGCTACAAAATAATTAAAAATCTGGCTTTCAGCGAGTCTCAAAAGGCGAACGAAAGCAGCTTGCACATGGTAGCCAAGCATGTTACCTGGGAACTGGTTTTTTCCTAAAGTGGGAAGACATCCTTTTGTGGTTGAATTGTTGGCAAATGTCAGTCAGACGTGTGCCGTTGGTCTAAGCGTTTCGGTGTGTTGAATTTGTACCAATAATTTTTCTACAGGTTTTTCTGTCCCAAATAGTGTTGAAGTCTCCCATTAATATTTTCACGTCATCTTAGTGAATTTTGCTCATAGTATTTTTGAGTGTCTTCCAGAACGTTTCGACAATTTCTGTGTTTTTCTTATTTTCGATGTTGGTGGGGACATGTGCATTGATGAGTGTATATTTTTTACTGGGGCTCTGAATGAGCATAGTCATAAGTCGATTGTTGATGGGTGTGATTTCTTTGACAGAGTTGATGATAGATCTGTGTTCGAGAAATGCAATGCCGAAGATTGGTACGCCTTTCGCTACCTTTTGTTGTATTTTGCTCTTGAAGATGCAATGGTTTCCGTAATGCAAGGTTTCATAGTCAATTAGTTCTTGAAGAGCAAGGATGAGAATTTTTTGTCGGTCGATTTCTTTTGTGAGATTATTTAGTTTTCGTGTTTGGATCAATGTATCGATGTTTAGTTTCCAAATGCATGTTTTCTGCTCGTAGGGAAATTTACCAGAGATCTTCGGTATTCTCTGCCGTGCTAACTTGGACTCCCCAGAATCCGAAAATCCAACTGCCGCCTGTCGACAGCCGGGTAGTGTACCACCTGGGTTAAAGCTGACTTTGCTTGCACAGTTCATGTTTGCTTGTGTTTCATTGGTTTGGCTTGGGTGATTCCAGTACCGAACAGGACCAGAGAGTGTTGAAGCGTTTGGAAGACATGGTTTATCTTCCCACCACTGAAATGGATGTGTATTGTTCGATTCAGTATTTCCATCACATAAATATGGGTTATATTACGTTACATTGCTGCTAGTAGACATATTTCTCACTTTTTCTTAGACAGTTGCTACCTGTTACTCCATCATAGGAATTTATGTGCGCAGCATTGTTGCAATACAGGCGTTCAAATTATCCGATTTCTGTAATTTCATTTCGATACCAGATCGTTCTACTCGGATTCAGCCAGTCAGTCTTAATGTGGATATCCGACTACGACTCTTACCATATGATAGACTGGCTAAACCACAATCTTGTCCGCCGCTCGTGGTCTCGCGGTAGCGTTCTCGCTTCCCGAGCACGGGGTCCCGGGTTCGATTCCCGGCGGGGTCAGGGATTTTCACCTGCCTCGAGATGACTGGGTGTTTGTGTTGTCCTCATCATTTCATCATCATCCAGGAAAGTGGCGAAATTGGACTGAGCAAAGATTGGATAATTGTACGGGCGCTGATAACCACGCCGTTGAGCGCCCCACCAACCAAACATCATCATCCCTAAACCACAATCTTAATCAGACTGTTGAATCTAGATCTCTTATCTATGACAGGGCCTGAATTCTTAAACACTGCGGAAAATAATAATGCAATGTGCTTATTACAAACACGTTTTTTAAATATAAACACGTTTATTTACAGGAGCAGAGCCCGATCCATCATAGCAGAGCTGTGCGAGATTGGTTTCAGGGCCAAGAGAGGATAAAGCTGTTGCCGTTTGTTCCACGATCACTGAACATCAACCAGATAGAGAACATGTGGCCAGAGGTAACAAGGTCATTGCCATGTGGATCTACAAATGCGAGCTACCTGTGGACGAATATAGGAAACGTATGGTGGGAAGTAAACCATCACGCTACACTGTTGACGACTTAATGAAATCAATTCCCCTACGCCTTCGAGAAATCTCACGTAATGATCGTGGGTGGGTTGGTTACTAAAAGTATACTTGTCCACAAAACCCATGTGGACAATTATCTAATAATCGGTCAAGCTTTGCTTTGTCGCAGCTCTTTAACATACAAGTCCATTTACTTTCAGTCTCCTCCTTACAATTCTGGCAGTGCAAGGTAATTGAAAAATCTCATCCACTCGACGCCAGCTGAGGAATTGACTGGTGCTTGTGTTGTTCAACACACAGTATTTGTCACCCTCACTGGAATCAATGACTGTTTGTGTGTGTGTGTGTGTGTGTGTGTGTGTGTGTGTGTGTGTGTGTGTTTTCGTGTTCACACACAATCTGAATCAGTACTATTAACATTAGAGAGACAACCAACAATAAATATTTCATCAAATATGACTGTAAAGTATTTTAAGTGATGCGAAGTCACAAACTGAATTTTTATCCAACCCACGTCCTGCATACTAAGTAAGATGTATTAACTCCATAGTATCGTTAGCAGAGACAGTGCGCTCTTGTTGTCGAGGCCCGCGACAAGTGCAGCGATTATACACAAATGTTGGTTTTTAATTGTTTATGGAGAAATATGCTATCTACCGGTTTCAGAATTTCGTGGCGAATTATACACAGCTTCAATCCAACTTACCAATGTGATGACTGGTGAGCCCACCCTTGAAAGAATTTTTTGAAGTCAGTAATGCAGACATTTCTGCAGAGACCAGACACAAGGCGCATGGGAGCCTTGAGGCATGAGGAGGGGGTGCTTCATGCAAAATTTTCAGAAGTGCAGTGGAGTTGGTTTGGATGCTGATGTCAGCGACATATGACATGCATGTGAAATGCAATCGAGTCTAGCGCCCACAAATGCAGGGGACCAGGGTGGTGGGTGCTTCATGCATAATTTGTAGAAATACAGGGGATGGGAACGCCTTCCCCTCCTTCACCTTGGCACATGGCAGGATGTCATGATTCCTGGAAAGGCCTTGGAGATAAGGAAGTGCCGATGCAGACTACAGCGAAATGTGACTCGTGCAATTGTCTCACTGTAATACGACACCAACGAAAAAAAATTGCTGACAAATAAAGAGCCACTGATTTTGGCCAGAACATACACTGTCACACTACTAACGTTTCTGTCTTCATCTCATACATTCCTAAAATTTGTCTGGTTTAGCCAGTAGCTGAGGGGAGAGTGCACAGCACTGGCCACTTTCTTTTCTGCATCTTTTTTATAGCAAAATCCGCACACATCTCGAAGCACAGAGGCGTTGTGACTTCCATCACACCCACGAAAGTTAAAATAGAGTCTAAACTAACCTCAAAGATCGCTTCAAAAACTGACTAAGGATATCGGATGTACTACGATCTAGCCGTCGGCCCATATTATCAGACGAGCTCTGGCGACGGTGTCTGACGTTTGTTGACTCGTCATATCGCTGAACGGTGTTGGACAGACATTGTTGCGGTATTTGTTTATCAATCGTGTGCTTACAGAGAACATCCTTAATTTGTGGTTGGAATAATGTGTGTATACAATTATTGTCTGGATATGTATTTTGTAGGTTAACAGTATAGAATTCTGACTAGGGTAGAGCATAACGCGGAAAACGACGTTTACCAACCTCAAAACTCCACACACCACACTTAAGGATTGTAGTGTGAATTGGAAATGTGAGATATTTCCCTTGCTGTTCTTCGTATTTTAATGTTTTCTGTTATGGTACATACAGGGTGTTCATTTTACTGAAGAATATCTCTAAAACTTCACATCGAATCAAAAAAAGATATGATTCCAATTTGTTTGTCTCGAAAGCGGCATGCAACCATACCACACTCGACCTGCCACCCCACCAAGTGTGACTGACGGGAGGTAGCTTTGAAATCTTCAGTCGGAAACCCCATTTTCTATTGCAGGTTACTACTCCACGACAAAATCTATATATCTTTGGAATGAAACATTTTCTTAGTTTCGTCAGAGATTACGCTATTATTGGAGGAATAGAATCGGCTACACAATCATAATTTAAGAAAAAAAATTTGTGTGGATTGTTAATGGACCAAACTGCTAAGGTCATCGATCCCTAGACTTACACACTACTTAAACTAACTTATGCTAAGAACAACACACACACCCACGCCCGAGGGAGGACTCGAACCTCCGGCGTAAGTTCTAATTCAAGACTTGCTGCTCAATGAGCCTTGAATATCCAATGGAATGTGGGATCCCACATTCGCGCTGCGAGGGTATGACAGGCCAGTATTTCATAACTTGTAATAGGAAACCGTATTCGCAATCTAGCACAGGACTGCTCGAAGCGTCACTGCGGCCGTGGCTCGAGGCAAATGCTACTCTACTTTTCAATTAGAGTAAGAATTCAAACGTAGTACCGTCAGCTTCAATACACTTTCTGATCCGCTTTTCAAGTGAACGTACACAGGACAGAAGCATATCTGCGGGAATGCCAGCACAGGCATTTCTGATGCTGCCGACCATGTCTTCACGGCCTGTTGGCACTTGCTGGTACACCGTATCTTTTAAATATCCCCACAGAAAGAAATCCGGCGATATCAAGTCCGGCGGCGTCAAATCCGGCGACCTAACGGGTCATTTCACAGGGCCACCCCTGCCGATCCGCCAACCAGTGTAAACACGATCTGATACCTCCAGTGCTTCAATTACGTAATGCGCTAGGATAAAGCGCTAGGCAACCGTCATGCTGAAACTACAGAAGCCGGCCGTTGTGGCCGAGCGGTTCTAGGCGCTTCAGTCTGGAACCGCGCGACCGCTACGGTCGCAGGTTCGAATCCTGCCTCGGGCATGGATGTGTGTGATGTCTTTAGGTTAGTTAGGTTTAAGTAGTTCTAAGTTCTAGGGGACTGATGACCCCAGCTGTTAAGTCCCATAGTGCTCAGAGCCATTTGAACCATTTTTTTAAACTACATAAGTTGTCGAACGTCCGTGATAAATCCTGCAGTAGTACCGGCAGTTCCTATTCCAAAAACGTTCGATATTTTATTCCATTCAACGTGCCCTCAATAAAATACGAACCAATGAGTTTCTTTCCCAAGATGCCACATCATACGTTGACCGACTAAGGACGTTGATGGTCAACTTGCCATAACTAGAGGGAATTGCCTTTACTCAAATAATGCATGTTATGCTGGTTAACGCTACCATGGTTTGTGAATGTGTCGCTTGCATTTGTTGACGTGCCCGTTTGCGAAACACTACCCAGTTATGGAAATCTTGATGCAGTGACACATGGTATGGATAATACTTATGACGATGAAGTATTGTGAAAATACTACCTATGGCCGCTGATCCGTGGGTTGTACAGCTATTGCATTACCTTCACCTGTAACACGTTTGCTTCGTTTCCTTTAGCTGGTCTGTACGCGGCCATCAGACATAAAAGCGTTCACAACCTTGTAAAAAAACGAACGATAGCCAGCTTTCTCTGGAAAACGCTAGGCGTGCAAGGCAACAGAAGCCTCAACATTTCTCATACGTTCTCTGTAAATCAGGATCATTTCAATTTTTTTTCTGTAGTTGCAAAAATGCTTCAAATGGCTCTGAGCACTATGGGACTTAACATCTGAGGTCACCAGTCCCCTAGAACTTGTAACTACTTAAATCTAACTAACCTAAGGATATCACACACATCCATGCCCAAGGCAGAATTCGAACCTGCGGCCGTAGCGGTCGCGTGGTTCCAGACTGAAGCGCCTGGAACCGCTCGGCCACAACGGCCGGCTCTGTGGCTGCAACATTCAGCGTTACTTGCAAGATTCTTCTCCAAATGATAGGTAGGTGTGCGAGCAATAACACTGTTCAAGTATTGTAATGTTTAGAGCCACTATCTGTTCTACATTCGCACGATACGTAAGCTCCGGCCGCAATATACTGCCTGTTATGATACGTCGCAGTTCACCACACGGCCACGATGGCGTGTCGAGTAGTCCCCTGTTCGATATGTCGGAGGAGTACAGCGTTGCGAATGGGATTTGCCATTAGAAGCTGTGATATAGTGCCCTCTCCTACCCTCGAAGCATGGAGGTTGATTCATTGAGTAGCATGTCGCAAACTACGATCTTCGGATTACAGCGCCCTCAGTGGCAAACTGCTTCAGACAAAACGTATATAGATTTTGCCGTAGGGACCAACGCCCGGGGTGGGATGGCGAGTCGAGTGTGGTATTGTTGCACGTTCGCCTCCGAGACAAACAAATTGTAATTATACCTTTCTTTTTCCGACACATTATTTTCGATATGTTTCAATGTCTTCAGTTAACAGGAACACCCTGTATATCGTATATCGGGCTAGACTAATTTGGGATGTAATGATATATCTTATAGGCAGACCTCGATCTAAATATCCACACATCTTGTTGTTCTACGTGTGTAATATTTTCAGGCAATAAACACACACCAAAAAAATGTTTCGCATCACCCCGGCTCCCAGAACTCCTGAAGGCAGACGTTGACTGTGGACATTGTATCATAGACACAGTCACTTTGACTGTTCAGAGATGTCACTAAACCTGCCCAAAGATGTAAACAACCATGCATGTGCAGCGCCTATTAGAGGGAGGGAGTCCGAGAGCAGCTTAGTTCCAGTCATTCCACTAGGGAGGAGGTAAACGACCCGAGTTGTCTGTAGTTCAACCATGTCTTGACGCATTGTTACTTTGTGCCAGGAAGGCGTCTCAACGAGGGAAGTGACCAGGCATCTCAGAGTGAACCAAAGCGATGTTGTTCGGACATGGAGGAGATACAGAGAGACAGGAACTGTCGATGACGTGCCTCGCTCAGACCTCCCAAGGGCTACAACTGCAATGGATGACCACCATCTACGGATTATGGCTAGGAGAACTCTGACAGCAACGCCACCATGTTGAATAATGTTTTTCATGCAGCCACAGGACGTCGTGTTACGACTCAAACTGTGCGCAATAGGCTGCATGATGCGCAACTTCACTCCCGACGTCCATGGCGATGTCCATCTTTGCAACAACAACACCATGCAGCGCGGTACAGATGGGCCCATCAACATGCCGAATGTACTGCACAGGATTGGCATCACATTCTCTTCACCAATGAGTGTCGCATATTCCTTCAATCAGACAATCGTCGGAGACGTGTTTGGAGGCAACCCTGTCAGGATGAACACCTTAGACACACTGTCCAGGGAGTGCAGCAAGGTGGGGGTTCCCCTGCCATTTTGGGGTGGCATCATGAGGGCCGACGTACGCCGCTGGTGGTCATGGAAGGCGCCGTAAGGGTTGTACGATACGTGAATGCCACCCTCCGGCCCGATAGTGCCACAATATCGGCAGCATACTGGTGAGGGATTCACCTTCATGGACGACAATTCGCGCCCCCATCGTGCACATCTTGTGAATGATTTCCTTCAGGATAACGACTTCGGTCGACTATAGTGGCCAGCAGACATGAACCCTATCGAAAATGCCTGGGATAGATTGAAAAGGGCTGTTTATGGACGACGTGACCTACTAACCACTCTGAGGGATCTACGCCGAATCGCCAACAGTGCCTTGATAAACTTTGTGGATAGTATACCACGGCGAATATAGGCATGCATCAATGCAAGAGGACGTGCTATTTGGTATTAGAGGTACCGGTGAGTACAGCAGTCTTTACCACCACCTCTGAAGGTCTCGCTGTATGGTGGTACAATATGCAATGAGTGGTTTTCATGAGCAATAAAAGGGGCGGATATGATGTTCCAATTTTCTGTACAAGTTCCGGAACTCTTGCAACCGAGGCGATGCAAAACTTTTTTGATATGTGTATACCACGGCACTTTTTCGGACCAAAAGCAGTGCTTTCTGTCGCTTTACAGACTTACAGACAAGAAGAAAACTTGTTTTTCATCCTCATGCCTGCTCCTTCGACGTGCGTATTAAGCTGATTCGTGCGTGAATGTGTGTGTGTGTGTGTGTGTGTGTGTATGTGTGTGTACTGTGGTATCGAAGCAGGTCGACCGCTGGCACCTATGTGTGCATTATGTAAGGAATTACTTCGATATCTCAAATTCAGTTAGTTTGGGTACTTGTGCAGAGAATATGTCGAAGTACGAAATTTATTATAATGTTAGTAGTTTTACATGGAATGATTTCTCTCTTCATACAGGACGCAGCACTGAAGTTGCAGTAAGAGACAGTTGCTGACTAGTAGTCTAAATGAGCGCGAGCCAAGGCCGTGACCGCAGTGCATCTGCCATAGGCAGAGTTGTGAGCGAGATGAGTTCGTCATGTGGCATTCGAGAGGCGTCACTAGGAAGGATAATGCAAATTCGACCGTCCTTGTGTGGTTCCGGTGTAAAACTTTTTTTATTGGAGGAAGAAGTACAGACTTCTGTACTTACTCTGGCTGGATGAGCTCTCACATCCCCAAATGGTTGAAAAAAACCTGTACTGGCTAGAGTACTCTCTAGTGCTAGATTAAGGTTAAGTAGCCTCACACGGTCCGCAGCCAGAGGGATAAAAAATATTAATAGTTAGCTATTTTTATGGAGTGTAGCCATGTATGGAAGTGAAACGTGGACGTTAAATAGTTTAGACAAGAAGAGAATAGAAGCTTTCGAAATGTGGTGCTACAGAAGAATGCTGAAGATTAGATGGGTAGATCACATAACTAACGAGGAAGTATTGAATAGAATTGGGGAGAAGAGGAGCTTGTGGCACAACTTGACTAGAAGAAGGGATCGGTTGGTAGGACATGTTCTGAGACATCGAGGGATCACCAATTTAGTATTGGAGGGCAGCGTGGAGGGTAAAAATCGTAGAGGGAGACCAAGAGATGAATACACTAAGCAGATTCAGAAGGATGTAGGCTGCAGTAGGTACTGGAAGATGAAGAAGCTAGCACAGGATAGAGTAGCATGGAGAGCTGCATCAAACCAGTCTCTGGACTGAAGACCACAACAACAACATATATAGCTTCTCTTTTAATATCCACACAGTGGTTGTCTTGCATCAGGGAGTGTTGGGAACTTACAACTGCATTTTGGCTCCTTCCCTTGGCGAATAGCTGTTAATGTTTTTTTTCTGTGCAGTTCACAGTTTTGTATTTTCCAATACTTTGTTTCTATGAAAACAACACCTTTCAACCTACCATGGGGCTATCTAGTCTAGTTCACACAGAAATTATTCTCGAGAATTGAAAGATGTATAAGCGGCTAATTACGTAAAAATAATGTGTACGAAGAAGAGCAAAGCTGTTTTTGCTCGAATTTTCGTAAGCTCTAGTAGGCTTGTATCATTTGGTCTGAGGGTGTATTGTGACGTTCATCAAGGGTAGGTATAATTAAATGCATTCTGACTGTCAGTCTACTTGGATGCTTAGCTGAGTGCTTTTAGCTAAGACTTACTTTTTCCCCACAGTTATAAACCTGGTCTGAGTTAATTTTGGTGAGTGTTAATATGTATTACTGTCTCATGCGTGTATTTAAGTGAAACATATCGTTCTGCAGTTTAAACGACCTTTACCTCTGCCTCAGGTTATGCATCCAGTGTCAAGGACGGCACGCGCCAGCATGAATAAAGAAACATGTATTTCCATTTACATGAACATAGTTAATTGCTTATTAGGCACTCATTTCCTCTTTATAATCTCTTGCAGTCTCATTTTGGTCGTGGATTTCAGCAGGGATTCTGTTGTTCGCATTGCGATTTTACGGCATTCCTCTAGCTGAGCGTTCGTTAGATCGTTTCTATTGGATATCTGCTGATTCCTCATATTTTTCATCAAGTACATTTCGTAAATTCATTATTGGATTAATATCTACGGATTGCAATCGTGTCGGCCGCCTCTGGGGAGTGTTATACAACTGCCACAGTTTTACGTCTACACCAGTATGTTTGAGATTATTATCTCATTTGAAAATATAATCCTCAGAAAAATCATATTATTCACACTTCTGGATAGTTCTTTTAGGATGTTTATGTGGACCTTATAGTCCATAATTGCATCAATAAAACAAAAATCCCTCACACCATTTTCACTTACGCAGCTCCTGACAAGTACTGAATATCTTCTGTAGTTACCTGAGACTGCTATATTCTCTCTTCAAGTTCACAAGTCTTGTTTCCTCCGTACTGTTTCTCTCCCATTTGACTTAATCAGCTCAACTCGACTCTAGTCATTATACACAGCCTTCTTGCAGAAATCAAGCCCATCACATTTATGTTTTCTTGTACATGCAATCCTCTTCCTTCTGTTGATGTTACTGATTTATGGTTGTCTATGGGCTTTCCGATTTCTGTAACTAACCGTCGGATAGAATTGTAGGAGGATCGCTTCGTGACTGGTTTCCGTACGTTTTATTCTGATTAAACCCGTATACAGTCGCCTTCACCGTACCGGTAGGTCTGTCAATAGTTTCTAAGATTTCTTGGGAAGATTCTCCTCTCTGGAACAGTCTAATGTAGTTTTCTCTATTTTCTTTTGTAGTTTTGCAACCTATATTCCTTAAATATCTCCCACTGGCTTTTGAGAACAGAGAGGGAGCTATATTGAAGAAATACAACTGCGTAAGAAAGGGGAAAGAGGCGTGTGTCAGTGCCGCAGCATATCTGGGATCTTGTTTGACATCAACTGGAATGAGTTTTGTTTTTAATAAAGTGAATTTGTTTCCAAATTAAACAACATATAAACTCAAATAGCGTTTTCATTTCTAAACATAGTTAGTAACCGAAGTAATTATAGTTCGTTTCTTAGCTATACTTTTATGATTGTGCTTAACGTGCGCTAAGGTCTACAGGCTTTCGAACAATAATGAAATGAAATGAGGTGGCCCTCAACTACGTTCCCTCCGACTCAACGTTGAAATAATATAAGTTTTGGCTGGTTTCGTTGTCTAGGGGCTGGGATACGTAGTTGCCGCATTACAGGCCAAATACTGCTGAGTCTACAGTATATGATAAGAATACACACATGAATCGAATGGTCGAAGGTTTCTATCACTCGGCAATTGCGAATTATGAATGTAACATATAAATTTATAAATGAAAGATTCCAATTAAATAAAATCTGCAGGTACTATCTTAACGACTTTAAATGATGAGTGCAATAGTAGAAGTACTTTTGAGAATGTGGTATATTTCTGCAAAACACTTATTGGTGTCGATGGTCCAGCAATTAAATAAAATGTAAGTTGAATAACAGGGAAACAATAGATTCCTACTGCACGTAATTAGTCATGAACATCAACATAGCTCGCGAGATATTCACTTCTAAACGCACACTATGTCTTCACTGTAGGAGCCACGGAAATCTCACAAGTGCACAAGACGGCACTCCCAAGTTTTTCTATCTGCCGCGACCACACGAAAACCGCTCCACACTCGAAGTCTCCCGCGACTGTGCATCCGTCGCGTCCTGTGCCGTGCTCCCCGAACTGCCATCGAGTCTCCCTATTCACGAGCGCTGTGATAGGCTAGAATGCTTGCGCCATGTCTTCAAGCAAATGCACCCACACAAACATAATGAAACACATTCGAAATACTGGATTTACATTTAAATAATCTGAAATTAAATAAATATTCCTACTGCTGGACCATAAATACGCTCTAATACGCATTATTAGATACATAAACAAATTAAATAAAGATGTATCAAAGGAATAGAACAAAAGGTAGGTCAGTAGCCTAATGTCTCTGTGCTTTCTAAAACACAGTAAATATTTATCCAATTTGTTCATGAATAGTATATATCGGATATAAACATAGACATAGATGAATAAATATATTTATAAGCAAGCTGATACCGTTTTCTCGTGTGTCTGTGGAGTACTTATGGCCAGACGCGATCGATAGTAATTGGCCACTTTGACCTTCAAAACTCATGTACTATTTAAGTTACATGCCTGTAATTCATAGCAATTTAGGTTTACACTAATAGCTTTCTAAAGACACGTCGATCGACGAAGTCGGGTGAGACGTTTAAATTTTGGAAATTCGTTGCTGGGTGTTACTTGTATAGTTTACCGTCAGATACTAAACTTTAAACTAATAAAGATATTGAAAATCTGATTACACCATCAGCATCGTCGTGCGAATAATGGTAATGTACATGTTTCTTTTTGAGGTATCATGATTCATCTGGCTACTATTAATTTTTATACGAACTGTGAAATGTCTGCCATGATGGTTTCACAAAGTCCGCCACCTTTGACACTCCCGGCATAGACATCTCCTTCATCGACACAAAGCACCGTCCTCGTCACAGCGGAATTGCCAGCCACGCGGCCACCTCGTGTTTGCTGCCGGGCCCCGGCTGGCCGTGTGGCCCGTGCGGCCACGCCAACTTAGAATATTTTCAGGAAACCACAGTTCGCCCCTTACCTCTCAGGTCGAACGAATACTAGGCTAGCATTGTGGATATACAGACTTACACGTAATTATTTCGAGATATATTGTGAATATACACCATCTGTCAGTATATTTAAGCATTTGTGTGCAATACAAATCGGTTATGCGATTTTTTAACGATTAACGTCCGCTAGTAGAATTTTTTCAGTGTGAAGTAGAGCGATGCATTAGTTAGCCGAGTGCTTTGGCAGTTTATTTTTCCATCACAGCACTGAAGCTGGTGGAAGATGTGTTAGGTCACTTAGGTCACAACGTGGAGGCTGGCTCGCGACACGTCTGTGCTATTTCTCACTCCATCGAACACACACACACACACACAACACACACACACACAAAACCACTGTGGTATTCCCAGCACAGTACGTTATTTAATACCAATAATTCGAGTACTTTAATAGTTTATTTTTCGAGTGCTTTTTTTTTCTCTGGCTCTCTGCATTGGTGCTGTCGGAAGATGAGACGGTTGCTTCCTGTGTCGATCAGATGTCGGTGGCACGCGTATGCCCTAACCAAGGCCATCGCGACCACGGTGCAGTGCACTCATCGCTAGTACCAATATCTCAGCAGCAGAAGAGCTGTTCCACACGTTCCATCATCCAGACATGGCGCTAGGAATCCCTAATTCACGAGAGATGCACGTCGAATAGATCTGGAAGGACGCCTGACGCTTGTTTCATGGAAGATTCGACACACTGCTCTAGATAGTATAGAACACACTGTGCCGTATTTACATAAACGACGACTGTAATTCACTCTACCTGCAAAAAGCACGGTGATTTGTTCTTAGTTTGTCACAGATTTGTAAAATAAATATTGATTGATTATTATCCCTTCAGTGTCTTGACAACTTCTCTGTTATGGAAGTACAATTACGTTTCTTCGACAGCTTACTACCGCAGTAGTGACAATGTACCATACCACGTACTCACAGGACACACTAGATTTGTTTCACGAATATGAGTGCGCTCCTCAGTATTCCAGTTGCTATGTACCTTAAGTGGAATCGGGTAGTCTTGTGAACCATCGACCTGAGGAACAGGTAACATCGGAAGCTCCCAGAATAGTCCAATAATGCAAATCCTTACTTTCAGTCTCCTTCTGTTGATTGTGTTTCACGATGGTCCAACAGGGTGGCTATAATTGAACTTTCGATACTTGAGCTAGTGTAGATGGAAAATTATTTAACCATACGAGCACCAAACTTTGTAGGAATGATGTTCAGACTGTTTACCGTTCAGTGCGGTGAAACACATGTTAACCGTCAACATGGATCTGGACAAGAGGAACATGTCTCACATCACTGAGGGGCAGAGACTGTTTCCGTACAGTAAAGCAGCAGTCTGCATTGAGACACTACATAAAGTCACAGACGGTCCCACTCATCTAGGGCTAATGTTACTTCGACGTCACTATATTGTGAAATTTCGAATACAACCTCTGGATGAAACACACACTGCTGGCGCATTTAGGGGGAGTCTTGTTTTAAGTTGTAACTGATCGTAAACAGCATTATTTGCGATGACATGGCTAGCCTTTGAAAGTTCTCACACGGCTGGGTGGGTAATTTATTGACAGCCATTAACAATATGTATTTTAATGGGAAATTATGGTTTTATTCTCATAATTAATCTAGAACAGTTTCTTTCCTCCTCACTGAGGTGCTGTGGTCCTAACTCTGCCTTGTGTCAGGGCCGGAGGTGTTTGTCATTTACAGTACTTTTTCGATATGCAGATAATAGGAAACTGGAGTGGGTTATTACACAAGTAATGGTTGGACAAGGTTATTCCGATGCTATAATGCAATTATAGCTCATTATACTAATGACGTTCCTTGGGATCCAGGAAGTGTAATTAAAATGTATACAGGTAAGATATTTTTAGTTAGACATCTCGATCAGCATAAGTTTTTCTTTAATCTCTCTCTCTCTCTCTCACACACACACACACATATGCATGTGCCCGACGTGAGCAACAATATCGTTAAATGATTAAGTACAACTTCGGCAGGTGACACTCCTGCAGCTTTCATAGTCAGACATCTGCTAGTAGAGTTTTGTCATTTTTACAGATGCTGTAACACGATCTTATGAATGCGAAACCCGCTGCTTAGTCTTTCCTTATATACAGAATGTAGACGGTCTTGTTCCTTCCTACACTGTGCGGTTGTGCTGAAATGTCAATCATTTGCATATCTAAGAATATCGTATACTTAATGCCAGTTTGGCGTTTGTGGCACGCTGTTTTCTCAATGTTGCAGTTTCAATGACCAGCAGTGTCTATGAACGTATGTCCACATCCCATTTCCATATGTTGCACTCAGAATGGAAAGTTTAGCCATAAGGAAATCGATCACAATAGTAGTAACATACTTCATTTTCAGCGATTGCTTTCATATTTAGAATGGTTCAAATGGCTCTGAGCACTATGGGACTTAACTTCTAAGGTCATCAGTCCCCTAGAACTTTGAACTACTTAAACCCAACTAACCTAAGGACATCATACACATCCATACCCGAGGCAGGATTAGAACCTGCGACCGTAGCGGTCCCGCGGTTCAAGACTGTAGCGCCTAGAACCACTCGGCCACCTCGGCCGGCTCATATTTAGACGCAGCGCAGTTACATGACCTGCTGTTGTTGCCTTTGCACTACGAGTGTAACATTCTCCACCTTTTGGGAGCTGTCGGTGAGGCTGCGATTATCCTGGCGTTGTGAAGATGTACCGTCGTATACAAACTTAAAGACGTAATGTTACTTTAAATCCGTCTCGATTGCAATTTTTTTTTATTATTCATATGACCGGTTTCGGTTCATTCAGAACCATCTTCAGATCTGTAAAAATAATTATACTAATTTACTATTTCACGAAAGCAAATCTTTTTCATCCTATCTAATCAACATCAAATGTACCAGAACGTACCTGATATTTAAGTTACAGGAGTAACCCGTCCAATTCAACAACTTTCACATGCTACGTCACATAAAATTGGTTGGCAGAGTGCACGTCATTTATATTAATTATAACACTATTACCGACAGGTGGCGTCTGATACATTTGCTACATTCCATTTGCACATACTTTATTCAGTAGATCTTTTTTATATTAAAAATATTTAATTAAAATATGTAGATGTTAAAGCTAAAATCTGTACTTGTCAGGATTAAAAAACAGTAAAATTATCATTTTTATACGATCTAAAAGGCATAGGGCGATTTATATATCTATGGTGCTGGTGTGAACTTGTTTTCTTCTATGGTCTGCTTCCGTGGTTCCCGCCACTTTGGTGTTGTGCCGCGGTCCGCTCAGTCGTCTGCTGTCCATCGCCGCGGGCAAGAGGGCCGCACAGGAGGGCCCCGTCAACGACGCCAGGCGCTGCACGCGTCTTCCGGCTTCTCCACCGCGCACCATCTCTCATCCCTCGGCCTGGATCTCCATACGCAACAGTTGTCATCTTAGTAGGTCGTCATAAATGCTAAAATAGGCGTTATGATTGAGTTCGCTTTGTTCGTTGAGGATTAAATCCGGATCTTTATTTTTGTGGGTGTATATTTCGATCTCTTCTAAAATGTTAAGAAACCGTCCCTTGTGAGCTCTATGCAGGATGTCTAAGTTGTTTTCAATATTCGTGACTGAGTGCTTTGTCGCAGCCATATGCGCCCCAAATGCTGTTTTGTTTTGAGAGTAGGTGTGCTCCCTGAATCTGGTTTCAAAGTTCCTACCAGTCTGCCCTATGTATTGTTTACAGCAGTCATTACATTTGATTTTATATACACCTGAATCCTGAAATTTATTCCTACTATTACATATTCTATGCCGGAGCTTCAATTTTAACGTGTTATTTGTTCGGAACCCTATTTTAACGTCGGATTTACGAAAGCATCTTTCAATTTTGTCTGCAATTCTTCCATTGTAAGTGAGAGCTACATATTTTTTCTTGTTGTTCCTCTTAACTGCTACTTGCCTTCCTTCTGTTTGTTCCATTTGCCTCTTCTTTATCTTCCTATAAATATTCATCACCTGCTTACACGTATATCCGTTCGCTACGGCCACTTGTTTTAAAATACTTAACTCCTTTTCTACTTCGTGTTGGCTTAGTGGCAATCTTAGTAGCCTGTATACCATCGAAGTAAAATATGTCCATTTGTATCGCGGTGGGTGACAAGAGCGCTCGTTGATAACTAGATCTGTACACGTAGGTTTTCTGAATATGCTAAATTCATGCTTCCCATTTTTCTTTATTAGTGTTAAATCTAAGTAATCTATACGGTTGTTTTCTTCAAATTCCATGGTGAATCTAATTTTCGGGTGTTGAGAGCTCATTTTTTGTGCTAAGTTTTCGATATCATTTTTATCTCTTTTGTATAATAAAATGGAGTCGTCCACATATCTCCTGTAATATACAATTTTCTCAGCGATATTAGGATTTTCATCAAAGATGGACAGCAGACGACTGAGCGGACCGCGGCACAACACCAAAGTGGCGGGAACCACGGAAGCAGACCGTAGAAGAAAACAAGTTCACACCAGCACCATAGATATATAAATCGCCCTATGCCTTTTAGATCGTATAAAAATGATAATTTTACTGTTTTTTAATCCTGACAAGTACAGATTTTAGCTTTAACATCTACATATTTTAATTAAATATTTTTAATATAAAAAAGATCTACTGAATACAGTATGTGCAAATGGAATGTAACAAATGTACCAGACGCCACCTGTCGGTAATAGTGTTATAATTAATATAAATGACGTGCACTCTGCCAACCAATTTTATGTGACGTAGCATGTGAAAGTTGTTGAATTGGACGGGTTACTCCTGTAACTTAAATATCAGGTACGTTCTGGTACATTTGATGTTGATTAGATAGGATGAAAAAGATTTGCTTTCGTGAAATAGTAAATTAGTATAATTATTTTTACAGATCTGAAGATGGTTCTGAATGAACCGAAACCGGTCATATGAATAATAAAAAAATTTGCAATCGAGACGGATTTAAAGTAACATTATAAAATCACTGATTGCTGTTATCCCATAAGACATTATGTCTGTTTTTGCAAAACTTAAAGACTTCCAGCGGGGGAAAACTGATGACAGCTGTTTTGCTGCTTTAGTCTAGCACACTAATGGAGCAATATGATGTGGCTCGATAACCTCGCTGTGTATCAAAGTCGCCTCCACTACATGGCAGACACCATTCGTATTTCATTTTCGCTTTGGACTGGCTTCACGTCGACGCAGATATCTTCCTATGAACAAAAGTTTGAAAGAAATCAGTACTGAAGTTAAGAAGCAGATAATTGACACTCCTAACATTTTTCTGTGTTAATTAGTAGTGTCTCTGAGCGAAGCGTGTGATTGACTGCAGTGGTTATGGATGATTTGCATACATATTACAGGGGTGTTGAAGATTTTGTAGACCGTGACACAATGGCTTGAAGACGTTTGGTATTCCGGGTACAGCAGGAAGTTTTCAGAAGTTGCGTGTGGAGTGATTCCTACTAACGAGAAACTTACGAGCAGGACAAGCAGGTAAAGGAAAATTAGTAGAGATAAGAGAATTTTTTCTTTGTTGTATGTTTGGAAATTATCACCGTAAAACTACATTTTCTGGTAACGTAATGATGTATTAGAGACAAAAATCTTTTTATTATTAAGAACTCTTACATCATCTAGTTTTGTTTACATTAAAAGCGACTCACAGTACGCTTTTCAAGCGAACAGTGGAACTGAATTGAAAGTGCGTTGCGGGTAATACCTCAAATTCAAATTTTCAGTTCTACGGTTTAGGCTTGACAAATTACTTTTATGTTCTACAGGAATGCCCAACGTCCACCGAACTTTAACTGTTGTTGTTGTACCTTCTAAAATGTGTGAATGGAGGAAGCATTTTCCTTTCAGTAGGAACACAACATTGTTACCTTATAAAGCAATCCTGACTTTTACAGGGCTATTATAAATGATTGAAGCGATTTCATAAATTCACTGTAGCTCCATTCATTGACATATGGTCGCGACACACTACAATACGTAGAAAAACTCATAAAGTTTTGTTCGGCTGAAGCCGCACTTCAGGTTTCTGCCGCCAGAGCGCTCGAGAGTGCAGTGAGACAAAATGGCGACAGGAGCCAAGAAAGCGTATGTCGTGCTTGAAATGCACTCCCATCAGTCAGTCATAACAGTGCAACGACACTTCAGGACGAAGTTCAACAAAGATCCACCAACTGCTAACTCCATTCGGCGATGGTATGCGCAGTTTAAAGCTTGTGGATGCCTCTGTAAGGGGAAATCAACGGGTCGGCCTGCAGTGAGCGAAGAAACGGTTGAACGCTTGCGGGCAAGTTTCACGCGTAGCCCGCGGAAGTCGACGAATAAAGCAAGCAGGGAGCTAAACGTACCACAGCTGACGGTTTGGAAAATCTTACGGAAAAGGCTAAAGCAGAAGCCTTACCGTTTACAATTGCTACAAGCCCTGACACCCGATGACAAAGTCAAACGCTTTGAATTTTCGGCGCGGTTGCAACAGCTCATGGAAGAGGATGCGTTCAGTGCGAAACTTGTTTTCAGTGATGAAGCAACATTTTTTCTTAATGGTGAAGTGAACAGACACAATGTGCGAATCTGGGCGGTAGAGAATCCTCACGCATTCGTGCAGCAAATTCGCAATTCACCAAAAGTTAACGTGTTTTGTGCGATCTCACGGTTTAAAGTTTACGGCCCCTTTTTCTTCTGCGAAAAAAACGTTACAGGACACATGTATCTGGAAATGCTGGAAAATTGGCTCATGCCACAACTGGAGACCGACAGCGCCGACTTCATCTTTCAACAGGATGGTGCTCCACCGCACATCCATCATGATGTTCGGCATTTCTTAAACAGGAGATTGGAAAACCGATGGATCGGTCGTGGTGGAGAGCATGATCAGCAATTCATGTCATGGCCTCCACGCTCTCCCGACTTAACCCCATGCGATTTCCTTCTGTGGGGTTATGTGAAAGATTCAGTGTTTAAACCTCCTCTACCAAGAAACGTGCCAGAACTGCGAGCTCGCATCAACGATGCTTTCGAACCCATTGATGGGGACATGCTGCGCCGAGTGTGGAAGAAGCTTGATTATCGGCTTGATGTCTGCCGAATCACTAAAGGGGTACATATCGAACATTTGTGAATGCCTAAAAAAACTTTTTGAGTTTTTGTATGTGTGTGCAAAGCATTGTGAAAATATCTCAAATAATAAAGTTATTGTAGAGCTGTGAAATCGCTTCAATCATTTGTAATAACCCTGTATTTTCTGTGATTTCTCCAACTCACTTCAGGCGAATAACATTATGACGTCCAACAATAGGCTATGGTAATCTCACTCACTGTCTATCATCAGAAGTTTTTGAGGGAACGTTATATACAAGGAGCGCAAAATAACACTCGCCAGGAAAATATTTATAAGACTGACTTGGCATTGACCCTTGTTAATAAATAACAGACCTGGGAACACAGAAAACGCTGAAAACCGTAATTTCTAACTTCCGTGTGTTGAGTTTTGCCGATGGTTTCTGAACGAATTTGAATTAGAACTTTTTTATCCCCAATTTTTCATTTCTTCAGATGAAGCCTGGTTCAGACTGTCAATTTACACGAACTCACAGAACATTATGCGTCGGAAAATCCCCTTTAATGCTTTGAAGAGCCATTGCATAATCTCAGGATTGGTGTTTTGTGCGGAATGTCTGGTGTTCGCATCGTAACCCGATTCTTTCACCAAACTGTTAATGTTAACCGGTATGTCCGGTTGGTAGGACACGTTCTGAGGCCTCAGGGGATCACCAATTTATTGTATGGAAGCGTGGAGGGTAAAAATCGTAGAGGGGACCAAGAGATCAATACACTAAGCAGATTCAGAAGGCTATAGGTTGCAGTAGGTACTCGGAGATGAAGAAGCTTGCACAGGACAGAGTAGCATAGACAGTTGCATCAAACCAGTCTCTGGACTCAAGACCACAAGAACAACAACAAAAACAACATGTCCGGAAAATATTTAATCCATACGTGGATCAACCCTGCATGGATATTTTAAACAACGCACAGCAACAGCACACATCACCTCGACAACTTTGTCACGAGTTTCGTGAGGTGATCGCCGATTAGAGGGTAATGAGCAGAGACAGTGTAATATCTCGGCCACCTCGATCGCCTGGTATCTCTGTGATTATTACCTGTGGGGTGAACTGAAGGGTCAGGTTTACACAAATAATCCTCACAAGCAGCAGAATACTGAAAATGCTATTGCTGCTACCCCTGAGGCGCGGCTGCCACGCGTGTCTCACAGTGACAAATCGAGCACAGCGCTGTATCGACCTAAATGGCGTCCACTTCTAGCATCATCTGTGATGTTTATTAACGGAAGTCAATCCCACGTCATTTTTATATAAATATTTTATGGGGAATTTTTATCTTGCCCATCTCATACAGGCGCTAAATTAGTATTCACTTCATTCGACCATTATTTTAAGTAGCAGCATATTATTTGTTATAGAAATGATGTAGTGCTCCATGAAATACAAAAATAAAATAAGAAGCACGTCACATGCTCTCAGATGAGATGTCCTGACGCACAGATCTTGCAACAGGTCTACATACCACCAAATAATAAAAAATAAAACTGCTAGAAGAGTACTAATAAATATTGCAAATTTTATTACAATTATTTACCCAACATTTCAGTGTATAAAAGAGAGATTACTAGTTTCAATCGCTTAAACTATCATTTTCACATCTGCAAATTGATATAAAACAAAAAAAGTTAAAAATATTTCGGAATACAATCGCCTTTTAGCAGTTCATACTAGGATAAAAAATGCGGTATCTAAATTAGGAAAGTATTTAAGATACTTTGTCATTATGATATTAACATCTTTAATGAAATGACAACTTTAAAGCCATATAGAATAAAATCACATGGATCTAATCCAGAACCAATGGTACGAAAATATGTATATAAAATTATAATGAAAACACATATATTTACAGTGCATGTATTTGAAGCATATTGTTCAAAGATCGTTGTAATAATTTGAATTCGATAAAAGATAAAGTCATGATGCCCGGTCACAGTATCAGTCAGAGTTAACCAGGCCAAGATAACCAACAGACTGACTGGTACTGTGTACGTACATGCGCACACAGATCAGCGAAGATGCCATCAGATGGCAGTACAGTATAATGAAGTGAAATACACTGAAGAGTCAAAACATTATGACCACCTGTTTAATAGCTTGTTTGTCCGTCTTTGAAACGAAATACATCACTGATTTTGCGTATCAAGGATCCGATACTTTGCTGGTAGGTTTGCGGAGGTATGAGGTATTAGATGTCTACGCACAGGTCATGAAATTCGCATAGATAACGGGCCGCTGGTTTGTGTACGCGAAGATGCCACCCGACAGCGAGCCAGGTGGGTTCAGGAGGGTTTACATCAGGCGAGTTTGGTCTTGGTCGCCGAGACATCCACGTGAGTTCACTATAATCCTCCTCAAACAACTCTAGCACGGTTCTGGCTCCGAGACACGGACAGTTATACGACTGAAAGATATTAAGTGTGAAGGGAAGCAGGTGGCTCGCAGCTGTCAGCGCGTCTTCGATTACTATCACAGGTCCCATGCAAGCGCAGGAGAATGTCTCCCATAAGCATAATACTGCTCCCACCAGCTTGCGTCCGTGGCACGCTGCACGTTTCGAGCCGTCGTTCACCTCGATTACGGCGTTTGTGGAGAGGACCTTCGAGCTAGTGTAGCAAAAATGTGATTCATCAGAAGAGTCGACATGTTTCCATTGATCGACTGTCGAATTCCGATGGTCCCGTCTCACTGCAATCGTAATTGACGATGTCGTTAAACCAACATGCCGGCCGGTGTGGCCGTGCGGTTCTAGGCGCTTCAGTCTGGAACCGCGTGACCGCTACGGTCGCAGGTTCGAATCCTGCCTCGGGCATGGATGTGTGTGATGTCCTTAGGTTAGTTAGGTTTAAGTAGTTCTAAGTTCTAGGGGACTGATGACCACAGATGTTGAGTCCCATAGTGCTCAGAGCAATTTGAACCATTTTTTTAAGTCAACGTGTGAACAGGGGGGTGGTCTGCTGTGGAGCTCCATGTTCAACAATGTACGATGAACGGTGTGCTCTGAAACACTTGTGCGTGCACCAGCATTTTGCTCTTTCGGCAAAGATGTCACAGATCACCACATATCCTACTTTAAAGAACAGACAAGTCTCTAAACCCCACGTTCTGTGAAGAGTCGTGCACGTCCAACCATTTAGCGCCTAATGTTACTTCCACTGCCCTTTTACTTCTTCGGTGTTTTCGAGATACTTGTTCACAGGCTCTGCGTAACAATAATCTGCGCTTTGTCACAGTCTCTTATCTCAATGGATTTCCGCATCAGCAGCCCATATCTTCGCTAGGGTGATCAACCGCCCGCGTGTGCTCCACTTACAAACTTTTATTACTGCGTCACATGCCCACACTGCTACCAGGCGGCATCCAACCTCATAGTGGGCAGTGGTCATAATGTTTTGGTTTATCAGTGTACAACATAATACAAAAATTAAAAGGGGGGAAATATTAAAATAGTATTTAAAAAACAACTCATGTAACGAATAGTAATGGCTATAAAATTATTAACATATTTTGTGTCGTAAAACAGAAGCTGCAGAGGTGGAAGATGCCTACTAACGGCGTAATATTATGAAAAACTGATAATACCACAGAGAGAGAAATAACATTAATAATATTTTATTATTTTATTATTTGTATTCCTCATTACAAAAATACTGTTGTACAGAACATCCAAAGGGTGAATGAAATTACACTGGATGTCATTGCACAACAAGAAAGCAAGGAGAAACAGCCTCAATGTATGGTAGCGGCCTTGTAATTAAAAGCCAATGACATTCAACACACTTTGTCCTAAGGGCTATAAAATATAGTTAAATCCATATAACATTCAACAACAACGTTTGGTAAGAAATAAGATAATTTGAATAATTGGTTGGTAATGAAGCACTAACTGATGTTCAGGATACATGCTAATTGTTCTTCTTACTTTGTCTAGCCGTTATGACTATATCTTCTGTCATATTACTATTACTACAACGATTTTATTGAATGTGCTTCACACACATATATATTGTAAATACGACTCTAAGGTATATTTTCACTGTAATTTTGTTATACGTAGCTTCGTACCACTGGTTTTTGTTTATATGCATATAATTTTATTCTGTGTTCTCTTACAATTAACATTTCCTTAAGAATGTTAACACCAAAATGACGAAGTGTCTTGAAACCAAACGAAGAACATGCTTGGCGATATCGTGTCTGGTTTTCAGACGGTTCCTGACCACCCTCAATATTCTTGTTAATGCTATTGTATCCAGAAACATTTTTGACGTGTGGTCTTTTATAACAATGTCTATTACTGACTATGACCGTTTAAGCGGTTGAAACTAGTAATCAGTTTTCTGCATTGAGATCTTGGCCAAATAAGAGTTTTTGTTTTAATAAAATCTACAACATTCAAGTTTAAAAACCACTGTCTCCATTCTTGCTATGTCAGGTACTGTATTTATGAAGGTTTATTTATATTGGACAGAAACCTTAATCAACAACTCGTATCATTGTTGTTCATGTGAGACACATCTTTCTCTTGAGATCCTGACGTCCGTCTGTGTTTTGTGTTCTGCGCATCATGAAATCATTGAAATTACATTTTCAGTGTCTCTTAAAGGTCGTCGTTTATTAATGTAATTATCTTAGAAGAGACTCTCATAAGCCGTAGCCAATCTCACATTCTTAGTTGGTTTTTCTTTTTCATAATCGTTCACCGTGATCGTTTTATTTTTTTCCCTTTCTTACGATATCCAGTATCTGCGGCATCTTTATGTTTGCTTTTATGGCGATAGTTTGTTTGTACTACGTGTTACGGCAGTGTGTTCATTTGCATAGAGAACTATCACCTACTCGGTAGAGCGCAATAATACTGAGGGGAAATTTTCTGCATAACGAATGTTAACTTTTACTGGTCCAGAGTCTGTTTCTGGTGGTAACCGTCAAGGAATGCAGAGATTCAGGACACTAACATATCTGAGTGAAGACGATATGGCCCTCTATAGTCTGCCAAGAGCACTGATCTATACAGTGATCAGAGGACAGGCCAGACTTTAGCGGCAGCATAATGACAATTGTTACCCAAGTAGGCGAGCAACGCACTTAGGTTGCGCAATAAGCAAAGCTGCGCTTCCTCGTAATCACATATTCGAAGGTCATTACATGATGCAAGGGAACAGTAGAACAACCATAGACAATATTTTTGTTCATTCGTCATTATTAGAAGGGCATTCTGTTAGCAAAAAGGTGAATGGCCTTTCAGATCATGATGCACAAATTTTAAGTCTAAAAGATTTTTGTGCTTCAACAAATGTTAAATATAGTTACCAACTTTTTAGGAAAGCTGATCCAGTTGCTGTACAGACTTTTGTAAACCTTATCAAGGAACAAGATTGGCAAGATGTTTATAGTGCTGATACAGTAGACGATAAATATAATGCTTTCCTCAAGACTTTTCTCGTGCTCTTTGAAAGTTGCTTTCCGTTAGAACGTTTAAAACAGGGTACTAGCACAAACAGGCAGCCTGGGTGGCTGACTAAAGGGATAAGAATATCTTGTAGAACAAAGTGGCAATTATATCAAAACGTTAGAAACAGTCAAAATCTAAATGCAGCAGCCCATTACAAACAGTATTGTAAGGTGCTTAAAAAAGTTATTAGGAAGGCAAAAAGTATGTGGTATGCAGATAGAATAGCTAAGTCTCAGGATAAAATTAAAACCATATGGTCAGTCGTAAAGGAAGTGGCTGGTCTGCAGAGACAGGTCGAGGATATAGAATCAGTGCGTAGTGGGGATGTCCGTGTTGCTGATAAGTCGCATATATGTACAGTACTTAATAATCACTTTCTGAATATAGCAGGTGAACTAAATAGAAACCTAGTCCCAACAGGGAATCATATAGCGCTCTTAGAAAAAAGTGTTCCGAGACTGTTACCTGAAATGCTCCTCCATGAAACTGACAAGAGGGAGATTGAGTTAATAATTAAATCACTAAAGACCAAGAACTCTCATGGATATGACGGGGTATCTAGCAGAATACTGAAGTATTGTTCCACGTATATTAGCTCAGTACTTAGCCATATCTGTAACTTTTCCTTTAGCAGTGGTCGGTTTCCTGACCGATTAAAGTACTCGGTAGTGAAGCCACTTTATAAAAAGGGAGACAGGGATAATGTTGACAATTATAGACCTATTTCTATGCCATCGGTGTTTGCTAAAGTTATCGAGAAGCTTGTATATACAAGGTTACTGCAGCATTTAAATTCACATAATTTGCTGTCAAATGTACAGTTTGGTTTTAGAAATGGCTTAACAACTGAAAATGCTATATTCTCTTTTCTCTGTGAGGTTTTGGACGGATTAAATAAAAGGTTGAGAACGTTAGGTGTTTTCTTTGATTTAACGAAGGCTTTTGACTGTGTTGACCACAAAATATTACTGCAGAAGTTGGAACATTATGGAGTAAGGGGAGTAGCTTACAATTGGTTCGCCTCCTACTTTAAGAACAGAAAGCAGAAGGTAATCCTCCGCAATATTGAGAGTGGTAATGATGTTCAGTCCCAATGGGGCACTGTTAAATGGGGCGTTCCCCAAGGGTCGGTGCTGGGGCCACTGCTGTTCCTTATTTATGTAAATGATATGCCTTCTAGTATTACAGGTGATTCAAAAATATTTCTGTTTGCTGATGACACCACCTTGGTAGTGAAGGATCTTGTGTGTAATATTGAAACATTATCAAATAATGTAGTTCATGAAGTAAGTTCGTGGCTTGTGGAAAATAATTTGATGCTAAATCACAGTAAGACTCAGTTTTTACAGTTTCTAACCCACAATTCAACAAGAACTGACATTTTAATCAGACAGAATGGGCATGTTATAAGCGAGACGGAACAGTTCAAGTTCCTAGGCGTACGGATAGATAGTAAGCTGTTGTGGAAAGCCCATGTTCAGGATCTTGTTCAGAAACTAAATGCCGCTTTATTTACCATTAGAACAGTATCTGAAATAAGTGACATTTCAACACGAAAAGTAGTATACTTCGCATATTTTCATACGCTTATGTCATATGGTATTATTTTTTGGGGTAATTCTTCTGATTCAAAAAGGGTATTTTTGGCTCAAAAACGGGCTGTTCGAGCTATGTATGGTGTAAGTTCGAAAACCTCTTGTCGACCCCTATTCAATAGTCTGGGAATTTTGACATTGCCCTCACAGTATGTATTTTCTTTAATGTCGTTTGTTGTTAGCAATATTAGCTTATTCCCAAGAGTTAGCAGCTTTCACTCAGTTAATACTAGGCAGAAATCAAATCTGCATGTGGAATGCACTTCCTTGACTCTTGTGCAGAAAGGAGTGCAGTATTCTGCTGCATCCATTTTCAATAAGCTACCACAAGAACTCAAAAATCTTAGCAGTAGCCCAAACACTTTTAAGTCTAAACTGAAGAGTTTCCTCATGGCTCACTCCTTCTATTCTGTCGAGGAGCTCCTGGAAGAGATAAAAAATTAAGCAAATTCCAGTGTTACATTCTTGATTTTCTTTATTTAAACTAACGACTTGTTTCATTTTATGTGTTTCTACAATCGTGTTATAATTTCATGTATTGACTCGTTCCATGACCATGGAGACTTCTCCTAAATGTGGTCCCACGGAACAATAAATAAATAAATAAATAAATAAAAAGTAAGCGCTTATAAAACGTTGCGAAGAATAAACATGGCCCCTCAGCATCAAGTGGTTGATTCAGCACAGACAGAATAACGCTTACCAGAATGACAGCTGAAGGGCCACCTAAGTTCAGATGAACGACTCGACTTGACGTTGAGGATGGCTACTCGGAACTACTCTTACTAAAGTTGAAAGTGTTTCCATAAGTGAGGTCACTGTAATCAGTTCAGTACCTGATTCACAATTAAATATTATAAAACACAGGACATTCAGTTTTTCACAGGTAATACTGTTAGGTGTGACATTCAGCTCCTTATTGCCATGAGTAGTGAAATGGAAGACGTCAGATATCGTGAGCGGTTGCTGCATTTGATGGGGTTCAGTGCTGCAACGATTCATTGTGAATTGTACGGAAAGAATGCGCCATCAGGAGGTGTCCGCTGGATTTCGCGATAGCTCACATCGATACAATAAGCCTGTCAAATAGAGCCAGCAGCAGAAAAATTGCAACAGTGGCAGACCAATCCAGATGGCCTCTGTAGCGGCCTAATCACCGTGGACGAATGCTAGTCGCATCACGATGACCTCGAGACCAAGGAACAAAGGAAGCAGTGAAAATATGTGCATTCACCACAGCCGTAAAAGGGCAAGTGTCATCAAGCAAGCTGATACTGAGAGTTTTTTGAGACTTTCATGCCGGCCGTGGTGGTCTAGCGGTTCTAGGCGCGCAGTCCGGAACCGCGCGACTGCTACGTTCGCAGGTTCGAATCCTGCCTCGGGCATGGATGTTTGTGATGTCCTTAGGTTAGTTAGGTTTAAGTAGTTCTAAGTTCTAGGGGACTGATGACCACAGATGTTAAGTCCCATAGTTCTCAGAGCCATTTGAACCATTTTTTGAGACTTCCATGGCGTAGTGCTACTATGAGTACGCTCGTAACGAGTAAACCGTCACAGGAGCATACTACGAAAGCTTCAGGAGAGGTTACTGATGGCTGCCAAAACGAAATATCACGAGAAGCTGTCGAAGGGGGTGTTTTTGCATCACGACAGCACATCACCTCATTCAGCGCAAGACGGTCATACATGCTGCTTAGGTTATCAAATTTTGCCTCACCCCGTATTTGCTGACATGGCGCCCACTGACTTTGACCTATCTCTCAGGATGAAGAAAGTACATGACAGGCATTTTCAGAACTACTCCGAGGTGATTTTCGACGTGGCAATATGCCTTAACACTCAAAATGCAAACTAGTGCCACTAAGATCTCCACCAAGTCACGCATAGTGGGAAGGTGTGTCTCTTTGAAGAGTAAACGTGTAGAGAAAGAGTAACACCGTCATCACGTTTCATGGCCGCAGCATGATTTTTGCGAGGTGATAATTAAAAATTTATGACTACCCGGACTACGTAAACATCTTACATTTATTTGCTCTGTCGTGCAGCAAACCTCTCGGTCTCCAGGGTCCAGCCATTTGCAGAGGCTAGGAGTAATGGTAGTTTGGGACTCCAATGTTTGGCGCCTGATGGGTCCTCTTAGGGATATGGCTGACATGGAAGGAAAGAAATCAGTGTACAGTTTTTTGTAAATACAGGGGAGAGTGATCGACAGGTCTGCGTCATCAGGGTGACAAGAAAAGAACAGGATACAACCAATTACAGGTGAGGGATCATGTCGGTGTTAACGACATGTGTCGCTTTGGACTGGAAGAGATTTTCTCTGGTTCCTGGCACCTATCTGAAATGGCATAGAAGGTGAAGATGGAGTTCACTATCCCTAGCATTGATGACAGTACCGATTGAGGACCTTTAGCACAGAAGCGAGTGAAGGGTCTGATTCAGGAGTCAAACGGTGCTGCTGCCGTGTAGGCTGCAGATTTATCGAATTGCACCTTGGGGTGAAGAGATGTAGGGATCAGCTTAATAGATTAGGAGTCCATTACACACAGGATGCGATTACATAGGTAGAGGCGGCTGCGGGGAGTGCAATGGGCATTATTTTAGGTTAGAGGGTTTGGAAAAGTCCGAAGAGCGGTTCAGTCTCAACGGACGCAATTGCAACAAAGGAAGAGTGTAGACTTCGGGAGTATCGATATTCTAGTTTTAAATTGTCGTAGCTGTGTTGGGAAAGAATCAGACTCACAGGTACTCACGGAAAGCACTGAAGCAGAAACCGTTATGTGTGCTGAAAGCTGATTGATGTCGGACGTAAGTTCAACCGATGCTTTTACCAAGGATCTAACGATTTTCAGAAACGATAGATCAAATTCGGTTGATGGTAGTGTGATTGTTGCCATTAGGGATGATTTACTTTCTACTGATATTGAAGCAGATAGTTGTTACTAGTCAGTATGAGTAGAGGTTATACCCGATAAACGAAATAAATTAATAATTGTTCCTTTTAGCCGCTCCCCGACCCCGATAATGTCGTTGCTGAAGACTCAAGGGAAGTTTGAAATTCGTGTTGGACAGATACCCGACCCATACAATTATAGTTGGTGGGCAAACCCTCGATATGTTGGCGGAAATACATGTTTAAAAGTTGTGGTAGCCATAAAACATTATCTGAAATCGTACTATATGCTTCCTCCAAAAATTATTTCGAGAAATTAGTTGAGAAGCCACGTGAAGTTTAAATCGTTGGGATAACATATTAGACATCTTAGCAACAAACAATCCAGAGCAAATAGAAAGAATAATGATGGAATCAGAATTTAGTGACCACAAGGTAGCCTTTGTTAGTAATTTGGCTGCTCAAATAGCAAAACTCATGTACTACTTCTAGTGTCTCATTTCTAATCTAATTCTATCACCATCTCCCGATTTAATTCACCAATATTCTATATGATCTGTTTTTTTTTTAATCGATGTTCTCAAGATATTATCCATTCAGTTCAACTGCCTTATCAGGCTCTTTGCTCCTCTAAGAGAAGTAGAACGTCATCGACAAAACTAAGGGTTATCAGTCATTCCCCTAAACTTCTAGGCTCTTTCCAGATGTCTCCTCAGTTTTCTTTACTGCATGCACAACACTGCTGGACAGATACATCCAGTTACTCTGTTGCTGTTTAATGTTATGAATTTTCATGTTGGTAGATGTGTACAGCTGCAATATATATGCCAGTAAACGTGTTTCTATTTCTCAACTTGGGTTCCATGTAAGTAGTGTTGTTTACTCTTTCGTACCAATGTGATAGTTTACAACCATAACGGGCAGTAACAATAAATGAATACAATACAGTTTTGTGACATGCGTTTTTCAAAATTAATATTTCAGTTTCGGCTTGCTGTCATCAATAGGGGTTGCTCGTACACCGTTGCTTTTATGTCCAAATCGTAGCATAAGATTAATCCTGAACCTTTCCACAACCATAGGCATTAGCGAAAACAACTAAAAAGAGATGAGCTGTAAATAAATCGTTAAAAAGGAAAGGTAAATACATGAAAAGTATTCCATTGGATAGTGATGTTGTCTACACCAGGATGTTATAATTTTAAACCAGAAGTTTTTTTTTAAATATGTGCACAACCATGTGTGAATGGTGACCTCACATCAAACAGATTACTGAACAATATTCACATCAGTAAAGCAAATCTCAGAAGAGCATTTTAAGTAAAACTGTGCATTAATTCACGAAGAACCAGTAGTAAAATCTTAAAAGTTTGACAGCGTAAAATTTTAGTAGCATTCACGGCGAAATATAAAGATCATTATCAGCAAGATTACTGCAACTAATGTAGAATAAGTTCGTCACAAAATTAAAATAAAAAAATTATGCAGAAAAATCAGTTGCTTATGCACTTAAACACCGATAAATTTTGCTCGACCGCTAAAGAATCAGCCTCTAAAAGCGCCTTGAAATTTTTAAGTTCCAACCAAAGTCCCGAAATGTTTCGAAGTGCTCAATACGTGATACCACTAAGACAGTCTGAAGCTTCAGTGGCGATCTGGCCAACCAAACCCGATGAAAGATCTTACTAAATTGACTGACAGCGAGCAAAAGACGGTGAGCCGTAACCTGTCGCTGTTTTGAAGAACTGTTTACGTAACCACTACACTACTGAACACTCTTACTTTCAAAATGACCACCATTCAAGAAATTTAAATATATATTTCAGATATAAACATATTAAAACAGGTAGTTCCTCTAAATTAGTATAGGTAGAGGTTATACTTGGATACTTGGCATCCAGAATAAAGGAGTAATTAGATGCTTTTAATGAGCCCCCCCGCCCCCACACAGGTGATACAGTTGCTACAAGATTCAAATAAAACTTGCGTAACATCTCAGATAGATACCCCACTCATACAGTTATAGTTGGTTGTGACCTCAGTCTTTGGCGAAAAGACGTGTTTAAAACCTGTTGAAGATATAAAAAATGCGTTCGCCGAAAATTATCTTGATCAGTTAGTTCATGAGCCCACTCGAAGTGTAAATGGTTGCGAAACATTCTTGATGTCTTTGGAATAAATAATCCCGAGCAAATAGGGGGTATCATAATGGATACAGAGATTAGCGACAACAAGGTCGTTGTAGCGAACTGAATACCGTGACACACACACACACACCAAAAGTAAACGCAGAATGTATCTATTTAAAAAGCACATAAAAAGTTCGCTTGATGTCTTCTTAACAGGCAATCTCCTTTACTACCAAACTAACTATGTAGGCGTAGAGAACATGCGGCTTATATTCAGAGACATAACGTCGGCAGTAATTGAGATATTTATATCAAATTAATAAGAGACGGAACTGCATCCCCACGGTACACGAAACAGGTCATAACACTGTTGCAGAAGCAACTAAAAGAGCGTGCCAAATTTAGATGCACGCAGAATCTCCAAGATTGGCTAACTTTTATTCAATTTCAATGTGAGATGTTATATCCACAACAAATATCTGTCTCGAACTCTGACAGAAAATCCAAAGAGGTTCTGGTCGTATGTAAAGTAAACCAGTCGCAAGACACAATAAATATCTTCACAACGTGATAGCGATGGTGAAGTTATCAATGACAGTACAAATAAAGCAGGGTTACTAAATACGGTTCTCCGAAATAGTTGCACCAAAAAAGATGAAGTAAATATTCCAGTATTCAAATCAAGAACTACTACCAACATGAGTAACTTTGAAATAGATATCCTTGGTGCAGCTAAACCACTCTGACCACATAATGAAGGCAAGTCTAGATTATATACTAATTAGATACCTTTCAGAGTGTGCTGATAAAATAGCTCCATACCTAGCAATCGTATACAACGGTTCGCTCGACGAAATATCCGTACCTAAGGACTGTAAAGTTGCACAGGTCACCAATTATCGCGAAAGGAAATAGGAGTAATCGGCTGAATTACAGACCCATTTCACTAATGCTGATACGTAGCAGGATTTTTGAACGTATAATGTGTTCGAACATTATGAATTACATCGAAGAAATCGATCTAGTGACACACAGACGACACGGATTCAGAAAATATCATTCTTGTGAAACACAACTAGCTCTTTATTCTCACGAAGTAATGAGTGTTATCGGTAGGGAATCTCAGATTGATTCCATATTCCTGGATCTACAAAATGCTTTTGAAATCGATCCTTAAAAGTGGCTTCTAATCAGATTAAATGACTGTGGAGTAACATGTCAGTTGTGCCATTGAATTCGTGATTCTCTGTAAGAAAGGTTACAGTTCGTAGCAAGTAATGGAAAGCCATCTAGTAAAGTGATATGTAGAGTCCCCCAAAGAAGTGTTATAGGTCCACTGCAGATCCTAGTCTATGTAAATGATTTAGGAGACAATTTGAGAAATCCTCTTAGACTGTTTGCAGATGATCCAGACCAGAACTTCAAAACCAGTTGCAAAATGATATAGCATGATATCTGAACTGTGCGAAAAGCGGCATTTGACTCTAAATAATGAAAAGTGTGAGGTCGCCCACATGAGCTCAAAAACGGAATCCGTTAAATTTCGGTTAAACGATAAATCACACAGATCTGAAGGCTTTCAATTCAGCTAAATACCTGGGCATAAGAAGTACGAAAACGTAAAATGGATAGATCACATAAAAGATAGTGTTGCGGGGGAAGGCGAACTAAAGACTGCGTTTTATTGTCAGAACACTTAGATGATGCAACAATTCCATTACAGAAACCGCCTACGCTACACTTGTCCGTCCTCTGCTAGAGTATTGCTTTACGGTATAGAATCCTTACAAGACTGGACTGACGGAGGACATCGAAAGAGTTCAAAGACGGGTAGCTCGTTCTTTATTATCGCGAAATAGTTAAGAGAGTGTCACGGATATGGTATACTAGTTGGGGGAACTGTTATTAAAACAACAGCGTTTCTCGATTCAGCGAGATCTTTTCACGAAATTTCAATTTCCAAGTTTCTCCTCCGAATGTGAAAATATTTTACTGGCACCCACCAACATAGGGAGAAATGATCATCACAATGAAATGAGAGCACTCAGACCTTCCGTGGAGAGATTCAAGGGTTCTTTTTTCCTGCGAACTGTTCGAGAGTGGTAGAGTAGAGAAATAGTACCAAAGTGTTTCGATGAACCCTCTGCCAGGCACTTAACTGTGAATTGCAAAGTAGTTATGTAGACGTAGAAATATACGTATCAGGACACATAATCAATATTCTGGGTCAATTTGCGACCTCATAATGACACAGTAGTATCTAATTTTTATAATAACGATTAACTTTAAGAAATTTTTACGCATTCTGCGCTCCAGTCTGACTCCAGTGAAAATGTCATTTTAAGTACACAACTGGCCATTAAAATTGCTACACCACGAAGATGACGTGCTACAGACGCGAAATTTAACCGACAGGAAGAAGATGCCGTGATATGCAAATAATTAGCTTTTCAGAGCATTCACACAAGGTTGGCGCCGGTGGCGACACCTACAACGTGCTGACACGAGCAAAGTTTCCAACCGATTTCTCATACACAAACAGCAGTTGACCGGCGTTGCCTGGTGAAACGTTGTTGTGATGCCTCGTGTAAGGAGGAGAAATGCGTACCATCACGTTTCCAACTTTGATAAAGGTCGGATTGTAGCCTATCGCGATTGCAGTTTATCGTATCGCGACATTGCTGCTCGAGATGGTCGAGAGCCAATGACTGTTAGCAGAATATGGAATCGGTGGGTTCAGGAGGGTATTACGGAACGCCGTGCTGGATCCCAATGGTCTCGTATCACTAGCAGTAGAGATGACAGGCATCTTATCTGCACAGCTGTAACGGATCGTGCAGCCACATCTCGATCCCTGAGTAAACAGATGGGGACGTTTGCAAGACAACAACCATGTGCACGAACAGTTCGACGACGTTTGCAGCAGCATAGATTATCATCTCGGAGACCACGGCTGCGGTTACACTTGACGCTGCATCACAGACACGAGCGCCTGCGATGGTGTACTCGACAAAGAACCTGGGTGCACGAATGGCAAAACGTCATTTCTTCGGATGAATCCAGGTTCTGTTTACAGCATCATGATGGTCGCATCCGTGTCTGGCGACATCGCGGTGAACGCACGTTAGAAGCCTGTATTTGTCATCGCCATACTGGCGTATCACCCGGCATGTTGGTGTGGGGTGCCATTGGTTACACATCTCGGTCACCTCTTGTTCGCATTGACGGCACTTTGGACAGTGGACGTTACATTTCAGATGCGTTACGACCCGTGGCTCTACCCTTCATTCCATCCCTGCGAAACCCTACATTTCAGCAGGATAATGCATGGATACAGAAAATGTACGACTGCTGCCCTGGCCAGCACATTCTCCAGATCTCTCACCATTTGAAAACGTCTGGTCAATGGTGGCCGAGCAACTGGCTGGTCACAATACGCCAGTCACTACTCTTGATGAACTGTGGTATCGTGTTGAAGCTGCATGGGCAGCTGTACCTGTACACGCCATCGAAGCTCTGTTTGACTCAATGCCCAGACGTATCAAGCCCGTTATTACGGCCAGAGGTGGTTGTTCTGGGTACTGATTTCTCAGGATCTATGCACCCAAATTGCGTGAAAATGTAATCACATGTCAGTTCTAGTATAATATATTTGTCCAATGAATACCCGTTTATCATCTGCATTTCTTCTTGGTGTAGCAATTTTAATGGCCAGTAGCGAATATTACGTACTTCGAATTTTGTTTAACTATCTGAGTACTAGGCGTTGTCATGGCAAGTATTTATTCCAATCTTCTATTAGGCCATCTCCACCTTTCCTGTCCATCTGTCCATATCCTACTCTCACTCTCTGTTCATATCCTCCTGCCCCTCTCCCTGACCCTATCCCCCTCCCCACCTCTCTGTCCACCTCCTGCTCATCCCCCTCTCTGTCCATCTCCACCAAGCCCCACTCTGGTAATGTCCTCCTCCCTCCGTCCAAATCCTCCTCCCTCTGTCTCTCCACCTGCGCCTCCCTGTCCATCTGCTCTTACACTCTCTCTCTCTTTCTGCTCCCCCCCCCCCCTTATCTCTCCACATTATCATCCCAATAAGAGGTTACTGACTCTTACCACCACAGTAGTAAGTAGTAAGTAGTATGTACAACAAATTTTGTTGAAATCGATGCACGAGTTTCGGAGGAACGTTTTGCCACAAGGACAGCCAGAACACGCACTTTTCACGTATATTTAACATATTTCAGTCATATTTGTACACATATTCCACCTTTACCTCTAGAGAGATTCTTTCTGTAGTTACGTTTTCACGCAGCTCTATGTTTATGACGTCACATATCCTTAACTATGTGTCGTACAATGACATAATATTGCATGTACCTCCAGTGGTATATGTGGATGCTGTCTGCGAAATGTATTGGGAACCGTGTAAATAGTAAAGAAGTAATAGTTGAAAACGTCATGCATGACGCGGCAATTTTTCTCGCATGTCATTGTTTACGACGTCATAAGTCCTGAACTATTCGTCATAAAAATATATATATTGCAGGTAAATTCAGTGGAATGCGTGAGTCCAATCTGAAAATTGTGTTCCGGATAGAGTTAGCAGTAAAGAAGTAAAAAATGGTATGCGTGAATCCTATCTGAAAATTGTGTTCCGAATAGAGTTAGCAGTAAAGAAGTAAAACATTAAAACATCATGCCTAATGCGACGGTTTCACTGCATGAACAGTGAAAGTGTAGTAAGCTAAACATTTTTTTTTCTTTCATCATTTTGAGTGGGGTATCAGCGAGAACAAGTCCCGTAAAATTTTGAAATTATGTGTGAAGTTTGTTGCAAGTCAGTAAGTGCTCTCATTCTCAAATAATGGATGAATATAGTCTGGCTGTTTGCGCGTCGTGAGCTATGATACTTTTCCTCCCTCCCCTTGCCCCACTGAAATGGAGCTCGATCTTACCCCCAGTGTTTCCTTTCAGGCAGTAAATAATACATGTACCAACACTGATATAAATAGATCCAGTGGTTTAGGAGGAGATATGGAGCATGCATTCATACATACATACATTATGTGGTTAAGAGTATCCGGACACCTGGCTGAAAATGACTTATAAGTTCATGGCGCCCTCCATCGGTAATACTGGAATTCAGTATGGTGTTGGCCCACCCTTAGCCTTGACGACAGCTTCCACTCTCGTAGGCATACGTTCAGTCAGGTGCTGGAAGGTTTCTTGGGGAATGGCAGGCCATTCTTCAGGGAGTGCTGCACTGAGGAGAGGGATCGATGTCGGTCGCTGAGGCCTGGCACTAAGTCTACCTGAGAAGTCCGGACAAGCGCAGAGGGTGGGATTGCTTGGTATTGGGAGTGCCAACATGAGTGACTTAGAAGTATATATCATCGGTGTAGCTAAGCAGCTTAACTAACTCATTAAAGCCAAGCCCTTCGTACATAGCATTCATACACGTCCACTCGTTCGTCGAAATATCCGTACTTAAAGACTGGGATGATGCACAGATCACATCAATACCCAAGAACAGAAACAACACCCATATCACGGAGATCGATTCGTAGCAGGATTTTGGAATATATGATATGTTCCAACATTATGAATTGCCTCGAAGAAAACGAATTATTGATAAATTTCCAACCCGAATTCACAACACGTCGTTCTTGTGAAACACAACAGTCTCTTTATTCTCCCAAAATAATGAGTGCTATAGACAGGGGATGTCAAATGGATTCAATATTTTTAGGTTTCCAGAAGTCTTTTGACGCCGTTCCTCACAAGCGACTTCTAATCAAATTGTGTGCCTGTACAGTATCGTCTCAGTTGTGCGACTGGATTCGTGGTTTGCTGTCACAAATTTCGCAGTTCGTAGTAACTGATGGAAAGTCATCCAGTAAAACGGAAGCAATATCTGACATTCTCCAAGAAAGTGTTATCGATCCTCTCCTGTTCCTGATCCACATTAACCATTCAGGATACAATCTGAGCAGCCCTCATAGATTTTTTGCAGATGGTGCCGTCATTTACCATCTTGCAAAGTCATCAGATGATCAGAAACAAGTACAAAATGATTTAGACCAGATATCTGTATGGTGCGAAAAGTGGCAGTTGACTCTAACTAGTGGAAAGTGTGAAGCCATCCACACGAGTGCTAAAAGGAATCCGCTACATTTCGGTTACACTATAAATCACACAAATCTAAAACGTGTCAGTTCACCTAAATACTTAGGGATAAAAGTTACGAACTACTTAAATTGGACCGAACACACAGATAATGTTGTGGGGTAGGCGAACCAAATACTCGGTTTTATTGGGAGAGAATTTTTCCGTCCTCTACTCGAGAACTGCTGTGTGTTATGGGATTCTTACCAGACAGGATTGACGGAGGGCGTCGAAAAATTCAACGAAGAGCAGCTCGGTTTGTATTATCACTAAATGGGGAAGAGAGTTCTCACGGATATGATAAGTGAACTGAGGTGGCAATCATTAAAACAAAAGCGTTTTTCGTTGTGGCAGGATCTTTTTATGAAACTTCAATCGCAAACTTTTTCCTTGTTTGTGCTTACTTACAAAGGGAGAAATGATCATGATAATAAAATACGAGACATCAGAGCTCGCACGGAAAGATTTAAGTGTTCTAACCCCCCCCCCCCCCCTCTCCCCTTCTGTTCGAGAGTGGAACGGTAGAGAAATAGGTTGAAAGTTGTCCGATGACCCCTCTGCCAGGCAATCAACTGTGAACTTCTGAGTAATGGTGTAGATACTGACGTAGATGTAGATGTAGATGTAGAGATAAGATGTAAGATGACCTCACCGGCTTCCTCGCTCATGTAGCCTGGTCTCACCGCGCTCACTTGCTAGCCAGTCAAACATTAAGAACCCACACAAATTCGTTAGCGATCTAATTGTTCATAATGTCACACACACTCAGGATGTCCTGTGAGGAAAGAACGAGTTGAGTCTCAAATGTTTTCAGAATCGATGCTGATCGGCATGCAAAGGATCACTCTGTTCGATGTACCTCATTATATCTTATCTTTGAATATGTTCTAATATTTTCCAGCAGATTTATGTCAATGAGAGTGGAGGATTGTTGTGTTGATCACTTCTGTTACCCTTCTTGAAGACGGTTGTGACCTGCATTTTTTCAACTAACGAGCACAGTTTTTTGTTTGAGGTATCTATGGTATATTATAGTTCAAACGGAGACTAGGTCAGTGGCAAATTATGTATAGAACCTGACAGGGATTCCATTGGGCCCAGACCCTTGTTCGTTTTCAGTGATTTCTGCTATTTCTCCATGAAGGTAACGCTAATATCTATATCGCAAATGTTTGCAGTTGTGTAAGATTTAAATTGTGGGAGTGTTCTGTATCTTCCTTCGTAAACGGAGAAGGAAAGCGGAGCTCAGCACTTCTGCTTTGGATCTGCAACTGTCAGCTTCGGTTCCCGTGCCACACATATGTGTCTCTACACTAAACTTGATATCACAGGCAGCGTTTTGCAAAGGACCAAAATATCATTTGGGTTTGTATGAGAACTTCGGTAGCTGTTAGAGACTTGCCATATTGCCCTTTTTGATAGCCAGATGCATTTCACTTAGTATCTTTCTATCTATAGCCCAGCGCTTTGTTTTACACTCCTTGTGCAGTAGTCGTTGTTTCTTTAGCAGTTTCACTTCAGCGACTGTGTACCACGGAGAATCTGTCACATCATGAAATGTTCTACTAGCTACATATCTACCCGGTGCTTAGTCAATTATTCTTGTAAACCTGAGCCACAGTTCTTCTACAACTCCTTCCCAGGGATTAACGTTCCTAATTCCCCTTTGATTTCTTTTTACTTGTTTTAGCTGCTCTTCATACTTTGGTATTCAGTATTGCTACATGTGCCTCATGAACACTGATATAAACTGAGATGTGGACATCATGTGAATGTTCGAAATCTGCGGTTTTACCGACCCATTTGGGTCGTGCCAGAAGATATCACATATTCTGGCCCTCCTTCGAAGCCAGCACATGTGACTGCTGCTAGACTGGACTCATAGGCTTACGAAGGGCCATCTGCAACATTTTCCGTCTAGTCCTTTCACAAGGCCAATGAACATTCATAATTGCTCATCTTTTTAGGTTTCTTCGCCAAACTGGATTTACATTAATTTGGTGAAGCGACATTCGGACATACCACGACCTATATACACTATCTGATCGAAAGTGTCCGGACACCTATACGTAATACGGAACTGACCACTAGATGTCACGAGAAACGGATCCGCAAGTATAAAAGGAGGCGAGGAGTATTGTGTTGGCAGTAGAAAAGTAGTAACAGGAGAATGGATCGGACAGAAGAGCTCATTGACTTCGAAGATGTGCTAGTCATTCGATGCCACTTGAATAGTAAATCCATCAGGGATATTTCAGAACTTCTAAAGCTGCTCAAGTCTCGTCATGTGATTGTGAACTGGAAACCCGAAACAACAAGCTTAGCTAAACCAGGCAGACATCGTGCACCGACGGTTAGTGATCGTCGAGTTTTGTGGTGGGTGCTTATAGAGAATTGCATGAAATCAGTGTAGTGCGTTCCAAAGTTCTGCTAGCAGTCCAGCTAACATAATGAGTTTAAAAGAACCGGGTGCAATGGCCAGCCACCTCCTCAAAAGACACACATGTCTGTGGTCAATGTCTGAGCGACGCTTGGGTTGTTGTACAGAGCGACACCACTGAAGGGTCGACGACTGGAAACGAGTGATTTGGAGTCATGAATCACGCCATTCCCTGTGGAAATCCCATGCGAATGCCTGGGGAACATTACCTGACAGCCGTCCGGTGTGGCCGAGGGTTCTAGGCGCTTCAGTCTGGAACCGCGCGACTGCTACGGACGCAGGTTCGAATCCTGCCTCGGGCATGGATGTGTGTGATGTACTTATGTTAGTTAGGTCTAAGTAGTTCTAAGTTCTAGGGAACTGATGACCACAGATGTTAAGTCCCATAGTACTCAGAGCCATTTGAACCATTACCTGACATCACGTGTAGTGTCAGCAGTATAGTAAGGAGGAGATGAAGCTGCAGTACAGGGGTGATTTTCGTGGGCTATTGTGCTTAGCTCCGAATGAGGTAGCATATGAACACATTTTTAGGACTGTGTACTACGTTAAGTGGGGAAAAAGTTCGAAGACTATGATTGATTGCATCAGCATGACAATGCCCCTGTCATAAAGCAGCACATGTGAGGCAGTGGACAATAACATTCCAGAAATCGACTGGCCCACCCATAGTCCCGACCTGAGCCCGGTGGAACACCTTTGGGATGAGTTAGAACGTCGAATTCACTCCAGTCCGCAGCATCCAACAAGACAAGGGTCCAAGCATCGAATACTGATGTCCTCTAATTGGTGACCGAGTATTTTTGAACAATTTTGTATACTGTCTGGAAAAAAAAAAAAAAAGTAAACGAGTCAGAAGACATGTTTAGGTGTCAATGCAATTTCATACACTTACACTCCACTAGCGGGTACATAAATGATTAGAGCTGAAATTCTCTACGCGATGTTACCGTCTCGTGTCAGCCCTTTCCTAATTAAGACTAATCATTATCTGACTATGAGGCGTCAGCATGAATGGTAACTACCGTGTCTAGCAGATGTTCGGTCTATACTACTACACGATGCACTTCACAAAAAAAAAAGAATAGCGCAAACAAGTTACCACACATGAAATAATTAATAACACTGATTAGCCAGAACATTTTGACCACCGACCTACTATTGATATAAACCCGTCCAGATGATAGCAGCGTCATCTGGCGACGAATGACTGTTAGACACACGCACTGTGCATTTAGTATCAGTGAGCATGCTGTCCTCAAGCAGAATTGGGAAGGCGCGCGATCTATCTGAGTTTCACCGATGGCAGATTGTGGTGGCCCGGAAGCTCAGCACGAGCATTTCGGAAACTTAACGACTTCTCGGATGTTCTAGGAGTACCGTGTTGAGTGTTTTCAACACGTGGTGAAACCAAGGTGAGATCACGTCTAGACGTCGTGGGGTTGGGAGGCCACCCTTCATTACATACGTCCGACGTCATAGGCTAGGCAGACCGGTAAAACAGGACAGGTGACGAACTGTGGCGGAACTAACATCAGACCTTAATGCTGGACGGAGTGCAAGTGTGTCTGAGCACACAATGCATCGAATATCCCTAACGATGGGACGGTGTAGCCGACGCCCTTGCGTGTGCCAATGTTAACACCACGACATCGGCAACCACGACTGAAATGGGCTGAATCCCGATACCTTCTTCATCATGCCGATGAGAGGGCGCGAATCCATCGTCCTCCAGGAGAACAGCTCCTTGATACCTGTACAGCAGGACAGAGACAACCTGGCGGCGGCTCCATTATGCTATGGGGAACTGGCAGCGTACCAGGCGTCCTTTCTATAAACTGCACGTCAACAGACTCCAGGGCATAATACGGAATAAAATCCAAACATTCAGAAACGAACAATGGGGACAGAGACTCGCTCGGCTGGATACCACACGTCCTGGCGTGTGGCAGCTGGCCAGACACTTCACCAGGGAGAAACATTACATTCCCACGTTACAAGGACCAGACAGCCCAGCCTACTCCGCGACGGAGAAGGCAGAGCTTATGGCCACGACACTTGCAGCGTCCTTCATGCCGAATCTGGTTCCTTCAGACCCAGCATTCACACTTGAAACGGACCAGGAGGTTACACGACTTGTAGCCCAGCCCTCGCGCGACGTAATCAGACGTGCTAGCACAAATGAAGTCACATGGGCTATCAAGCACACCAACGCTAGAAAAGCCCCTGGGCCTGATGGCATTCAAAACCGTGTCCTCCAGGAGTTCACCGATAAAGCCGTAGAATACCTCACACACCTAACGAATGCCATCCTGACACACCAACACTTCCCTGACTTTTGGAAGGCGGCCAAGGTCCTGATGTTCAGGAAGCCAGGGAAAGACCACTCCCTCCCACAAAATTACCGACCCATCAGTCTGCTGTGCTCGCTCAGCAAGATTGTTGAGAAGGTAATACTAAAACGTATCACTAGGCATTGCATCGCCAACGACACCCTAAGACCGGAGCAATTCGGCTTTAGGAATCACCACTCGACAACACAACAACTCCTCCGCGTAGTCGAACATATAACACACGGCTACAACATGAACAAAGCCACAGGGGCCGTGTTCCTAGACATCGAAAAGGCTTTCGATCGTCTCTGGCACAACGGACTCATACGCAAACTAAGCGAAGCTGGTTTCCCAGACGGACTCGTACGTCTCATACACTCATATCTCACGAACAGATGTTTCAACACTAACGTGCAGGATAAACAATCAACACAACACGGTATCCAAGCTGGAGTACCCCAAGGAAGCATTCTGGGGCCCATCTTGTTTAACCTGTACATTAATGACTACCCAGCGACACGAAACACGACGTTAGCCGTCTACGCGGATGACACAGCCATCCTCGCGCAAGACTGGAAACCGTCGAACATCAACTCACGAATACAGACAGCACTCAGAACAGCTGAGCCTTGGCTGGAGCGATGGCGTATTAAAGTAAACGTCGACAAGTGCGAAGCAGTTCTGTTCACACGCAGACCGAAACTACTGCGCAAACACCAACACTGTAGACCGATAACACTACATACACGCCCAATACGTTTCCGAGAGAAAGTCAGATACCTTGGTGTCTGGCTGGACCGGAAACTTACATGGGGGGACCACATCGAATACGTTGCCAACCGAGCGCACGCGAGGCTCAAACAGCTCTACCCAATGCTCAACAGGGAAAGCACACTGAATAGGAGGGTGTCGAGGTCCTTATACACTACACTGATTAGACCTCTGATGACGTACGCAGCTCCCGTCTGGGGATACGCAGCTCCCACACGACTGCGCCGCCTGCAGATCATACAGAACAAAGTGCTACGAATCATTAGCAATGCTCCACGCTACACACGCACCGTGGATCTTCACCATGAATACCGCCTTGATACCCTCAAGGAAGTATTCAAGAAACACGCTACACGACTATACAGGAACTCGAGACACTCGAACAATCCTTTCATCCTCACTCTGGGAAACTACGATCACAACCACAGGTGGAAACACAAGCGACCAAAGACACTGCTAGCTAGGGCATAACCACCTATGGTAAACTAACATACGCAAACAGCGACAAACGTCGGTAAGCCCCTGCATATCAGCAATACTGACTGGCAACTACCAGCTGCTATTAGAGCCGACCAACAGGCCACAGCAGGGACACCGACGAGCTCGCCCACAGACGCACGAACAATCTCCCAACACTCCCTCACACTGTGCCTCCGGTATATGACCTATCGGACACAAGACCGATAACAAACATAACTGTTGCAGGTTGCAGGACGCTGAACGAGGACTCTGTACCAGCACCCAGCGCCAGCCGCCGAGCAGCACAAACGCACAACGTCAAGGTATCGACATGCATGATACCCACTACTAACAAAGCCTATCCTTGCACAACCTATCGCAGGCAGCAAGACAACCGCTACTGCTCTTGCCGCCCGACCTAACTTTCGCAGAGGTTTTTTTCCCTTGGCTCTTGCCTTGGCACTTTTTTTCCTCTGCCCTTCAAACCGCTACCCTTCGTCAGATTTCGACCAATCTATCTCCAGATGAGCGCGTATTAATGGTTAATCCTAACCAGACGTACGCAAACATCGCAGCACCCACATCCTGCGACACCTCACTTTAGTGAATACTAACCCTTATGCAGAGATGGCAGTAGACCTTTTGTGTTGGCCATCATGCCGGTGTGGGCGTGGAGGGGCTCCACCTCTTGTTAAAAAAAAAAAAAAAAATATGCTATGGGGAACATTCACGTGGGCATCGATGGGTCCAGTGGAGCTCGTGCGCACCATGACGGTATAGGAGTATCGTACACTGGTTGCAGATCACGTAAACCCCTTCATGACGATCATGTTTCCCAACGACAGTGTACGATACAACAACGTAATGGGCCATTTCACAAGGCCATGAGTGTGATGGAGTGGTTAGAGGAACACAGTGGCGAGTTCCAATTGATGTGCTGACCCCCCATCTCGCCAGATCTGAACCCGATGGAACACATCCTCGATGTCATTGAATGTGGTGGCGGAGCTCATCGCCCCTTTACTGGAATTTACGGGATTTAGGTGACTTGTGTGTGCAGATGTGGTACCGACTCCCTCCAGACCTCATTGCTTCCATGCCACTACCCGTCGCCGCTATAATCCGTGCCAAAGGTGGACATACTGACACTTAGGTGGATGGTCATATTGTTCTGGCTGATCAGTGTCGAATTTTTATGCAACAGTGGAGGAGATGCTAATTGTACTGCATTGCTTCCTAACTCTGAGACTACTGATGGTTGGACACAAACACGACCAATGGCGCAAATTAACTGAAGCACTTGAACCTAGCTGCATTTACGCTCACAAATGATATGAAAGTGTAAAGCACACCAGAATAAAAAAACATTTACTATTAATTATCCGATAATTAAATATACGACAACTATGGTGGATGGTCTTTTAGTTATAAGTAATGAGAAACATTTATTTCTTATAAATGGAATTTTGCAGCAGTTCACTTTGCAATAATTATGTGAAAGTCAATATTCAACTAAATGTGATACTAAAAATGTAATTTTACTGAATAAAACTTTAATTTCATCATGATCAGCGAAAGTAATTTTTTAAGTGCACTTTATTCACGACAGTGCGTCTGCTTATTAATAATGAAGTTAGAACTTTACTTTCGGAGTCAGTTTTATTGCATCTTGCCCAAAAATTCCGTACACTTAATACAGCAAACTGGTTCATCAGTTACAGAACTATACTACTTTAGTTGATTTAAAGAATGTATCAAACTGAGCTCGTACCAACTTTATTTTGTAACTAATGAACATGAAATACTATAAGTTCATCTAAATCTACGTGGACATTATGCATTTCACAAATAGGTGCCTGGCAGAGCGTTCATCGAACCACCTTCACAGTAATTCTCTATTATTCCAATCTCTAATAGCGCGCGGAAAAAACGAACACCTGTATCTTCCCGTCCGAGTTCTAGTTTCCCTCATTTTATTATGATGATCGTTTCTCCCTATGTAGATCTGCGTCAAAAAATTATTTTCGCTTTCGGAGGAGGAAGATGGTGATTGAAATCTCGTGAGAACGTTTCGCTGCAACGAAAAACGCCTTTCTTTGAATGCTGCCCACCCTAAATCCTGTATCATGTCAGTGACACTCTCTCCCCTGTTTCGCGATAATACAAAACGTGCTGCTCTTCTTTGAACTTTCTCGTCCTTCTCCGTTAAACCTTGTAAGTATCCCAATCCGCGCAGCATTTCTCTAAAAGAGGACGGACAAGCGTAGTGTAGGCAGTCAGTCTCTTTAGTAGATCTGTTGCATCTTCTAAGTGTTCGGTCAATAAAACGCAGTCTTCTGTTTGCCTTTCCAACAATATTTTCTGTATGTTCTTTCCAATTTAAGTTGTTCATAATTGTAATTCCTAGGTATTTTATTGAATTTATGGCCTTTAGATTTGGTTGATTTATCGTGTAACCGAAGTTTAATGGATTCCTTGTAGTACTCATGTGGATGACCTCACACTTTTCTTTATTGATGATCACTGCCAATTTTTGCGCCATACAGGTATCTTTTCTAAATCGTTTTTCAGTTTGTTTTGATATTCTGATGACTTTATTAGATGATAAACGACAGCATCATCTGCAAACAATCTAAAACGGCTGCTCAGATAGTCTCCTGATTTACTTATGTACACTCATGCTCATAAATTAAGGATAATTGCAGAATGTGGTGCCACACAACGTGGCACTACACAAAACTGGCGCTAATAGCATAGGCACATAGGGAACACACACGACACAGATCTGTAAGTCCACGGTATTGGTGATAAGTTGAAAAAACCGTCCCGAAAGACACGTGCTACAAACCGTCACTGTTTCTTGCGCGTGTACCCCCACATCAATATGGGATATGATCACCATGCACACGTACACAGGCCGCACAACGGGTTGGCATATTCTGGATCAGGTGGTCGAGCAGCTGCTGGGGTATAGCCTTTCATTCTTGCACCACTGCCTGTCGGAGCTCCTGAGGTGTCGTAGGAGTTTGAAGACGTGCAGCGATACGTCGATCGAGAGCATCCCAGACGTGCTCGATGGGGTTTAGGTCTGGAGAACAGGCAGGCCACTCCATCGCCTGATATCTTCTGTTTCAAGGTATTCCTCCACAATGGCAGCTCGGTGGGACCGTGCGTTATCATCCATCACTGCACCCCTGAAAAGGCGGACATACTGGTGCAAAATGACGTCCCGATACACATGACCTGTTACAGTTCCTCTGTCAAAGACTTGCAGGGGTGTACGTACACCAGTCATAATCCCACCCCACACCATCAAACTAAGCGCTTGATATCTGGTTTCTGGTTCACGCCATATGAAAACCCGGCGAGAATCACTGTTCAGACTATACCTGCACTTGTCCGTGAGCATAACCTGGGACCATGTACTGTGCTCTTGACACCAGGCTTTACGGCCTTTCCTGTGACCAGGGGTCAGTGGAATGCAGCTTGCAGGTCTCCGGGCGAATAAACCATGTCTGTTCAGTCGTCTGTAGACCGTGTGTCTGGAGACAACTGTTCCAGTGACTGAGGTAAGGTCCCGAGCAATACTACTTGCAGTACTCCGTGGCCATCTGCAGGCACTAACGGTGAGGTATTGGCCTTCTTGTGGTGTTGTACACTGTAGACGTCCCGTTCTGCAGCGCCTGGACACGTTTCCTGTCTGCTGGAATCGTTGTTATAATCTTGAGATCACACTTTGTGGCACACGGTAGGCCCGTGCTGTGTTTGACCAGTCTCCTGTCGCCCTAGTATTCTACCCCCCATAACGTCATCAATATGTGTTCTTTGAGCCATTTTCAACACACAGTACGTCTGAAAACATCTGCACACTTATTCGCTGCACCGTACTCTGACACGCACCAGCACACTTCTGCGTATGTGGACTGCTACAAGCGCCACCGTACGACGACCGCAGGTCAAATGCACCGCATGGTCATACCCCGAGGTGATTTAAAAACGCAATCGCCCACCAGAGTGTTGTTTCACCGTGAATCAGCATTATCCTTAATTTATGAGCACGAGTGTAGACAAGGAACAACGGAGGGTCTATAATTCAGGTATATGTTTGGAATACGCACACTACTTACGTAATGAAACACTTTTAAGAGCAGTTGCAACGTTCAGTCAGATAGTAATTCAAGTGAAAAAACACTACACTTGAGAAAATTGGCTTCATAAAATTGAAAATTTAACTTTGCGTAATAGCTCCCCGAGAACGTGTCTACTGATTGCACAACACAAGTAATAAAAGAACTTGAATCTGCAGTTACTTCAGGGAGAAGTTTAACAGCCTCTGTTGTAAGTGCTACGCCATTTCGCACAGCTGTTTTTATTTAAATATTTGGCTCCATGCAACAACTAGTAATCCATAAAGTGACTTTTTCCTTTATATGAGTAGCCAGCCACCATCCGCAAGGTACGTTACGATGTCCATTTCAAAGTTGCAAAAATTGGGTTTTTAAATATAAGTGGAAATACACTGCACAACGGAATTAAAGGATCAGTCTTTCGACACCCCATAAATACCACCCATTACAACGCATAAGCTGTAACTCTGCCTCAAAGGTGCGTACAATCTTCCTCTCGAATGGTGCAAAAGCGTGGCACCCTGCGACGTCACCCTCGTGCTCGACGACGCATTAAACAGCAAGGTGCTGACACGCGTGAAAAAAAGACCACGTCTCAGAGGTTCATGTGATGTGTAACGTGGATTAATGATGTCGCATTGGCACCAGACCTCACCACAGTTCTACCAAACGCCACCGTGGAGGTGTCACGCGATGGGAACGTCGTCGCCGGCCGCTGTGGCCGAGCGGTTCTAGGCGCTTCAGTCCGGAACCACGCCACTGCTACCGACGCAGGTTCGAATCCTGCCCCGGGCATGGACGTGTGTGATGTCCTTATGTTTGTTAGGATTACTTAGTTCTAAGAGTAGGGGACTGGTGACCTCAGATGTTAAGTCCCACAGTGCTTAGAGCCATTTGAACCATTTGGAACATCGTCACAGCCCCTCTTCCAAAATTTCACCCTTTCTTTTGATGCATTTGTCATGGAGTTTGGAAGCTCGACGTCCAGCATTGAAATCATGCAGTTTCCTGATGAGTGGGCGATGAAAGCATCCAGACATACCATCGCTCAGAATTGGCCCAAAAAGGCGTCAAGGGGCGGCATAAAGGGCGTCAATGAAACCACCCCTTTCTCTGGGGCGATGAGTCCCTTACATTTCGCAGTAGGAAACGACAGTTCGCAGTGCGATGAGCAACAGGAAGACTTTCTTGACAACCTTTGACACTGCTGACAACCTCGGACTTTCAGCCCTTCTCTAAGGATATTGTGGGGCTGCATCCCCGTTAAACGTGATCTGACCCCTTTGGAGCTAGGCGAGACCGCAATTTTGGCTCTCGATTACAGGTAGAAAATACCTGGGATCGTTCAAACCCATCCAACGAAACTTTGTCGTCGTCCATGGAGGAAAGGGTGCTCATGCATTTTCATTTCTACTATCTCGCGTCTACCTATGGTGTGATCACTGGTGGAGCGACATTGACACATGCGTGAATAAAATGGCAAAGCGTTACTCTAAGACTCCTCTCCCCCCCCCCCCCCGGTCACCCTCGCCCTTCGCCCTGTTTGGTGAAACCTTCGATAGTACGTGCCCCCCTTTATTGAGAGTTTCAAAAATGATGGTGTAGAGAGACAGCATGTAAAGTAGTCCAAGGCGCCTACAGGTATGCAGCTCATTGACACCCCCGCAAATCCAGTTGCCTACCTGTAAGAGCTTGGACTACTTTACAGGTTCTTTCTTTAGATGTTCATCTTTAAAATTCTCAATAAAGGTGTGAGGGGGGGGTGCCGTAGAGGGTTTTTCTGAACTGGGGAGGGGGAGAGGGAGTCTTAGCGGGACCCTTTGCCGTTTTATTCACGCACGTATCAATGTCGCATCCCACTGTTATCAAACACAGGAGGACGCGAAGTAGGAGGGATGAAAATTCGTAAGCACCTTTTGCTGCTTCGGATCACTGCCAATTATTGCCAAATGGTCTTGAACGATCGCTAGTGGCTCCAACCTGAACACGAGAGCAAAAATTGCCGTCGTGTTATCCTCCAAAAGGAGTCAAACAACGTTTAATGGGGACGCAGTCCCACAAATTCCCTAGAGAAAGGTTGAAATGCCCGAGGGTGTCAGCAGTCTCATGGCTTCGTGGGGTCAGTGCCATACTTGAGCCCTACCATCAGCTCTTACCAACTACAATAGAGACTCTTGCAACCAGATCAAGGTTTTCCAGTCGTCTATGATTCAACCGATAAGCTCACGAGCCCTGGAGAGAATCTGCAGGTGGTGTCATGGACTTAGCAAAAGCGCTCGCGTTGGTTGTCTGCTGCCATAGCCCACTAACGTCGAATTTCGCCACTCTATCCTAACGGAAACGTCGTCGTACGTCCCACATTGATTCCTGCGTAATTTCGTGCAGTATCGCTTGTCTAATAGCGCTGACAACTCTACGCAATCGCTGCTGCTCTCGGTTGTTAAGTGAGGACCATCCGCTACAGCGTTTTCCGTGGCGACAGGTAATACCTGAAATTTGGTGCTCTCGGCACACTCTTGACACTGTTGATCTCGGAATATCGAATTCCCTAACGATTTATAAAAGGCAATGTCCCCTGCGTTACTGCCATTCCTCATTCAAAGTCTGGTAATTCCTCTCGTGCGAACACAATCACGTCTGAAACAGATTCACATGTATCATCTGAATACAAGTGGCAGCTCTACCAATATACTGCACTAGTGTAGGAGATACTACTGCCATCTGTGTATAAGCGTATCTCTATCCCACGAGTTTAGTCACCTCAATGTATTATATATCTTACACACAAAAACACACACAGACAGACACAGTGTTACTGCCCTTGGCCTGGGAACGATCGGGGCGGCGGTGGCGGGGGCAGCTCCAAGCTCCACTCTGTGTGGATGGCGGCTATTGGATTGAGCTCGACGCAGTGTGCGCATGGCGGACTATTCACAGTCGCCCTAAGTTCTCCCCTCCTCATCAGGCACCTGAGTAAAAACGTAGTTGCGCTGCTGTGTTAAGCCTAGTTTACACGACGACACTAGGTTGCATGTAACTGCGCTGCCGGCCACTGCACATGCGCGTCTCGCGTTTGCGCAACTCGTTGGTAAACTAAATACTGTCGGCGTGTTCCAACTTTGGCGACATTAGTTGCATGAGTTTTGAGGTTATGTGTGTTCTTAGAGTGTAGATAAATTGAAATATGAAGTGGGGAGTGGAGAATAATGTTCGCATTTTAGAGATCTATGCTTCTATGCTTTGCATAGGTATTTGTGGGATTTCAATGATGCTGATTACAAAAATAAGCAACATATTGCTGCCGCTGAGACCGTCATGTGTGATCATAACATAGATGTTTTGACAATATCTGAGCTGCAGGGCAAAATTTATTGAGTTAGGAGCACATATACAACTGAATTAAGAAAAATACAAACAAGTGTAATTCTAGCTGTAGCAATGCTCTCATCTACAAGACTAAAATCCCATCGTTCGAGTTGGCTAACTCTTTGTTAAGGAATATTGTTGACATTAGGGAAGGCTATACAAATTCAAGAAGCCGCATTCTTCATTAGATAGTCATCTGCTGTGCTCCCCATTCATATATGTTAGAATTTTGAAATATTGCTACTGTACAGATCTATCTTCAAGAGAGTAGTTTGCAAACCATTCTCTTCTAAATGCTGTTAATGTTAATAACTATTACTGTTAATAATTATTGGTGTTAATGAAAAAGCGTCATCACCAACTAAAACCGCATCTTATAGCATGCCGAGTGTTGTCGATTGTAATGCATGCAATGTGATATGTAATTTCAGTTCTGGCGACAGTGCTTCATGCATTACAATATCTTTATTCCTTATCTGATAATTAACTCTATTTAGAAGAAACGCTAACAGTTCTGGTGGCATTCTAAGACAATTAAAAGAACTTCTTGGATCTACCGTTATAAATTATTTTAGAAAGGATGCTGAGCAACCGAGCTAACGTCTTTTCTTCGTCCAGTCACGAATCGAAACACGTTTCTTAATGTTTAATTATGCAGCGATTCCACGCAACGAGCTTTAACTCCATCACAACTCGTGCGACTTGCAGCTGCCAAAACTTTCATTTCAGACACGACTCAGGAACCCACAAAACGACGAAACTGAAGTATATACTGGTTTCGCCGTGTCTGTAGTCAAATATGAAACCATTTGCGTGCAACTCATTCCACGCAACGAATGGCGCAACCCAATGTCGTCGTGTAAACTAGGCTTTAGCACAGTCGGTATGCAACTTGCAAACAGAAAAAGGGAGTATCCCCATTACCAGTTGGTTGAGCTAAATCAGTCACATATTTTGTATGAAAAGGAGAAGATGTATGAAAAACCATATTTTTTATCCCTTTTAGAACCTTCACAGCACAGTTTAGTATTAGATGGGGGCACCAACCACACAAAACTCCATCCAACTGAAAATGCTTATCACAATAGTCATGCTTAGAAGTAAACAAATCACTACAAAATACTGGTGCCAGCTTGTCAAATCTGTGTGTAATATTACGCAAAGCAGGCATCAGTTGTTTAGGAAACAGATAGTAGCCTGCTGCATTCAGTTTACAGCACTTGTCCATAACTTTTTTTAATATTAATTCTACTGTGTAATATGGGCCAACACTCTCCGTCTTGTCCAATCCATAGTCTTCTAGCTGCGTCATTAGGTGTTCTCGTATAATGTGTTCCAGAACATTTAGAGATTCTAGACTTAGTAGATTCCCTGAAAACACCAGTGTCCTGCAGTAGTAATCCTCTGTTTACAGTGTCTTAATGCTGGCCTTCAGAGTGTTGAAAGATGCTTTGGTGCTGAGAATTTACAGTATACACTATTCGCCCGCATGTAAATTGACAACTAATACAATCACTCTCTTCTTATCACATTTAGTGTGTAGTATCTTCACCTTATACATTGTGTCATACAGCGAACTGGCTGTGAATATCTCTGTGTGCCTGTGATTCAACTGCTCCTACCGATGTCGTTTTATGCAACCGAAACTATTACATCTCTCCATCAAAACCGTGCGAGATTTTCATATTCTCTCGCTCGCTAAGGGCAAACTATCAGCCCTACAAAAAAAATGGACAGAACCTTCGTATAGGAAATTTAGTGTAGTTAAATTTTGGACTGGGATACGTTTTCGCTAGACGCTGTAGTTTTCGAATTGTTCAAAAAAACGTAAGAAAGGGATCTTCAAAAGCACCCCGACTTCAAATGGTTCAAATGGTTCTGAGCACTATGGGACTCAACTGCTGTGGTCATCAGTCCCGTAGAACTTAGAACTACTTAAACCTAACTACCCTAAGAACATCACACACATCCATGCCCGAGGCAGGATTCGAACCTGCGACCGTAGCAGTCGCACGGTTCCGGACTGCGCGCCTAGAACCGCGAGACCACCGCGGCCGGCGCACCCCGACTTCCACACTCATCCCCCACTGGTCAGGATTTCTAATATGTTGTTCGTGGCACTCCCTCCTCTCTATGTAGAAAAATTTGCGACTCCTTGAATTATTTCCCAAATCCGTCCTTTTTTTATCTTCATTAACTGCCCTTATTATGCCACAAGCTCAGTCAAGCACTTAAAAATCGTAAAGCTGACGTTTGTGTCAATTTTGCGTAACAATTTTGTAACCTTTAACAACATAAAATAAACAGCTGATCGTTTGAATTCGTCAGGTCTTGTCACTACGAAACTATTGTGCTTGTGAGGGTAAAGTATGGATCGAATTTTCAACGCAATTTACTCATTTTTCAGTAGACCTAATAGATTGCGCATAGCGAGTGGGAGCGTGTGAAAACTTTGCGCGTTGTTTTTGAAGGCCAGATATAACATTGCGGATTGCATGAAACGGCATCGGTAGGCGCAGCTGAATCACCGTGTATGCCTGACCCAAAAGTGATATGCATATAGTTTTACCGTTTTTTAATGTTGCAAACACTGCTGCGAAATATCTTATATTAATAGCAGTTTAAATTAGAACTGCATCAGTAACGACAGAGCAGACACTAGAATTTATACAGAAAGGTTCCATAGGACCACTACTTGGTTTCTTAAGGAGTCAATCTTTAGGGAAGGGATCTGATAAATTTTGCGAGTTGGCGGAACTTGTGGATATACAATATTACTGGTAAGCACCATCTGTGTTGAGTGTAATATTGCAGTAAATTCATACCTGAACAGCTGGATAATACATATACTGTCTATGAGTTCTACCCTACAATAGGCCCAAGACAGGACTGTTTTGGAAATTTGTGGTAAGTTCTACGGGACCACACTGCTGAGGTCATCGATGCCTAGGCTTACACAGTACTTAATCTAACTTACACTAACTTAGGCTAAGGATAACACAAACACCCATACCTAAGGGAGGACTCGAACCTCCGACGGAGGCAGCCTCGCAAACCGTGTCAAGGGGCCCTAGACCGCACGGCTACCTTCGCGGCGATATGACTGTTCAGGTACCCCACAACCACATTTATTTTCCAAAGACTGTCCAAACTATAGACCATCTCGAGATTAATATTCTAGATCAGGAACACATTTTATTTGATTTTCATCGTGAAGATATTGAAATAAGTCTTCACCTGAAACAATATGGGCGTCAAGTATAAAGCTGACTCACACAGGCGCCGGTACACCATTTTGCAATATAAGCACAGGGTGATAACATCGGAGATAGGCATGAAGCCACACAATGACATCACACGATATAACATTTCTAGTTCAATATGACAAACGAATCATCTGTCAGGAACGTATTTTCCACAGACATTTTGCTTTGGTATTATTTAACTATAATAATGAAACACGAATTCTGATTCAACACCAGGATACGTTGACAGTTCCAAGCAACACTTTCCTTCATGTAGAAGGGCGGTTTTTAAACAAGGATTGAGACCCTATATTGATTTCATTACTCGCATCTAACACGTTCACTTTTCTATTTCAAGAAATTAGATATGAACTAATTGGCATCGAAATCGACCACACTTTCAATGTGCGAATCAGCCCTCAAAACATATGGTTCTGGATCTACCTCTGACGTAAATTGTCAGCAGATTTCAGGATAGTTCATAGACGGATTGATAAGTGAATATGACCGCTTTGGTGTATGTTTACTACTTAAGATGCTTACGGGATTCTTTGAAGATATACGAGCCATCGTGAACTCAAAACAAGTATTGATGCAACACGTTTCAGTATCAGAAAAAGAGTGCTTACAATCCCTGAAGGTACTGAATCTGGCTGCTCTGCTGCAATTGTCGTTCTGTTTGTGGGAACTCTATGAGTATCCAGCTCTTCCAACCACATCGCAACAGACCTGACCGGTCAAAATAGCTGTTCAAATAGAAACACCTCAGTTCATTACACATGTTGAAGCGGAATGAGTTCATCAAGGATGGAACAGTAGATGTTCATATAGAATTTGAGTCATTGGACAAGTTCCCTATCGAAACTGTTGCATACACATTGTTGTTACAAGATCATGTGGTGAATTATTGTCTACTGACTGGAACAGTGCAAGGAGTAGTGTAAATTAATAGGCGATGCATCACACTGAGCCCAACACTCTTATGGCTGTGCGCTCCTAGGGCGTGGCTGCGCCACAAGCTGATGCCTGGTGGTATAGGTGGACAAATGGCTCCACAACATGATGAATGCTAATGCAGTCTGTCCTCTTCTTTTGTGTCAGGGTTCTTCTTACTCATGATACTTATATGACATTGTCTGTTTTCTTTCTCCCTTTATAGAAATACCTTATGTAGACTATGTTGGTGGGCCAAGACCTTATTTTCGGCTCTGAGTTATGAGTGCTGGATTCAGATTGCCAATGAGTGCATATGTATGTACTAATACATGTTTCTTCCACAATTATGGTTATTATGCATTGCTTTTGAGTTCTTTCTCTTCTTTCTACATGCTGTTGATATATGAAATGGTCCATCACAGGCCATCACTCCATTTTTGTCCATTATCTTGCAGGGATGGGCAACCATAATAGAGTAATGCATTCATATGCGGTAGTAATTCATTATTAATGTACAATAATAACAACTCACGATTTTTTTATTTGCAGGCATTTCTTATAGGTTCTTCTTATTGTTTCTAGGTGCTATCAACAACAATGTGGCCATGGGGGAATATTTCAACGATGCAGCAGTAGCCATTGTGCAGAATAATCTGTCGCAGCTCACGACCACATTTTCCTCCACGAGTTCGCAGGGTTGGATCCGCCCCACCATAGACAAGCAGGTACATGCGTAATGCTTCTTCTTCTGCAATAACTTTTCATACTCACATGCTATGCTTCTGATAGGTTTCTTTATTTCTATGTGTGCAGGGCGAGCAGTAATGATGACGATAATGATCTGGAGATGCTACTACCAGGTGACCCATAAGTGCACAATAGCGATATCACGGCTATACACGACACAGAGAAATGTATGAGTAAGTACAATAAATCATTATTATCCACATGTTTTGTTTTCAAAATCGTTACACATTCAAGATAATTATCATTGTTTTTCTTCCAGAATATTTGAGGTCCATCCAGAGGTGGACCTGAGTCAGAAACAATGCTGCCCCCTAACCAGATGATGATTTTCGGGCACCAGCCCCTCATAGATGCACTCCCCAGCGCAGATCCAACATTGATGCACTCCCTGACTGTGACGCCATCTACTGCACCATCACCTCCTCTAGGGCCTTCATGGCTGTGGTCCCAGTATACCACACAGTCTATGGCGTCATCACAGTGTCGCTCCCCATCTGTGCTGCCGTCTTCTCGTCGTGGGTCGTCTAGATATAGACACTAGCTGGACAGCAGCAACTTCTTTGCCGGTCCTTTTGGATTGTGACTGGACCATATCAGTCGCAAAGCAGCATTATGCAACTCTGATTGCAGGCGCTTTATGGAGTGGACTGCGACTTACAAGAGTTATTCCACTTCCTACACACTCAGTCTCGTGTGTGTTAGTAATAAGAATCCGTAATGGACTACGTATGACTCTAATTGGAGGGTTGATGTCATAGCGTCAAACTGCCTGATAATTTATTCAGAAATGAAGTATTATTATCCAGAAACGGTAGTCCTACAAAATACGTTCAGACAAGATCAGAAAATAATAAATATTAAACAGCAGTTGATATTCTGTAAAACGTAGCATGAATGGTAGTAGAGTCCCCCAACAATTTAACTACTCGTTGCTAGTTATCTGAATTTTTCTAAGTGTAAGACTGCAACTCAGTGCCCCAGAAAAGAGGTTTAACTCAAGTCCTACGTCCACCTGTAGTACAAAATCAAAGTAAAACTCTGCAACCATCTCCTCTGATGGCACGTACAGAAGTGTCCTTCTCGTTTCTCCCTTACAATCTCCAGTAACTTACCACTCCCACCAAGGAGGTCTTGAGATACCTGCACCAAAAGAACAGATTTCTTACAATGTCAAAACTGGACTATCATTTCTAATATTAGAAATCCTAAAAATTGGACATACATTTCAATAAAGGCTCGCTTGCTAACTTTTCGGATGACCCTAAACACAATACTCTTCAGATCAACACTCTGACTTAAATAAATACATATGAATCCTGGCACATGCACTTACAATAAAATAACAATAATTATGTGAGAGTAAACGAGATAATCAACATAATAACGCCATACTACTTCATTTTGTTGTGTGAATATCAAGGACTCTTCTGGTTCAACACATTTACATAATAAAAGTCTTAGAACTACTCACTAAGCAAGAACTGAAGAACGTATCGTGATTTTGCTTTTTGCAATAATAGCTATGGTGCTATGCTATTATCCAATGCCTAGATGATCGTACTTGAGTGCATTTAGTACTTAAAATGTGTCTAGAAATGTTATTACTTTTTCTATAATTTCTAACTGCTATGCTTGTATCAGAAGGCACCTGTGGTCTAGGGGTAGCGTCTTTGATTAATAGTCAAAAACGTATTCGGTCCCGGGTTCGTTCCCCGCCACTGCCTAAATTTTGATAAATAATCACCACTGGCGGCCGAAGACTTCCGGTATAAGAAGCCTTGTCAAAGAGGGCGGAGGAGCGGATAGAGGTTCAGGGCACTCTCTTGTCCTAGGGGTGGGAAATTGCCCCTAAAGGCGGAAGAGTCAGCAATGATCAACGACATGAGGATGCAGAAGGCAATGGAAACCACTGCATTAAAGACACGTAACGTGTATCCACAGGACATGTGGCCTGTAATTGAAGAAGTGTCATGATGATCTCTCCATTGGCAAATGATTCCGGAATAGTCCCCCATTCGGATCTCCGGGAGGGGACTGCCAAGGGGGAGGTTACCATGAGAAAAAGATTGAATAATCAACGAAAGGATAACGTTCAACGAGTCGGGGCGTGGAATGTCAGAAGCTTGAACGTGGTAGGGACACTAGAGAATCTGAAAAGGGAAATGCAAAGGCTCAATCTAGATATAGCAGGGGTCAGTGAAGTGAAGTGGAAGGAAGATAAGGATTTCTGGTCAGATGAGTATCGGGTAATATTAACAGCAACAGAAAATGGTATAACAGGTGTAGGATTCGTTATGAATAGGAAGGTAGGGCAGAGGGTGTGTTACTGTGAACAGTTCAGTGACCGGGTTGTTCTAATCAGAATCGACAGCAGACCAACACCGACAACGATAGTTCAGGTATACATGCTGACGTCGCAAACTGAAGATGAACAGATAGAGGAAGTGTATGAGGATATTGAAAGGGTAATGCAGTATGTAAAGGGGGACGAAAATCTAATAGCCATGGGCGACTGGAATGCAGTTGTAGGGGAAGGAGTAGAAGAAAAGGTTACAGGAGAATATGGGCTTGGGACAAGGAATGAAAGAGGAGAAAGACTAATCGAGTTCTGTAACAAGTTTCAGCTAGTAATAGCGAATACCCTGTTCAAGAATCACAAGAGGAGGAGGTATACTTGGAAAAGGCCGGGAGATACGGGAATATTTCAATTAGATTACATCATGGTCAGACAGAGATTCCGAAATCAGATACTGGATTGTAAGGCGTACCCAGGAGCAGATATAGAATCAGATCACAATATAGTAGTGATGAAGAGTAGGCTCAAGTTCAAGACATTAGTCAGGAAGAATCAATACGCAAAGAAGTGGGATACGGAAGTACTAAGGACTGACGAGATACATTTGAAGTTCTCTAACGCTATAGATACAGCAATAAGGAATAGCGCAGTAGACAGTACAGTTGAAGAGGAATGGACGTCTCTAAAAAGGGCCATGACAGAAGTTGGGAAGGATAACATAGGTACAAAGAAGGTAGCTGCGAAGAAACCATGGGTAACAGAAGAAATACTTCAGTTGATTGATAAAAGGAGGAAGTACAAACATGTTCCGGGAAAATCAGGAATACAGAAATACGAGTAGCTGAGGAATGAAATAAATAGGAAGTGCAGGGAAGCTAAGACGAAATGGCTGCAGGAAAAATGTGAAGACATCGAAAAAGATATGATTGTCGGAAGGACAGACTCAGCATACAGGAAAGTCAAAACAACCTTTGGTGACATTAAAAGCAACGGTGGTAACATTAAGAGTGCAACGGGAATCCCACTGTTCAATGCAGAGGAGAGAGCAGATAGGTGGAAAGAATACATTGAAGGCCTCTATGAGGGTGAAGATTTGTTTGATGTGATAGAAGAAGAAACAGGAGTTGATTTAGAAGAGATAGGGGATCCAGTATTAGAATCGGAATTTAAAAGAGCTTTGGAGGACTTACGGTCAAATAAGGCAGAAGGGATAGATAACATTCCATCAGAATTTCTAAAATCATTGGGGGAAGTGGCAACAAAACGACTATTCACGTTGGTGTGTAGAATATATTAGTCTGGCGATATACCATCTGACTTTCGGAAAAGCATCATCCACACAATTCCGAAGACGGCAAGAGCTGACAAGTGCGAGAATTATCACACAATCAGCTTAACAGCTCATGCATCGAAGCTGCTTACAAGAATAATATACAGAAGAATGGAAAAGAAAATTGAGAATGCGCTAGGTGACGATCAGTTTGGCTTTAGGAAAAGTAAAGGGACGAGAGAGGCAATTCTGACGTTGCGGCTAATAATGGAAGCAAGGCTAAAGAAAAATCAAGACACTTTCATAGGTTTTGTCGACCTGGAGAAAGCGTTCGACAACATAAGATGGTGCAAGCTGTTCGAGATTCTGAAAAAAGGAACGGTAAGCTATAGGGAGAGACGGGTCATATACAATATGTACAACAACCAAGAGGGAATAATAAGAGTGGACGATCAAGAACGAAGTGCTCGTATTAGGAAGGGTGTAAGACAAGGCTGTAGCCTTTCGCCCCTACTCTTCAATCTGTACATCGAGGAAGCAATGATGGAAATAAAAGAAAGGTTCAGGAGTGGAATTAAAATACAAGGTGAAAGGATATCAATGATACGATTCGCTGATGACATTGCTATCCTGAGTGAAAGTGAAGAAGAATTAAATGATCTGCTGAACGGAATGAAGAGTCTAATGAGTACACAGTACGGTTTGAGAGTAAATCGGAGAAAGATGAAGGTAATGAGAAGTAGTAGAAATGAGAACAGCGAGAAACTTAACATCAGGACTGATGGTCACGAAGTCAATGAAGTTAAGGAATTCTGCTACCTAGGCAATAAAATAACAAAGGACGGACGGAGCAAGGAGGACATCAAAAGCAGACTCGCTATGGCAAAAAAGGCATTTCTGGGCAAGAGAAGTCTACTAATATCAAATACCGGCCTTAATTTGAGGAAGAAATTTCTGAGGATGTACGTCTGGAGTACAGCATTGTATGGTAGTGAAACATGGACTGTGGGAAAACCGGAACAGAAGATGATCGAAGCATTTGAGATGTGGTGCTAAAGACGAATGTTGAAAATTAGGTGGACTGATAAGGTAAGGAATGAGGAGGTTCTACGCAGAATCGGAGAGGAAAGGAATATGTGGAAAACACTGATAAGGAGAAGGGACAGTATGATAGGACATCTGCTAAGACATGAGGGAATGACTTCCACTGTAGAGGAAGACAGAGATTTTTTTAAAATCTTTATTTACCATCAACAATAATATTTATACATCTCAACCCACCTCCTTATCTGATTAGTGGGTCTTACTTGCTACTGTTACTTACAATTAGCAGCTAATTACAATATAATGAGTTGTGAGCTACAGCTACAATCTAATTTCAATGGGCAGCTATATTTATTTATTTTAACTCCTAAGAGTTTTTAAACTAATCCTACATTCTACTTCCTGCAGCGTCACAGATGTGTCAGCAATGTACAAACCTACTTTATTGCCTTGCCCATCGAGCTAATCCCGATGGGCGTGCCCCTGACACTGGGCAGGCCAGGATGTTAATCGCTGCAGGTTCCTAAATCTAGATTTCTAGTCTAATTCCTACTAACTAGTTCTAACCTACGTCATCTCCAGTGTATTGTCATATCCAGGTTATTTTTAGTCCCCACTCCCCCTAATCTCGTACGTGGCGGATTCCAGACCGAAGGGTCGGCCTATCCACGCACAGACGGTATGGGAATAGGGCACGTATTTGTCGTAATCTGTGCTTCTTAGTTTTGTTCCCTCAAATATTCTCTCAACACTTTCTGTGATACCTCGTTGGCAAGTCTGTTCAGTGTTTGGAAGGTGTCTTCTTGTCTTATCAGGTGGTAAGTGTCATGGTCGGGTAGCTGGTCACGTAATGTAGAAGCAACATCATTGAAGAGGGGGCACTCGTAAATCACATGATCGGGAGTGCCCTCCGGTTCACCACATTCACACGCGGGTGTGTGTGGCCCTTTTCCCGAACCGACATAAGTATGCCGGGTAAGGTCCATGTCCAGTAAGAAAATGGATTAGTCCTCTGGTGGGTTCAAAGTACTTCATTCTCAGCCGTTCCCTGATGCTTGGTATCAACTCATGTGTCCTGCGCCCTGTGTCATCCGCGTCCCACAGCTCTTGCCATAATTGTACTCCCCTTTGCCGAATCTCACCCTTGTCCCCTGCCCCAATGCCTAAGATCTTCTCTATTTTTGTTATATTTCCCTTCTTAATCCAGAACCATGCAGCCTGCTCCCTGATTTTGATGTCCAAGGGGCAAAGCCCCATTATGACTAGTAGTGCTCCCCCTGGTTTTGTTCTGTAAGCCCCTACCGATCTAAGAATCATATTCCTCTGAACCCTTCTTACTGTCATGGCGGGCACCACCCTCGTGAGCCTGTGTGCCCAGACTCCCGAGCCGTAACCCACTATCGATGTTAATATGCTGCTGTGATAAAGTTTTATAAGATGAGGTGGAAGATGAAATCTTTGATGTCCTATAGATATGAGGTTGTTCAGTGTTTGGAGGGCTTTCTGGGTTACGGTTTCTATGTGTTTCCCAAAATTCCACTTCTCATCAATGATGATGCCCAAGTATCGCGCGTCACGTCTCTGTAGAACCGGCGAGCGGTCGATTCGTACAGTCGGGTTACGGATTAATTGTCCCTTCAATAGTAAGTAGGTGGACTTACTTGTTGACACCGTCATTTTGGTGTTTTGGCACTATAGTTGTAACTTGTTTAGGGCACTCTCTATCTTAGGTTCAATGTCTTCGCGGCTACGGCCGCCGACCAACAGGAGGAGATCATCTGCATAGGCTATCACCTCTAGCACTTCTTCACTTTGTTGTAGGGTGTCTAGTAAAGGCTCCATGTGGATGTCCCAAAACAGGGGCCCCAGCACGGAACCCTGAAGACAACCTTTTGTTATAGATTTTCCAATTCTCTTGCTAGAAGATGATAGCCAGACCTCCCGTTCCTCGCAATAGCTCCTCAGACAACCATATAGCGGCCCTGGGCACTCCTTCTCCCGCAAGCAGGAGAAGAGCGAAGGCCACCACAGGTTATCGAAGGCGCCACTGATGTCAACCATGATGCCTACCACGTACTTATGTGGGGTAGAGCCACAGACCTCAGCAGCCAGGGCGATTGCATCAGATGTCGATCGCCCAGGCCTGAAGCCGAACTGCCTGTCACTCACCCCACGCAGCACTCTGTGTGCAGCCAGTCTGTCGGCTAGTAGCTTTTCTAATATTTTTCCTAGTATGTTAATCAAACAGATTGGTCTGTAGGATTTCACATTTGTTGGATCTTTGTCTAACCCTTTCCGAATGATGACTACATTCGCAGACTTCCACACTCTTGGAATTTTCTGTTGTATCAGACATTCGTTGTATAGGTGAGTGAGTGGTGCAGTTAGCTGGGGAGCTAGGAATTGCACCACCTCAGCTACAATGCCGTCTGGCCCGGAAGCTTTACCCCTTTTAAGTGATTTTATGTGGGCAGCCACCTCTTCCTCCGAGAAAGGGTAGACTGCCGTGTTGTTGGTGTATTCATTGAGGTTGTCTTGTCTTAGTTGTTGTTGCTGATCGGATTCCCCATCCGCGCTATCATCAGGCAGCAGTTTCCTGCCAGGATTCCGTCATCCTGTCCCCGTGCCTGACTGTTGATAATTCCAGTGGAGAGCGGATCTTTTCTCGTACTAATTTATACGGTGTACCCCAGGGATCCAATGTCAATTGGCTCTGGACGAAATTTTCCCAACTTCGTATTCTAACAGCCTGGAGTTCTTTCTGAAAACGAATTTTAGCCTCCCGATACTGCATCAGCCATCTTTGCCGTTCCGGCCAGACGATACTGCGCTGGTAATATCTTCTCAACCTTCTAACAGACCGGCGCATATACTCAAGTTCGGGCTACCATGGTGATGGAGAGGCTGCTATGGCCTTCCTCCTGGTCGGTACGGCAGCTTTCACCGCACTAGTTATTGCATTGGTCAGTTCTTCTGCTCGGTCGTTTACGTCTATGTCAAAGTCTACGGCACCTTCTGGCAAGGCAGGAATGACGCACTCCCTTGCTAGTCGTTCCCAATCGGCCCTTCTGTAATTAAACTGCATCTCCCACCCCATGGCCCAGCGGGACCCTCTTCCACCCACAATGAATGTGATTAGGTTGTGGTAACTTGTAGTGGCGTTTTCTTCTACTTTCCACTCTTGTATTGTGTTAATTGCATTGGGGGTGGCCAGAGTTATATCAATGTTCGTGCCTGATCCTCCTCCCCCTGCATAGGTTGGAGGATTACCAGGCTTGTTAGCTATCACTAGTTGTGATGCCATGATAAAATCCTCTACTTTCTCTCCGTTGGTGTCCCTTGTGCCGCTGTGCCACAGGGGGGATTTTGCATTGATATCAGCAGTGATTATCATCCTTCGTCCTTGCAATGCCGTAGTTACTGTAGTTAGATGGTCAAGATGTGTTTCAATGTTATCTCCGTACTGAAAGTACATGTTAGTTAGTATTATTGTTTCACTGGGAGATAGCAGCTCCACGACATTGCAGTGACTACTAGTGAACTGTGATAGTGTAGTTACTTTCATGGCTTTGTTCGTGATTATTATTGCCGCTTTCGGATTATCTCCTTGGCTGATGACCTCCCACGTCGCGGCTGCAAATGCAGTTTTTCCAGCCAGGAAGTACGACTCTTGTAGACAGAGCACATCCAGCCTCCTCTCCTCCACTTCCTTTCGCAGCTCCTGCATTACAAGTCGACTGTTGTGCGTGTTGAGTTGGCCAATGGTAATTTTTATCATCTACGGAAAGCATGTATGTATGTGGTCTTCTGGCCATGTCTTGTTCCAGTCATACGTAATACGTCCATTAGCCAGAACTGACTGTTCGTAAATGTCGTTTAGGTCGAATTTTTCTCCTCTTCTCTCGAACACTTTCTTTAGTAAGTCTCGCAGGTCTCCGAAGTCGGTGGGGAGATTCACTGACTTAAGCTGTATTCTGTCTACAGCCTCCATTACCGAGAGGGTGACTCTTCTTCCATATTCGTGTCCTACGCGGACCACATGTCTTAAGGCAGTGGTCAAGGTAGCCGGCTGCTCCAATCTCGCCAGTTGCATTGTAAATTCTAAATTTGGGTATATCCGTACCGGATCTACTGGTGGTAGTCTTACCACTGGGGTCTCTAGAGAGCTTGTTATTGTGCTCTCTTGCACAGGCTTTTGTTCTTTATGGCTACTTTCATTTGCTGGGACCTCAGGCACAGGATGCCTTTGCCGTTGCTGGTGTTTTGTCGGCTTCACTTCCCTGCTGAGAGAAGAGGGAGTAGCCATAGGGATAGTTTCCGTCTGGATACATTTATCGATTCTCGGTGTATCTGTTTGGATACTTTTGTCAACTGTCTCAGGTATCGGATCCCTCGAAAGAGACTTTATGAATTCTTTAAACCTATTTGCCCTAATGGCATCCCTCCTCCTTTTGCTAGGGGATTTTCGCTTTGGCATCCTGTTCTGTTTGACGTACTCAGCCATAGTCCGTTCTAGATATTAGTCTCTGCTCCAGCATGCGGTACGTAGGGCTGTTTCGTCCTGAGGCTCCGCAGCTTTTCTTCCCACGTCTTTTGCAAGGAATGCATACACTTGCGGCTTTACATTCTTTTCGTGAGTGACCATCTTCGCCGCACCTGGAGCAAGCCGACCCCCTGGTGCAGTGCCTTAGAATGTGGTCCAGGTCTCCACAATTATGGCAACGAGGTACCACAAAGTAATCCCTAATATTAATGGCATGAAAGCCAACATACAGTCTGCCCATTGTCATACTCTGCTTCCACATAGGTGCTGTGACCTCGGCGACGTGATGTACAACATCACGGTCCCGAGGTCCCGTTTTAAATCTCAATTTAAAAGAATCCTTAAACTCATTTTCATTCATTTGGTCAAAGTTTTGGTCCTTTATGCTCAGGTACAGTTCCTCGTTTGTCATTGTTGCTGGTACATCGTATAGGATGACCAGCGGGTTCCTTTTTCTCGGCGGTTCACACTTGACCACCGAGTTCAGCTTGGGATTCTTTAACAATTTTTCTTTGTCTTCTTCTGTAGCCACCTCCACAATCACTGAGTTTCTACTAGGTTTAACCTTATTTATTCTAATTTTATCTTTTGCCGGATCAATACTTTTGGTCAGCAGTTCTTGTATTTTTTTAACGCTCGTGTCTTGGCCTGGTAGGGCTCTGAGGAAGACCGCCGTGTCTGACCGCTTAGTCACCTTGGCGATCGTTTCTTTCGTGGTTTGTGGCTTTGGCGGTGCTTGCGCGACCACTCCAGCCCAAGTCTTTGTTGGTTGCCTTCGTAATCTTTCATTCTCCTTTTCTAGCTCCTGTACGCGGCCTTCAAGCTTGGCGTGGGCGATGGCCCATGCAGCCAGCTCGTTCTTAATAATAGACAATGCCGCCTGACTTATCTTCCCATTCTTAATGTTTTGCTCCAAGAGCAGCGTGACACGTGCATGTCTCTGTGTGACGGTTTCGTCTTCTGCCAGTCCCGTCTCGTACTGTGGAGAGGGATCAAGCATCGCAGATGCTCGCTTGAGCGCACTCGATTCACTCGTCTCAGTTGTAGCCATATTGATTGACGAGTGAAAAAATGGGGTGGGAGCCCGTCTCTTACCCCGGACCGGCTCCTCTGGCATGGGGTGGGGACTTCTGCAGCTCACCCACCGACCTCGCCCCTAGGTCAAGGGCACTTCCGAGCTGCTGGGTTCAGCGCACCGTCACCAGTGCACTGGTCCCCCTCGGTGACTCCGTCATCGACGATTTCACGCGACGCTCCTCGGCAACTGCACCCCGCACTCCGGAGAGGCGGATGCACCTCTCGCCCTTCGCCGCCTATTTGCCCGAGTTTCCACCTCTCGGCCAAGGACCCACTCCAACTCAGGTGGCGGGCCGGTCCCCCAGACGTTCGGCGGTCTGGACCCATCTAACCTGGCCCAGGCGATGTCACCACCTCCTGGGTTTGGCAGAACACGCCCCGGTTACCCAGGGGCGCGGCGAAGCACCCTTGCCGACTCGCGCCGCGATCCCACGCCGACAAACGAGATCGCCGGCATGCAGAGCACCTGCTGGACTGTGCCCTGCGAACAGAAAGGGACTGGTGTTCGGTCCCTTGAAACAGCTCCCCCTGTGCCACGCACCCTTCGCTTTCGCATCGGGTTGGGTCGCAGCTCTCCCTTTTGTCGCAAGGCAGAACGCCAAGCTTAATATCTGGCACCAAGGGAAGGCGGAAAGAGCCACTTGGGAAGGAGAGGCTATGAGAGACGCGTCACTTCCCCTGTGAGGACTGCCGCGGCACACCCGACTGGAAGCGATACGCCCCAGTGCGAGCTTCCGTGCCTTACGGCGCGCTGACAACGGGTGGGCCCGTGCCAAACGCGCCGTCAAGCGACCGACCTCACGCCAGACAGGAAGACAGAGATTGGAATACGTCAAGCAAATAATTGAGGACGTAGGTTGCAAGTGCTACTCTGAGATGAAGAGGTTAGCACAGGAAAGGAATTCGTCCACATCAAACCAGTCAGTACACTGATGGAAAAAAAAAAAAAAAAAAAAAAAAAAAAAAAAAAAAAAAAAAAAAAAAAAATTGCCTTTATCGGTAAAATTGTGGTTGACATATTATTAGATAGATCAGATTGCTGTGATTATTTTGGTATGCTTAGATTTGCTCTGCTATCTTTTAAATAATTGCCAATCATAACTGTATTTAAGAACAATAATCTTTCCTAAGTCTTAAAGTCTTACCAGTGTTTATATTCACTCACTTCGGAACAGGCGAGCTGCCGACACCTCTTCTGCAACTATTAGAGTAAAAGCTGTTGAGTACCCGCATTATTCCTTCCTATGTCACTGACCCCTTGACTTTGCCAGCAGAATTCCTGGCATCCAACGTGGGACCAAATCTCCTCCAATCCGACCAACAGCTAAGTCTAACTTTAAATTATTTTCATCGGCCTGCGATTTATCCAGCATACACATTAACTTGTAGGACCTCGTATGACAGCACAGATAACTCTACTGTGGGCAGCACTATGCTGCGAAGTAACGTGCACACCCTCTTCCCTCCCCTCTCCCCCCCCCCCCCCCCCCCCGGATGAAGGAGATGGTGTGAAGGAGAAAGCCACCGTTTATATTTGGTTTGGGGAGGAATTGACGTGATATCACATAGCGCTCTGTCACTGAGTGGTTCCATGATTTCATCTTGAGTGTCATAATAAGCCAGTTTTCTGAAATGCAGGAAAGAGGGTCTGGTAAGACACTCAGCCATATTGCTTCTTGGATATCCACACCCATATTTTTGACCCATTAGGTGGGGGACTAGCTGTATCAGGCTTCTAAGGGATATAGCTCGTTCCCCATGACACTTGAAGACTTACCTATACTTCTTAGGTATAACCCACATTCCTTATTATTCAGTTCATGTTTATCGTCCGAGGAAAGAGGAAAGAAGGCCAGAAGAACAAGATGTGCAGGAAACGGAAGGAGCAAAGCATAATGTTGTTGGGTTCCTCTATCTTTCAAAAGTAGCCAGTCAGAACGCAGAACATGTAGATTTACTGGTATTCTTCAAGCTCGAAAAACATTACAACATATGGGTCAAGAACATGTTCCACTTGTTTTCGCACAAAAGAACAAAAAGAAAGCTACCCATCCATTATTTCTCTAGAAGCCTCAACTCTTTTACTATAAAAGAGGATCAATAAAAGCATTTGACTGATTCTCCATCCAGGAACCAGTACGTATTCTGATGCCAAATGAGAGAAGTACGTTTTTGAAGTTTAAGTATTTTCACCACCAGGACTGTTGTCGCTTAGTAGTATACACTGATTTTGAAGGCCGACTCGCTCCTGTGGCATGCTGTGAGGGAGATTCCACTGCCTCTTGTACAACCCCCACAGAGCAGCACAAATCATATTTAGCAGCATATTAAATTGTATGGTCGTATGACTCAAGCCGCAATCCTTTCAAATCATATGTCAGAGGAAATTCTGGGAGATGATCTCTCACTCATCTCGAAAAGGAAATGGTGGCATGTTGATCGCATTTATGGCACCACCATTCAAATGCCTTGAATGTGAAAGCTGTCAAGCTTGTGATGACGAAGGGGGTCTTTCATTACGAATACAGAGATTCCATGGAGAAATGTAACAAAACTATGTTGCCCAACATAACCGCTCTCACCAGTAACCACAGAGGTAATGTCATAACAAATGTAGAGTATGAGCATGCCTTGAAAGTTGGTGAGGAATCCAACATCTCTGATTTAGGGGATATACGGAATTATACATGGACAAAGACATGTGACTACTTACGGATATTGTCGAGGAATTCTTGACTCTATGAGCGACCACATACGCTCTGGATCCTGGATTCTATTAGGCCCTTCCAGGGGTTTCATGTGGCGCAGTGTTGTAAAGGACGTGTGTCAGTATTGAATTATAAGCTACATGGATATACAATGCAACGATATCTGCCCGTTGGAGTGTTTTGATGGCTATCCGATGAGAAAATCTCCAATTTAGATAGACTTATGGGTGTGTCAGCCGATTCTTGTCAAGGATATGTCATACAGGCAAACCTGGAATATGTTGTTAGTTTGCGTGACGCGCACAATGAGTTAGATAGTTACTTGTTTCATTGATCAGTCTCTCGGTAACCGTTATGATGTGAAACGTGTCAAGTGCATAAGAAATGCTCACATGAATCAAGGTTTTTTTTTGAGCTTGAAATTCTTTTTTACCTACCCCATTCCCTTAAATGGCACAAAATGCATGTATTGGCTCTGAGCATCTGTGGTCATCAGACCACTAGAACTTAGAACTACTTAAACCTAAGGACATCACATACATCCATGCCCGAGGCAGGATTCGAACCTGCGACCGTAGCAGTTGCGCGGTTCCGGGCTGAAGCGCCTAGAACCACTCGACCACAGCGGCCGGCTGCATGTATTATACCTACAGATTTCTTTATTCCTCTCCGAGAATTCATCTGTGGAATAGAAGGAATTGTCAAGGAGATATGATTGTAGTTTATTTTTGAAGCTATTACTACTGTCTGCCAGATATTTTATTCCATCTGGTAATTTATCGAAAAGTTTCACAGGAGCATATTTTACCCATTTCTGTGCCAAAGATAGGTTAAGTGGAGAATAGTGTAAGTCTTTCTTTCTTCTGGCATTATAGTCATGAATGCCACTGTTGTTTTTAAACTGGTCCATATTTTTGAGAACAAATTTCATGACTGAACTGATGTACTGTGAAGCTGTTTTAAGAGTTCCTAACGTTTTAAACAGATGCCTACGAGATGTGTGGCTGTGAGCTACACACATTATTCTGACCATTTTATTCTGAGCAGTGAATACTATTTGTCTAAATGTTGAGTTACCCCAAAATATTATTCGTATGACACCAGAGAGTGAAAGTATGCAAAGTACGTTAGCTTACTAATTTCTATATCCTCAGAATTGGAAATTATTCTGATTGCAAAAGTTGTTGAACCTGTTCGCTTTAGGAGATCTAAAATATGAATTTTCCAATTAAGATTCTCGTCCACGTGTACACCCAAAAACGTAGTATGCCCTACCCTGGCAACTGACTTCTGCTGATGTGTTATATTTATTGAAGGAACTGTACTCCTTGCAGTAGAAAATTGGATGTTCTGTGTGTTTTTGAAGTTTAGTGAAAGCCCATTCACAGAAAACCAATCAATAACTTTCCCAAAGACGTTATTTCCATCATTTTCTATTGGAGTTTCTTTTACTGGATTAATAATGATGCTTGTATCATCAGAAAACAGTGTCAGTTTAGCTTCTTGTTGCAGATAAGAAGGGAGGACATTTGCAAGTGTCAAGAACAGGAAGGGACCCGTGAGCGAACGCTGTGGGATACATAATGTAATTTCACACTAGTTAGATGACGTGGGACACTTCCTTAAACCGCTTAAACCTCATAAAGAAACTTTTAGCTTCCTGTTCTACAGATATGACTTGAACTAAACATATGCTGTTCCATTTATGTCATAGAATTGTAATTCCTGTAACATAATGTCATGGTTCACAAAGTCAGATGCCTTCGATAAGTCATTAAGAATTCCTATTGATGACATTGAAGACTCTATTATGTGGGCAGTGAAACTGTATATTGATATCAGAGTGGAACAGCATTTTTGAAATCCGACCTGTGATTTACTAAGTATCCCATTATTGTTGAGATGGCTAATCACCCTTTGAGTACATTACTTTCTCGATGATTTGTGAAAATGCTGTAAGCAAGGATACGGGCTGATAATTTTTGACATCTGTGGTGTCCCCTTTGTTGTAGAGAGGCTTGACAATGATATATTTTAACCTGTCTGGGAAAATGCCTTGAGTTAGTGATGCATTACGTACGTGACTCAGAACATCAGCTGTAACTGCTCCACTGTGTTTTAATATCTTGATACAGATGTCATCTACGCCAACAGAACATTTATTTTTGAAAAACTTAATGATTTTTCTTATTTCTTAAGATGTTGTTAGGTGAAAATTAATCTGACAAGGATTTCTCAAAACTGACTCTTTCATGTACCGTTTGGTTGTTTCTTTTGAACTGTTCTCACCAACTTCTTCACCTACACTTAAGAAATGGTTGTTAAATACATTAGCTTCTTGTGTACTGTTAGTTAAAATGGTTTTATTCTCTTTACTAGCAATACCACCTACCCCAGTGGTTACTTTTCTCGTCTACCTTCTAACAACATTCCATACTGATTTTATTTTGTGGCCAGAATTGTTAATTTCATCTCTAATATACATATTTCTTGATTTTCTTACAACTCTTCTCAGTATGTTACAATAATTTTTATAGTGTTAAATTACTTCTTGGTCCTTACTAATTCTTACAGTCTCATACAGTTTTTCTTTTTCTTTCTGAAGACACTTTAATACCTGTAGTAATCCATGGTTTCTTTGAAAACTGTTGTTACATTTAGTAATTTTTTTAGGTAACAATATTCAAAGATGGATATAAATTTATCAAGAAATATGTTGCATTTATCATTAACATTTGATTCCTTATATACATCTCCCCTATTTACATTTCTTAAACCCTCTCTGATGTGCTCTATAGATACTGGGTTGAGCAACCTTACACTTTTACTTAATGGTTCCTGAATAGTACACCCTGCTAAGCTTTGTAAGTTAATCAGTCGTGCATCATGATCTGATAATCCATTTATCACAGGGAAAGCATGTGTTAGTTTTAAATCCTCTTGCTGTACAAATACTGTCTTGAGCTATATGTGTAGGGAAATTGACCACTGATTCTAAGTTATATGTTATTAATAACACTTCTAGTTCACTTTTCCTATCAGAATTGCCTAGAAAGTTTATACGGAAATCACCACAGATTAATAAATTCGTCTTTTTGTCTGACAGACAGCATAATAGGGAGTCAAACTTTTTTATTAATAGCTCCCAATCTCCTAATGGAGACCTGTACACTGTTGCTAATATGAACACTACGTTATCTAGCGGTAGTTCACATGCACGAACTTCAAAGTGCTGATCAACACAAATTTTCTTACCTCTACAGTTTTGTATTTATACCCTTGTTTTACGTGAGTGGGAACTCCTCCTTTATCCATGCTAGATCTGTAAGTGTAAGATGCTAAATTATACACATTTTTACTGACACTTTCCATCCCCACAGTTACATGGAGTTCAGACAGACAAAGTATATCAATCTCATTCTTATTTTATGAGATCATCTGAAGAGGCTAACAGCTCATCTACTTTATTTTTTATTCTCCTGATATTTTGATGAAGTAAATTGATGCTACCCTTAGCTTTATCCTATTTACTGTACGCGATGCGTGTTTTATTATGTTTTTCTTGATTTTTATCTGTCTGGACTTTGGCTTTAACCTAAAATACCTGTCTGCCCTGTTTCATTAACCACAGAGATTATCCGTTGTGTGACTGTGGCCCCTAATAGAGAAGCTAACTTACATTTCCCTTTCCTGTTTAGGTGCAGCCCATGTATAGTGTATCCCCACCCACCAATAGCGTCTACTGGAACAAAACTTATGAGTGAGATTTTGCCGGTGTCTGGAGCATCCTGTCCAGCTCAGTGTTAACAGGCCTTACAGCAGTGTTTACCCACGGCCGATCATGGCGTTGAAAGACCTCCACAAACCCCGCATTTGTGTACCCAGTATCTGCACATATTTTATCCAAGTCGCCCCTAATACTATATCTTGGTTTCATAACCAGACTGTTTCCTACTCCCTCAACTATAATTACCTGATATTTCTTCTCAAAGTCACTGCATAGCTTACCTAAGTATTCTGTCGCCTGGCTAAGACTAGCACCTGATTTTACAAATTTTGTGACGTGGTACCCTGCACCTAATTTCTCCTGGAGCTGCTGGCCTACATCCCTCCTATTCTGATTTGATCCCGACCTGTCTTTTTTCTTTAAGCTACTATAGCTGGAGTGTCTCGTCCCATGCAACTGTTCCATTCCCAAGGTGATGACGGCATTGGTGGTGGCGGGACAGAGATACACTATGTACTATATAAACCTACAGCAGTGTCTCAGTTTGGAAATGACACTGGTAAACTGATTAGAATCACCTAAGGCATTTCCTTTGAGCAGACAGACTGCCTTCGGGCAGACGGACTGGTTGAAGGAACCGATTGATGTTAATACTGAATAGAAGGCTCTCGCAATATGCGACTACAAGAGAGATTTTTTGTAGTGGCGTGGCAAGACAGCCAAGCCACTCGGAGGTAGCCGAAAGGCACGCGTTAAGCTCACGCAGACTGGCGTGAGGTCTGGAACAGGTCAGAGAAATAAGACTAGCAAAACAGGACGTACTGGTAGAATACTTAACTTTAATCCACAATCGGTGTACATCTCTCTTGACTGTACATAATTTCCATTCCAATATACACTGGTAATGGCGCCTTGCTAGGTCGTAGCAAATGACGTAGCTGAAGGCTATGCTAACTATCGTCTCGGCAAATGAGAGCGTATTTGTCAGTGAACCATTGCTATGAACGTCGGCTGTACAACTGGGGCGAGTGCTATGACGTCTCTCTAGACCTGCCATGTGGCGGCGCTCGGTCTGCAATCACTGACAGTGGTGACACGCGGGTCCGACGTATACTAACGGACCGCGGCCGATTTAAAGGCTACCACCTAGCAAGTGTGGTGTCTGGCGGTGACACCACATTTTTAAAATTAATGAATATGTTGGTTGAAGGAATAGACTGATGTTAATACTGCACAAAAGACTCTCGCATTATGGGACTTTGAGAGAGATTGTTAAAATTAATGCTTTCGTGAAAAAAGCTAACCAAGAAACCACCGTGAAATTCATGTAGTTTACTGCTGGGATTGCCACTGCGGCTCATAAGGTTCTTCAGTCACGGGTTAGTCATTCTGGAAATAGCTAAGGTTTCGATAGAGTTCACGAGGCCTGTTTATAACAATTTGTATATACTGGACCTTCCAAACTTTACATACATCGATTTCATTATAAGTTCGCTAAGCTCAAATTCGCTGTTGTAAAGTTACTCTATATGCATACACATAGTTTCATCTGCTAGGTGAGAGTCTGTAATCTATATAAAGTAATTCGGTACAATCCTGAAGAACTCGACACGTCTAGGTATGTGGCCGAGGAAGATTATCGGCCTGCTGAAAGACAGCAAGAATGGGTTACAGCTTGTGGAATTTGTGGGTGTTACATCCAAAATGTATGTGCGTCTTACAGAAACAGGTACCACCCACAAGCGTGCTGGGGGTGTCCGTTGCGCAGCCTCCATGATTCTCATAACTGATGATTACCTGATGAGGATTCTTCTTTTTGTCTGCATATGGTGCACCTAGAGAGCATTCGATTGCGTGACCATGAGGTGTATACTGTTTTGCAGTCTGTCTCGTTATGATGACAAATGATTCAACTGTGGAGACAGGATACACACTCTCCCATACTCGTACTATTCACTTGACTAATTGAGTATGTGAATTGGTATTCATTTGTAATTAAGGGATGTGTGTGTGTGTGTGCTGTGTATAGTTATTTTTCCTCACCTGCTGCTAGCCGTCCCAATATTATTAGTGTATATATGTACCAGTGGAGAAACACTCCCTCCTCAGCACAAAAATTTCGAATATGTTCCTGTATATTTAAAAGTCTGTGACTGAAAAGTGGGGTACAAGCTGCCTCATTCTACCTCTCTCAGCATCATTAAAAATTTTGGCATGCGCACATATACGTGCTTTTCTTAACATGCAACTCACCTCAAACTCCCCAACCTGTAACTCACTCACACCCACTAGTCCATCGCAATTTGTCGCTCCTACCCATCCACTCCCAGTTGCCCTTTCTCACTCACTTATTCAGCCCAGCTCATTGTCATTGTCTCTTCGGATCTCACTGTCACTGTCTCGTGTTTATTGTCACAGTCCCCTTCGTTCTGTCCTACTACTGTAGTCTCCTCTCATTATCACTGTCTCCCTCTTGCTCTCTCTTACTGCTAATATCACATTCCTTCCTTCATACTGCTGCTGTCTTTTCTCACTGACATTATCTGTCTCTTCCATGTTGTTATTGTCATATATCCTGTCTCTCATTATCACTCGCTCTCATCCACTTCCACTTTCTCTCTTTCTTTATTCACGCCCCCCCCTCCCCCCCCCCCCCCCCCCGCCACCCGTCACTGTCTCCTTCACCATTTCCCTGCCACTGTATCCCGAACTTCCTGTCACACTGCCATCTTCACCTTCGGTATTTCTACACTCATGCTCATAAATTAAGGATAATTGCAGAATGTGGTGTCACACAACGAACATGGCACTACACAAAACTGGCGCTAACAGCATGGGCACATAGGGAACACACACGACACAAATCTGTAAGTCCATGGTATTCGTGATAAATTGAGAAAACCGTCCCGAAATACATGTGCTACAAAACACCACTGTTTCTGCGCATGCACCCCGGCATCAGTATGGGATATGATCACCATGCACACGCACACAGGCCGCTCAACGGGTTGGCATACTCTGGATCAGGTGGTCGAGCAGCTGCTGGGGTATAGCCTCCCATTCTTGCACCAGTGCCTGTCGGAGTTCCTGAAGTGTCCTAGGGGTTTGAAGACATGCAGCGATACGTTGACCGAGAGCATCCCAGACGTGCTCGATGGGGTTAGGTCTGGAGGACAGGCAGGCCACTCCATTTGCCTGATATCTTCTTTTTCAAGGTACTCCTCCACGATGGCAGCTTGGTGGGGCCGTGCGTTATCATCCATCCGGAGGAAGGTGGGACCCACTGCACCCCTGAAAAGGCGGACGTACTGGTGCAACATGACGTCCCGATACACCTGACCTGTTACAGTTCCTCTGTCAAAGACATGCAGGGGTGTACGTGCACCAATCATAATCCCACCCCACACCATCAAACCATGACCTCCATACAGGTCCCTTTCAAGGACATTAAGGGGTTGGTATCTGGTTCCTCGTTCACGCCAGATGCAAACCCGGCGAGAATCACTGTTCAGACTATACCTGGACTCGTCCGTTAACATAACCTGGACCACTGTTCCAATGACCATGTACTGTGTTCTTGGCACCAGGCTTTACCGGCTCTCCTGTGACCAGGGGTCAGTGGAATTCACCTTGCAGGTCTCCGGGCGAATAAACCATGTCTGTTCAGTCGTCTGTAGACTGTGTGTCTGGAGACAACTGTTCCAGTGGCTGCGGTAAAGTCCCTAGCAAGGCTACCTGCAGTACTCCGTGGCCATCTGCGGGCACTGATGGTGAGATATCGGTCTTCTTGTGGTGTTGTACACCGTGGACGTCCCGTACTGTAGCGCCTGGACACGTTTCCTCTCTGCTGGAATCGTTGCCATAATCTTGATATAACACTTTGTGGCACACGGAGGGCCCATGCTACGACCTGCTGTGTTTGACCAGCCTCCAGTCGCCCTAGTATTCTACCCCTCATAACGTCATCAATATGTGTTCTGTGAGCCATTTTCAACACACAGTCACCATTAGCATGGCTGAAAATGTCTGCACACTTACTCTCTGCACCATACTCTGACATGCACCAATACACCTCTGCGTATGTTGACTGCTGCCAGCACCACCGTGTGACGACCGCAGGTCAAATGCACCACATGGTCATACTCCGAGGTGATTTAAACCCGCAAACCGCCCATCAGAGCGTTGTTTTACCATGTATCAGCATTATCCTTAATTTATGAGCGTGAGTGTATAAACATCCACAGACTACTGTCTTCCAGTATTTACTACTTGTCCATCTTTTTGCCACTAGCACTGGCTTCTTCTCTCTCAGCATAAAAAAGCGCAAATATATTTGCATGCCAAAATGTTTGGGAAAATTTTGAAATGTTCTGAGGAAAGTAGAATGAAGCAGCTGGCACCCTACTTTTCAATTAGACTCTTTTAAATAAACAGGAACATATCAACGATTAACACACCGTTCCTATAATGCATGTTTGAGCGGAAGGTGAATCAAGTAGCGAGAGGCGTTTTAGTTTGGAATTCAGGGGCGCGACTGCTACGGTCGCAGGTTCGAATCCTGCCTCGGGCGTGGGTGTGTGTGATGTCCTTAGGTTAGTTAGGTTTAAGTAGTTCTAAGTTCTAGGGGACTGATGACCACAGATGTTAAGTCCCATAGTGCTCAGAGCCATTTGAACCATCTGAACCAATTCAGGGGGACGACTCAGAGGCAATTCCGCGCTACAGGGGGTACCACGGAAACCACTTAAAATGGATCCCAGGCGGAAAGTCAACGACCGACCAGGTGCCTCAGACAGGGAGAGCGAGTATAATGGCCCATCTGAGGGAGGACAGGAAAGAAAGCTTTTAGAAAACTGTGTTACGGAATTCCGAATGGATACAAACCAAAACAACTGATACATTTTCAATCATGTGTCCAGTGAGCGGTACACTCGTGAGAGAGTCAACGTACGCATTTAGGCGTATGGAACGGGCACAAAACGTCCGAGTGGCGGAAACGCGCTATGAAGGAGAAAAGAGCCAAGGTTTCGACGCAGTTTAATGGTAGGAACCTTGCGATTGGTAGAGAGAGTTTCCACGAAATAAGAGGAACGCTCCTATTGGTCGAAAAAAGCCGTGACATGAAGAACCAAAGAACCCAGGTGGGGAGACAATTCGGCTATGAGCTAGACAAGACGGATATTTTTGGGGACTCTTTTGTGAACTGATTTCAAGTGCAGAATGGAGCGCATAACGCTGTGTACGAAGCAGAGGAGTAATTGGTGTGAACACTGCGTTCAGAGCGGCTGATATGCAGCTAGAAATTAGCTGTAGCATCGTTTGGCTGCAACTGTGGAGAAACGAACCAGCCAATTAGTTAACTGTTTTTGCGAGAACTGATAGGGCATTATAATATGCACGCTGCTCCAACCATGCGCGTCTATATCGCCACATTCTAAGACTAGGGATGAGTACATGTTCTCTCGCATAACGAGAAACATAGGGAAAGTTTCTGCTGGAAAATTCAGCAAAGGTGTAATTAGTTTTATAGGAATTTCAGCGGAAGAGAGTGGCCTAGCAGACGACAGCTCATCGCAGCTTAAAGCAAACACCGCGTGCAGAGGCGTAAACTTGTTGGTTCACCAGCTTGCATCCACTTTAAACTCGAGCGACCTTGGGTGATCTTTTGCTCAATTTGTTGCATAACTAACCATCCACCATAGACGTGACTGTCATCCTAAAAATAGTACTGAACTTTGAACCGGAATCGCCGGCCGGTGTGGCCAAGAGGTTCTAGGCGATTCAGCCTGGAACTGCGCGACCGCTACGGTCGCAGGTTCGAATCCTGCCTCGGGCACGGATGTGTGTGATGTCCTTAGATTAGTTAGGTTTAAGTAGCTCTAAGTTCTAGGAGACTGATGACCTCAGCTGTTAAGTCCCATAGTGCTGAGAGCCATTTGAACCCCCCTTTTTTTCTTTTCTGACGATTTTCGTACTACTGATCAACATAATAACATAAGTGTAGGAACAATTTTATAAAGAAGCTTCTGGTTAAACTTTAATATTGTCGTGTTTAGGATAATTTAACTTTCTGAGAGTTAATATTTAATATTGTTGTGTTTAAGATTATTTCACTTTTTGATGTTGACGAGATGCATTATCCGGACAACTGTTTCTTGTTGGCACATTGAAAACTGAACTGTGTAAAAGCGTGTATTTTTTTGCTAATATTGCGACATTAAACATGTCATTTCAACTTACACAGTTGTCTTCAATCCTAGAATAAGTAAACCACAAAAATATTGCACCTTACAAGTTTACTTATGTGAAATTGAAAAAATGCAAAACTGGTTTTACACTTCAGACTAGATTTTACGTGCAAAAAAGTTTTGCATGTGGTTCTGTACTATTACATAGGTTTCCCACATGATAACGAAGACACTTTACAGCATATTTCTGCGTGATATGCCACTTTATAAACTAAGATTTCGCTTCACACCAGATTTTACATGCACAAGTTGAGTTATTTTGAACCTTTGTATCTTGGAAACGGATAAATATATTGAGAAAATTTTCAGGGCTGTTAGAGATCGGGATCTCTGGAATATATCGTAAAAATGTCACCCATTTGCTGTCCGTAGCCCTCTTGGAATCCTATGCTGGAATTTAGTCTGCTGGTGACGGTGAAAATATAGTACAAAAATATTTTTGGGGTTTCCCGAGGATTTTTTCTTGTCGAGCAAGTATACTGCTGACCGAGCAACAACGATACTGCCTCTTTACTACAAAGAATTTCTGTTACAGCTAATTTATTTTTTCTTTTCATTTCAGACAACATTATGAGGAAGATCAACAGTTGTAATTATGCACGCATTTATTTGCGCACATCAGGTAGTGGTGACACATCACACACGCTGTGTACAGTATCACAACACATATCAAAGCTTTTTGTGAATACATCCTCAGCAGTGTTCTTATTAGTCAGCTTTGAAAGAGTCTACCAACGATTGCTAATAAATGTATACACATAGTCCCACAACCCAACGCGGTCATTCACTGCACACTGACGGCAGAACTAGCACACACCAAGTTTCTGGATATTCCTTCTTGTAAGCGGATGTACTATAACTTGTCTTCATCACTGATAATTTTAATTGTTTTTGGATAGTCACCGACACACTGTGTGGCATCTCCGTAACACAGGAGACGCAGTTTTATAGTTGAACGGAGTAGCTGCCTTTGAGACCTTGTCATGTAACTGCCACCACACATACGATGAAAGTGCGACGTACTTGCCTCTAAACTGAAGATTTTCAAAGAGTATTAGATTACTGAAATCATAACAAAGGGACATGCACACAACTGCACGCTTACTGTCACTAAGATTTACAGCGTACATAATTGTGAATAGAGACACTTTAATACATGAGGTACGCCACTGTAAACGCATGGGTGTTGGTGCCAATATAGGTGATAGTATTAATTTACGGTCATAGAAGTATGAGTCTTTTACATCATCCTGCGATATGTTGCCAGTGGACCACTGGCTGCTGTTGCACGGGAGTCTCAAAGTTGGACGAAACAGCGAGTAGAAATCAGAAGTCTGACAAATCTGGTAAGTGCGGCGGAAAACTGAATGGCTCCCACAAATCAGCTTCTCATCTGCATTTTCTTCAGGAGTTTGCTGCACTGTAGGAGAACGAAAATATTCCTACATGAATAATAATAATAATAATAACAATAATAATAGTTAGAGAGAGAGGTGGAGAAGTTCAAACTACATTTGAATGAAAGAGTATTCATTCGTTTACTCTCCCCAGAGGAAGTGGATGATCTCTGATGCTTCATGGTGGTGCCGTTGCTCGAACAGACTAAGATTACCAATTCACCTCTCAGGATGCTGAGGACACTAAAGAGGATGGTGATCAGAGCTGCACCATTTTTGGGTCATCCATTACGATCCTTAAGATGACAGTTGTCAGACACCTACGTAAAGATGAACGCGGTGCACTACTCGGCTGTCACCTTTTCAACAAATTATACTAATTATTACGACAGTTACAGACCACTGATTGCAATTATAACAACAGTTATTGGCCATTAATTACGTCATAAGTAAACAGAACAAGGGCTGAAGTGAGCAGAGTCTTTATTTAGGGGTCATTGAATCAGGCTAGTGCAACTGGCAGTTTTACTTATATAAGATAAAAATGCTTCCCCCCCCCCCCCCGCCCTCCCGCCCTCCTCCCACCTGATTGAGGGAGAACCCGCCCAGCCGCCTACTAACTAGATCCTTAAATTTGTCCCCAATAGATTATGTGTGGGACTGCCCTGGATGTCAACTCTGTCAAAATTCTGCTATGTAGGCTATCGGGGACCATTTATAACCGTTGTGGCCAGCTCGCCTCAGAAGAGGATTCAACGCCTTTATCACACACTTCCCAACCGAATTAGTTCATGCGTCCAGGTCACAGGGGGGTGCAACGTCATTGTGATAAGTTATTTGTAAACTTGACTCGATTTTGCAATCACTGAAATGACGTCACACACCCTCTAAACCAGAGCTTAACAACTGGCCGGTTTTGAGCGCGAGTACTCGCGTCTGCTCAGGCACGTGCTCGCGAGCAGGTGCATGGTCGCGGAGAAGGGAGGGTGGGGAGGGAGGGGAAATGCGCGCACACGTTTGAATAGGGCCGCAGGGTGCCTACTGAATTCGCGCCGACTGTGAAACGTTAAGGCTTCTTTCACACTGGGACACTTGTGACGGTCACCGGTGACGGTCACTGATAGAGATACATTCGTTTGAATTGGAGCATTCACACCGGGACACTGCACTGAGTCACCGAGTCACGGTGACCCAGCAGTGACTCACCCTCGCCACATGTGACGGACACCGACACTGTGTTCTCTGCGGTCACCGCCGGACATGCATTAGCTTGTATTGGAGTGTTCACACGGGAGACCGATCACAGACACAGCAGTGCAGAGTTGCCAACAGACAGGCAGCCGTTGCTGAGCCCAATGGTTCTCCACACAGTGCAGCCATGAGTTTAGAGTTCATCAACACAGAAGATTTTATAAGTGAAGTGGAAAGTCGTCCTGTTATTTGGGATATGAAAAGCGATGACTACAGTAACAAAGTCATGAAAATGAAAGCGTGGCAAGAAATTATTACGAAGTTTGTGCCTGATTTCGATGAAAAGAGCATAGATGAAAGAAACAAAATTGGTAAGTTCTATATTCTTTTTTCACTTTAATGCCGTATTTTTCGGACCACAAGAATAGCGAAATATATTTTCTACCCCTGTACGAGGCTAGGTGGTTAATAACCTACAAGGAGAATGCTATCCTTCCCCCCGTTCCTTTTGCATTACCAATAGCAAGTGTGCTGTTATGCACTCTCAATGCAAGAAGAGTGGACAAAATGGGTGAGCGCAGAAACCATGCACTCACCCCTACAGGGCGAATGAAAGTATAATAAAATAAATAGTTTTATTTCAACATTTTCATAACAAAATTAAGAATACGTCTTTTCGTAGTCTAATAAGGCGCTCCGCCTTATGGTCCGAAAAATACAGTTACAATATTATTCAAAACAACAATAATTTACGCATATGTTGTTACTATAATAATGAATTTTATTAATTTACCATAATACTATTTACTTACAAGTTTGGTTCAAATGGCTCTGAGCACTATGGGACTTAACATCTGTGGTCATCAGTCCCCTAACTAACCTAAGGGCATCACACACATCCATGCCCGAGGCAGGATTCGAACCTGCGACCGTAGCAGTCGCGCGGTTCCGGACTGCACGCCTAGAACCGCGAGACCACCGCGGCCGGCACTTACAAGTTTTTGACACCCGAATGAGAACAGTGCTCGTGCTTGGGTTCTGTTCAATTAGGTACACACAACTGTAATACAAAAAAGTGCATTGTAATTATAATTTTAATTGCAAGTTTTAATCAGTTAAGTGAACGCAACAGTATGGTTTGTAACAGTTAACATGGTAATAATTGAACACTGCACATTTCAAATACAATTCCAATGAACATTTAGGCCTAACGACATTAATGTTCACATAACATTTCTAGCACTTAGATTTTTTGCAGCTGCCGTGGCACTTCGCCTTCAGGGCTGATGAAGTAGTTTGCGAAATCTTCTCTGATACCGTTCGCAATATTTCCTCCACGGACCAAGCAAGGTGACATGTCCTGCAATCCCTGAATAGTTAACGTATCCTCAAACTGTATTCCATCACGATCACGCACAAAGTTATGGAGGTGGCAACATGTCTTCACAATAGACTCTGCCAAATCTAATTTAACATCCAGTGGTCGATAGAAAATGCGCCACTTGTTTGCAAGAATTCCAAAGTACACTCGATGTACCTTCTAGCTCTGCACAGTCTATAATTGAACACACGTTTTTTAATGTCTAAATACTTTCCACCATAAGGGCGCAAAATGAATTTTGACAATCCGAAACCTTCATCTCTTACTAACATGAATGGCATAGGTCTTTCAAACGATAATGACAGTTGTTTTGGTGCAGGTAAATCTAGCGTACCATCTTGCAGTTTATTATTTAACACCGTATTACGAAACACAGTTGAGTCGGGCGATTTCCCATATGCTCCAACGTCTATAAATAAGAATTTGTACGGCGAATCACAAACAGCTAACAACAGAATGGAAAAATAGTTCTTATAATTATAGTAGAGTGAACCACTGGAAGTGGGTTTTACAATTCTGATGTGCTTCCCGTCCACTGCACCCACACAATGAGGAAAGTTGGCCCTCTTATAGAATCCTTCAGCTGAGGCAAGCCATAGATCTTTCGAGAGGTCGGGAAAACATTTTGACTTCATTTCACGCAATATGGCAGAGCAAACGTCTCGTATAATATACGAGATAGTTGATACTCCAATTCTGTACTGAAAATGTAAGTCCATCATGGATGATCCGGCCCCCAAGTACCTGTAAAAAAAAAGATAAAGCATATGGAGCAAAACTACAAAATTATGCAGGTTACACACAAGCATACACACGCACGTACACGTAGACATTATACATAACCAGCTGAAACACCCGGCAACTATAATTTTAACAAATGTTAATACAATGCCTATAACTTTCGCGCAAGTGACAAAGTTTCATCGCAATCGGATGAACGGTACGGCTGCGCATAAAATACGAACAAAACCAAACAAACATTCATTTTTATATATTAGATATTACAATACTATGGTGGTTTTTGTTTGTTGCAGGGACAATCCTTCACAGGAAATGGAAGAGCTTAAGGGCCAGTTATACCAGAGAGTTATTAAGGCAAAAAAACAGAAAAGAGTGGTTCTGCAGCAACTGGTAGGAAGAAGTACATCACTTCGATCAGCTACGATTCCTAACAACTGACTGTAAGAACACTACTTCTAGTATTGACAATGATGATGATGAAGACAGAAATGAGTTTGATGAAGGAGAAAATTTAGAGCAGGAGGCACGTGAAAAAACTGCTGAGCGACGGAAAAAAAGGCCACGTGAAAAGAAGAGTCTTGAAGAAGAAGATATTCTATATAACATTTTGAAGAAAAAGTACGCCAGAAAAGACAATTCATCACAGCAAGCCGACGAAGATAGCTTGTTTATGCAGTCTTTAGTACCTGAATTAAAAAAATTACCGTCATGCAAGATTGAAGGTGAAATCAGATTTGATGAATGTCATTATTAATGCCCAACAATATTACAGTCTTTCTGCTTCCTCTTCGTCCCAAATAGGATTTGCGCCGGTACCAAATTACGCTACGGGGGATCCGCATCACGACCGTGCATATCATGGAACAGTTCAAGGCTACACTGGAGGACAGTCGAGGTTGTCCGATCAGTTACCAGCTGTGTGCCCGCCAGCGGCCTCCGAGTACAGTGACGAATCCTTAATATACTTTTCAACAGCACAGGCAGAGAAACAATGAACTTAAAACTATCAGTCAAAGTTTTACAATATTTTGTAATGTATATTAATACCAGTTAAAATCTGTAAAATGTGCTTTCAATAAAATAAAATAATAATACAGTACCTACCTTAATGTAAGAGCAAGTTTTTCCTCTGGTGGGATAGCCTTCCTTAGTATAGTGTCTTTTCCTGTGATTGCTTCTTTCACATTTTCTAGTAGTTCATCAAATGAAGTTTTTGACATTCGAAAATACTGAAAAAAACTTCTTCTCAGATTGTTTCAGATCGTCATAAATGGTGTAATACAATCCTTTCTCCAGCCGATCACGTAGCAGTGGATGTATGTGTAATGAAATTAAAGTACTACGATCAGCTCTAACAGTCACTTTGCTGGTTAAGAATCATGTCAAGTCGCCGTTGTGTAACCCCAACCATGCTTTCGCAGTTCAACTCCCATTGGGAGGAATTGTATCTGTTTACAGAAAAAGATGGTGTTGCAAAATGTTTAGTACGTCACAAAACGTTGAATTCTTTTAGGAAATTTAATTTGCAGCGACATTATATGTCGTACCACGCGACAATGTGATGGACCAGATCGTGCACAGGAAGTTATTAAACTTAAAAGGAAGCTATCCGAAGAAGATCTGGACGACGAAGAAAAATCAACTGAGGCAGCTCTCAGAGTGAGTTACAAAACTGGTTTGCTTTTAGCAAAATCCCTGCGCCCCTTCACTGATGGCGATTTAATAAAAGAATGTTTGGTAGTTGCAGCAGAACATTTGTGTCCATCTCAAGTTGAACAGTTTCGGATTGCGCCATTATCTAACATGACCACTATGCGTCGCATACAGGACATGGCAGACGACGTCCAGAGCCAGCTTGCAAATATCTGTAAAGATTTTATAGCGTATTCTCTAGCTCTGGACGAAAGTGTTGATATCACTGGAACAGCTTGCCATATTTATTAGAGGAGAAGGAGGAGCTCCTCGATGTAGTAGCCATGAAGAACATTACAACCGGAGGGCCGGCGTGAGTGGCCGTGCGGTCTAGGCGCTACAGTCTGGAACCGAGCGGCCGCTACGGTCGCGGGTTCGAATCCTGCCTCGGGCATGGATGTGTGTGATGTCCTTTGGTTAGTTAGGTTTAATTAGTTCTAAGTTCTAGGCGACTGATGACCTCAGCAGTTAAGTCGCATAGTGCTCAGAGACATTTGAACAACCGGAGGTGATATTTTAAGTAGTGTTGAAGAAAGTGTTGAAAATATAGGATCGTCGTGGAATTCTTTAGTTTCAGTGTCTACAGACGGTTCACCAGCGATGACAGGGAAAAAATCAGGTTTCGTTGCGCTGTTGAAGGAGAAAATGCAAAAACTGACCGTGCCGAATGAAATAAGGGGCGTTCACTGTGTGATCCACCAGGAAAACTTATGTGCAAAGAGTATCACTCTAAAAAATGTTATGAGTGTTGTTGTTCGTACAACCAATTATATAAGGAAGCATGGGCTACAACACAGGAAATTTAAAAGCTTTCTTGAGGATGTAGAAAGCCAGTATGGTAGCCTGCCTTATTACAGCGAGGTCGGCTGGCTTAGTCGTGGCGAATTATTAAATCGATTTTTTTGCCTATTAGATGAGATAAATATGTTCATGGAAATAAATAACATGTGTATTCCTGAATTGAAAGAGCCTTCATGGAAATGTGATCTCGCGTTCTTAGCAGATTTAACTAGCCATCTGAATGCTTTGAACACGTCACTACAAGGTAAAGATCTGCTAATTACTCATTTCATAGATCGAATACGAGCTTTTAAAATGAAATTGACACTTTGGGTGAGTCAGCTGGAAACAGGAAATCTAGCTCATTTTCCTAAATTATCATCCATGCAAGATGTTCACAAAGACTGTGAGCGTTATTCACATAGTTTAGTTGCCCTTAAGGAAGAATTTGATCAACGCTTTCAAGATCTGACAGCACTAGACAGTGATTTTGATCTGTTCTGCTCTCCATATTCAGCGAATATTGAAGGGATTCGTCCTGAGCTGCAACTAGAAATTATTGACCTGCTATGTGACAGAGAATACAGAGACAAATTTCAGAACAAGAACAACATTTTGGAATTCTACAGACACTTCCCTCAGGATAGATTTCCTCGTTTGCACAAACTGGCGGCTACAATAATATCAATGTTCGTTTCCACGTATGTTTGTGAACAACTGTTCTCTGCAATGAAACGTAACAAGACGCGCCTGAGAAACGCATTGTCTGATCGAAATTTAAACTGCACGCTGCGCCTACAATGCACAAGAACAATTACTCCGAATATAGACGCAATTGTAAAGGGCAAAAAGTACAAGATAACCGAGAATCCCACACTTCAGTGACAACTATTATTGTGTAACAGTTCACAAATTAATATGAATGTAGAGGCATACACTAAGCTAATAAAATTATGTGGCACATGTACATTCTCATTTATTTGTTTCATTTGTCGCAGTAATAATTCGTGAGTGATATCCCTGCAGGTGGCCGCGGATTTACATTGACTGGCGGCAGCTGTTGTGTGCCCCACGTGACTCTCCCCACTCTCCGCTGTGGTCCGGTAGTGGGGGTAGAGTGCTCGCGCTGCTCTGTGCTCGCGCCTTGCTGCTCACAGCTTGCTCCGCGAGCACGTATGTTGTGAAGCCCTGCTCTAAACAGTGTGAAGTTTAATTTCGTTTCCTCCCCCCTTCTGGGAGTTTCACTCTTTTTCTCAGGCAGTGTATGTACTGATATGAAACTCCCTGGCACATAAAAACTGTCTTTTCAGCTCGATACTCTTGCCAACTGAGCTATCCATGCAAGTCCAATAATGCAGCCTCATAGCTTTATTTCTGCCCGTAGTGCGAATGTAGAACGGTTCGCAGGAGTGCTGAGAAAGCGGTACTGATGGGAGCAAATCTGTGAGGGCTGTCGTTAGGAGTGCTTTGATAGCCCAATTAATAACAGAACTGCCCAAAAAAGGCAAGATTCCGGATTCTAGTCGCAGTTCAGCGCTCAGTGTTAATCTGCCAGATAATTTCAAAACAGCGCTGACTCCGCTGCAGAATGAAAGGTTTATTATTCTCTACTGCTGGAAAATTAATATTTCAACATAAGGAAGATGGCATGCTACAATCTTCAAATTGACATGATGCGTACTACATGCTTCGTCATGCAAATGATCACCATTTCAGCGCAACCGCACGAAGTATGCAGGAGTAAAGCAATCCTCAGTCCGTAGATTTAGAAAGGTTACGCAACAAGTAATTCAGAAATCGCATTCGAATGTTGGTTGTTTGTGGTATCATCTTGAGATACCTCGCAAAACAAGGAGAACGGGTACAAGCGCGTGTCGGAACTCGATAGCGGCCAATGACGACTGGGGTTTTTTGTTGCACTATGTTGCTGCTCAGTTTGGATCCCACTGCAATCATGCGAATGTGGAGTTGATGGGTTCACGAGTGTCATTCTGAACGCCATGCAGGATTCAACGGCCCCTGCCACTAGTTCTGAGAGGACAGAAACATTGTTCTCTCGGCTGTGCAGAATCAAACGCGCACATCACGTATCTTGAATCGTTTCCAGCAAGATAACTATCCAGTCTGGAGCATCACAGACTGTCAGTGCAGCAACAGTTGTTGAGGATTCCTGTTGACGCAACAGCAACAGAGAGGCGTGCACACAAGTGGTTCGCCCGAAGACAACAGAGGATCATGTCGTTTCCGTCGCCCAAATTCTGAATACAGAATGACAATGGAGGTATCCGTGTTTGGAGGCTGTGGGGAAGCCCAACTACATTCATCATCGTCGTGTGGGCCCACTAACTGGCTTGATGGTACAGGGTGCCGGGTTCACATTATACAGGGGTTGGTTCTCATAGCCAGTTATATGGACACCAGGCTTAATATTTCTGACGTGTTAAAGGCAGTGGCTGTTTCTGTTTTGGAAGTCTTTGTGACATTGTCTTTCAACAGGATAACGCAATACGGCATGTTTACCGTTGCTATTACGACCTACATCGATATAGAGGATGTCCTACTCTTGTCCTAGCCAGCACGTTCTCCAGATCTCTCACCCACTGAAAACGCCTGGTCATGGGTTGCCGAGAGACTGGTATGCAATCATGCGCCAGCCACTTCGAGTGATAAACTCTGGCATAGGTTTTCTGCAGTATGTAGTAGCTCGTATAGTACATCGAAACTCATTTTGAATCGATGCCTTGTCGGGTTAGAGGCGTTGTTGATGCCAGACGTGGAAGGTGGAAGCTCTGTGCACTGAATCTCGCGCCTTATATAACCCCAAATCACCAAGATCAAATTAAAGTGGAATGTGACTTCCACTTGTTTGATTAATTTTCATAGCAAACAATGTAATATAGAGGGTAATTTGGGATCATTCATGGACAGCGCAAGAAACTAAATAATGAAAATTGTGAGGTCACCCACACGAGTGCTAAAAGGAGTCCGTTAAAATTTGGTTACACGATAAATCAATCAAATCTAAAGGTCGTAAATTCAACTAAATACCTAGGAATTACAATTACGAACAGTTTGGAAAGAACAGATAGATGATACTGTGGCGAAGGCGAACCAAAGGCTGCGTTTTATTGGCAGAACACACAGATGCAACAGATCTACTAAAGGGACTGGCTACACTACTGTTGTCCGTCCTGTTTAGGAGTACTGCTGAGATGTGTGGGATGCTTACCAGATAGTAATGGAGTACATCGAAAAAGTTCAGAGAACGGCAACACGTCTAGTATTATCGAGAAATGGAGGCAGAGAGTGTCACGGACATGATACAGGATTTGAGGGGGGGTGGGGGGGTGGGGAGAGGGGCGGTTAAAATCGTTATATATCGAGGGCGATTCTCGTTGCGGCGGGATCTTCTCACGAAATTTCAGTCATCAGCTCTCTCCTCCGAATGCAAAAATATTTTGCTGACGTCGACTTACACAGGAGAAACGATGATCATCATAATAATATAATAAAATAAAAAGATCGCACATAAGATGTAGGTGTTCGTTTTTCTTGCGCGCGCTGTTCGTGAGTGAAATAACAGAGAATTAGTGTGAAGGGGTCGACGAACCCGCTGCCAGGCACTTAAGTATGGTTTGCTGGGTAGCCATGTAGATGTAGAGGAGTGTTATTAACGCATACGCGCTTACAGTTGCGCTGAACACTGTCATAATTAGGCTGTAATTATATGAATGTATAAATTACCCGTATCGGCAGGTGTTCTTGACCTCTGAAATGGCTGAGATGCTGTGCGACCAAGAAAACTAACCGTAACCAAACATTTGATCCGTGACTGCTGAACACAAATTATTTTGAAATTGGAGCCGAGCGTCACACAAAAATTATTGCCAGAGCTATTATTTAATTGGTGCCGTCTCGCAGCTAAACAACATCTGTGGCGTTCTGTCTCCGTGCAATGATCAGAACGTATTAAAATAAACTGATATACCCTCAGCATTAATTTTTTTGTTCCGTAGTAGTACGTACATTGACCTGAACTACAAGAAAAGGTTATTTCATATTTTCTCAGTATAAAATTAATTCTGCTTTATTATTATTATTTTGTTTTGCGTGAAGGCCAATGCTGCCTTATAACAATGAAATTATATTAAGTTTATTCTTTTTCAGTTGGATTAGGGTGTACCAGATTTTCCAGTTCAGGAAAGTAAAAAGGACAAATTTTTAATCTAAAAATCAGTCGACTGAATTTATATTTGGTCCAAATCGTAGTTTATTGATTTTTTGGTATTCAAGATCAGCCAATCTTCAGAACTGGGCACTGGTCTCTACAATTCATGCCCTATACAGCAAAACCACCCTATACGCTAGCTAGCTACGATGTAAGCAGTGCAAAAAGATAGATAAATGCTCTGGTGAATAATTACCACGACTTTTAAACTTGCTACACAAAAAACAAGCTTTCCCAATTCTCGTGTTGCCGTATCTAAACGAAATCCCACATATACATAAATAAACGCATTACAGTACAACGCCCGTGATGTTACTGAATAGTATAAATCAGTTACATGCTCTGACTGGAAGAAATACGACACCAGTGACATTACAAATGGAATTGATAAAGAAATAGTTGAAGGTAGGCTGATCTCGTATCTTGAGTTTTGGCCACGACTCTGACGAAAGCAGAACAGTAGGTGTATCTCTGAAGTCGTTCTCGACTAATGTGCCGACGTTCGTTGAAGTCGATGCTTCGCAAGGTCTCGCATCACCTTTTAGATGTAATGCAATGACGCTAAAAAGATAGACATAGAGGAAGCCTCACGTGGCTAGCAAGTCTACGTGACTTTATAAGCATTTTTTTTTTAATAAATGTTATCCTCATTTGGAAGATAAGACTGTAAGCAACGGTGGTTTAGAATCGTAGCCGACGCTATGTTACTTTGCAGGGCAGACAATCTACGAAGATACGGCTCTGAATGCTTCGCCTGTCTTTCTGACATCGCTTACCAATATAAAATAAATGGCACAGTATATCACTTTCTAAAGACGGAAACGAAACCTTAGTGTGCACGATTTGTACCTGAAGGCACAGCAAAAGGGGAACTGGTTACTCAAGGACAACTCGTGCCCGTGTGGTGGCCAACAGCATTGCGACACGGAACAGCTATTTCCTGACTTTCTTAAAAACCTGTGAGTGAAGGACCGAAGGAGTTTGGCGATCTCGTGGGATCAAGATCACATTAATTAATGCCGAGGCCGCACTTCCGCATATAAAACAAGCGAAGAACGTGTCTTTCAATATCTGTTTCATGAATGGCAGCTATAAAGACAATAGTCTGATTGGAAGTAGAAGACTCGTAACTTACAATTGGACGCCACTGGTTCGCTCTTCTAACACGTCCAATCATGAAATGCGACGTTTTTTAAAATACTTTTACATGGGAACGCATCAGTGTTCCGCAAATCTAGACAGCTATGACTTTGACAATGTTGACTGAAAGAAAGGAAAAGATTCGTCTTCATCTTCATCTACAACTACATGGCTACTCTGCAAATCGCAATTAAGTGCCTGGCAGAAGGTTCATCGAACCACCTTCATATAATTCTCTATTATTCGACTCTGAAACAGCGCGCAGAGAGAAAGGAACATCTATGTCTTTCCGTGCTAGCTCTGATTTCCCTTAATTTATTATGATGATGGCTTCTCGGAGGAGAAAGATGGTGATTGAAATATCGTGAGAAAATCCAACCGCAACGAAAACCGCCTTTGTTTTGATGATTTCTACCTCAAATTCTGTCCGTGACACTCTCTCCATATTTCTCGATAATACAAAACGTGCTACCCTTCCTTGAACTTTTTTGATGTTGTTATGACTTCCTTTGCGCTTTTTGTGGGTCTTTAGTGGATACAGGAGCGAGGAACAGATGCCGTTCAAGAACAGACAATTCAGATATTAATTTATTCTACATCTAATACGAAATAGTAAAAGTAATACATAATTTTGTTGCAGCGTCAGTTGCTAACAGTAGATTTGAACGTAGAAATACGCACGGATACAAAAGGTTTATACGTTTGTCACTTTTCAGTACAATGTCTATTCAGAAGATGCCGAGGCCTGGCCACTACGAAAGTATGTAAATGTTATTCACCTAGCAAACACACAAAATTGGCTGAGTGCATGACTATTCGAAATTAAGTACACCCGCCGTTGAACCTCTGGAGAGAGAATGCTTGCATCTCATTGGCAGCGACGTAATCGTTCGTGGCAGCACCCGAGTGCCGCGGTTGCATCTGTGCGAAACGCGGCTGCGTATCTGGCGGCGAGCGTATTTGAAAGAGCAGGCGACCGGATACCGCAGATGTACTCCGTTAGTCCTATCTGGTAAGGATCCCACACTGCGCAGCAGTACTCAAAAGAGGACGAGCAGGTGTAGTTTAAGTAGTCTCTTTAGTAGCTCTTTTGTCTGCAACTTGACAACTTGTACAGAAATCAACTTGTACAGAAGTCAAAGAACGGGAAAGGAAAAAAAAGTTGAAAAGGGAGTGAGACAGGACTGTAGCTTAACGACAATGTCACACAGTCTGCACATTTAGCAGGCAGTGAAGGAAACCGAGGAGAAGTTCAGAAAGGGAATGAGAAGGAAGACTAGGACTCAACGTCCCGCCGACGTGGAGGTTGTTAGAGACGGAGCACAAGCTCCGAGCAGCGAAGGACGGAGGAGGATAGCGGCCGTGCCCTTTCGAAGGAACCGTCGCAGTATTTGCCTTAAGTGATTTAGAAAAATCGCGGAAAACCTAAATCAGGAAGGCCGGAGGCGAGTTTGAACCGTCGTCCCCCTGAATGCTAGTCCAGTGTCCTAACCACTGCGTTACCCCACTCGGTTTCAATACAGATGTAAGTTCTCTGCCATTCTCTCTCTCTCAACACGCACACACACACACACACACACACACACACACACACACACACACACACACACGCAAAGAGAGAGAGAGAGAGAGAGAGAGAGAGAGAGAGAGAATAAAACCATAAATAGAAGTATATAGTTCTTAAAATAAAAAATAAATAAAAACTTTGGAATAACGTCAGTGACCTGCACTGTATTGCTTTTAAATCAATTCAATCACTTTCTTTACATATAATTGTAGGTTCCTTTTTTCATTACACATTTATGCATTGTGCATCACGTATGATACATTTAAATTTTTGGGTAAACTGATACATTGTATGGGCCTACAGAGCCACTAGGTACAAATATTTCACACCTTCCGGAATTATACAACTGACGACGTTTCCCTCACATAAGATATTTACAACAAGGATGTACTTTCATACACAAACATTGTCTCATTGTATCATTTTCAAAATAGAGATTTAACTTTGGGTATTTATGCAACATCAGTTCCTGCCTCACTCTGAAATGCATTAGATTAGGAGCATTTTTATGTGAGGTGATTGTACAGCTGAAATCCTTCTGTACAGGCAACAAAACTAACAGTTCAATATAGGCACAAACTCTCTCTATCTATCTCTCTCTTCATGCACAGCTGAGCTCTGATAAAAGTACACCAGTGTCCAAAATTAAAGCAACAAACCGTTATTTCCTTGTCCTGTGTCTAATTCACGATGTAATCATACAAAACGTCAACCAGATGTCCGTACGACCTTCTTCTGCACGAAAGATGGCATTCCAGTCAACGGAAAACCATGCCAACTATGACACCAGGGCATCTATGAAACGAGGTAGTGTTTGCCGGGTAGTCCCACGTCATAATCGTTGTGTACACAGTCACAGACAATACAGTATGCCACAGAGAAGATGCCCACCAGACTCTCTGCGGTGGAGGGCCATAGAAAGAAAGGAAGCAGGACAGTTGAAAACTGATGTGGGACGATGGCTTAGTGTGAATTGCTGTGTTGTTCCTTGGACGTGACGACAGTTTATAGAGAGGGAAACTGTATCCTGAAGACCAGGGCAGGGCCGACCACGTGCGACTTCAGAAGAGAGGACCGTTATTTGGCTGTAAGGGCACGACAGTACCGAATTATTACTGCACGCTAACTGGCATGTGAACTCGCACCATCCACTGAACGTGTTGTATCGACACAAACGCTGTGCAGGAGGCCTCGGCAGCGTGGCCTTTACTGTCGGACACCTGCTGTATTTCTATCCCTGACGCTTCACAGAAGGGAAAGTCTACAGTGGAGTCATCTACATGCCACCTGGTCGGTCGAACAGTGGGCCAACGTTGTTTTCACAGATGAGTCCCAATTTAGTGTGGACAGTGATTCTCGATGGATTCACATCTGTAAGGATCGTGGAACACGATTTCTGGGCCCAATCATTGTGGAAAGAGACCGATATCGAGGAAGATTCCTAGTGGTGTGGGCAGGGATAAAACTCCTCGAACCACTACTCATGAAATTGTATGGGTGCATCGGCAAAGTTTAACTGCTGTGAGGTCTTGGGACTTCATTGTTGTAAGATGCTGTGGGCCCAGAATTCGTACTACTGGACGATAATGCTCGACCCTACAGACCATCGGTGGTTGATGTTTTCTTGGAAACGGAATTACTGCAAGCATGGCGTGGCCTGTTAGCTCTCCCGATTTGAATCCCATACAGCACATCTGGGATGCACTAGGGAGATGGCTTACATCACGTCAACATCCAACAGCCACTTTCCGAGACTGCAAGTAGCTCTGCAGGAAGAATGGGCGTTATTGCCTCAACATGAGAGTGATGACATCATTCACAGCATGTCCCATCGTTGTCAGGCGGACCATGGCAAGGCGCCCCAGACCTCGTGGATCATGGAGAGCTTATTGATTCAGCAAGATGTTGGCTCCGACGTCAACCAGTGGACCATTGGAGTGGTACCATGCGGGTATACAGTCCCTTACAGTCAGGTGGAGAAAGGCCGTCGCATTCAACGTAGATTATGTTCAAAAAAAGAGTTTTGTAGCAAAAGAGTGAAGAATAATACGGTGTATTGGAATCCCGAGTAAAACCAACCTGTTTCCAGAAAAATACACTGATAAGCCAAAACACTATGACCATTGCCCATCGCGGCGTTGCGGGCACGTGACGAGGTAACAAAAGTATGTACGCGGAGAAGACGGGATTTAGATCAACCTAGCGAAGGTACGGGCTGCAAATGGGGAAATCCATTGAGATAAATGACTTTGATAAAGGTCGGGTTATTGTTACGTAGAGCCTGTGAACGAGTATCTCGAAAACGGCGAAGCTGGTGGAATGTTTCTTGTTACTGTCGTGAGCAGCTACGGAAACAGATAGAAGGACAGTGAAACTATCACTAGGCGCTAAATGGATGGACGGTCATGAGTTTTCACAGAACGTGGGGTTCTGATGCTTGTCTGCTCTGTGAAGGACAGGTGGTGATCTGTGACATCTCTGCCGAAAGAGCACAATGCTGGTGCACGCACAAGTGCTTCGGAACACACTGTTCATCGTACGTTGTTGAACATGGAGGTCCACAGCAGACCACACTCCTTTTCACATGTTGACTCAACGACTTCGTCAATTTCGATTGCAGTGGGCACAGGACCATCGGGATTCGACCGTTGATCAATGGAAACATGTCGGCTCTTCGGATGAACCACATTTCTGCTACAGTAGGTCGATGATCGTCTCCACAAAACGCCGTCAATGAGGTGAGAGGTGACTCGAAACAGGCTGGTGGGAGCAGTATTATGCTATGGGAGACATTCTCCTGCTATTGCATGGGACCTGTGGTTGTAATCGCGCAGCAGCCCGTCGGGGAATCCCGCGTCGCTGAGTTTGCGGATGAGGCCGTTGTGCCATAGACGGTCGAAAGCCTTTTCGATGTCCAGTAACACCTACATCTACATCTACATCTATACTCCGCGAGCCACCTTACGGTGTGTGGCGGAGGGTACTTATTGTACCACTATCTGATCCCCCCTTCCCTGTTCCATTCACGAATTGTGCGTGGGAAGAACGACTGCTTGTAAGTCTCCGTATTTGCTCTAATTTCTCGGATCTTTTCGTTGTGATCATTACGCGAGATATATGTGGGCGGTAGTAATATGTTGCCCATCTCTTCCCGGAATGTGCTCTCTCGTAATTTCGATAATAAACCTCTCCGTATTGCGTAACGCCTTTCTTGAAGTGTCCGCCACTGGAGCTTGTTCAGCATCTCCGTAACGCTCTCGCGCTGACTAAATGTCCCCATGACGAATCGCGCTGCTTTTCGCTGGATCATGTCTATCTCTTCTATTAATCCAACCTGGTAAGGGTCCCATACTGATGAGCAATACTCAAGAATCGGACGAACAAGCGTTTTGTAAGCTACTTCTTTCGTCGATGAGTCACATTTTCTTAGAATTCTTCCTATGAATCTCAACCTGGCGCCTGCTTTTCCCACTATTTGTTTTATGTGATCATTCCACTTCAGATCGCTCCGGATAGTAACTCCTAAGTATTTTACGGTCGTTACCGCTTCCAATGATTTACCACCTATGGCATAATCGTACTGGAATGGATTTCTGCCCCTATGTATGCGCATTATATTACATTTATCTACCTTTAGGGAAAGCTGCCAGCTGTCGCACCATGCATTAATCCTCTGCAGGCCTTCCTGGAGTACGTACGAGTCTTCTGATGTTGCTACTTTCTTGTAGACAACCGTGTCATCTGCAAATAGCCTCACGGAGCTACCGATGTTGTCAACTAAGTCATTTATGTATATTGTAAACAATAAAGGTCCTATCATGCTTCCTTGCGGTACTCCCGAAATTACCTCTACATCTGCAGATTTTGAACCGTTAAGAATGACATGTTGTGTTCTTTCTTCTAGGAAATCCTGAATCCAATCACAAACCTGGTCCGATATTCCGTAAGCTTGTATTTTTTTCACTAAACGTAAGTGCGGAACCGTATCAAATGCCTTCCTGAAGTCCAGGAATACGGCATCAATCTGCTCGCCAGTGTCTACGGCACTGTGAATTTCTTGGGCAAATAGGGCGAGCTGAGTTTCACATGATCTCTGTTTGCGGAATCCATGTTGGTTATGATGAAGGAGATTTGTATTATCTAAGAACGTCATGATACGAGAACACAAAACATGTTCCATTATTCTACAACAGACTGACGTAAGCGAAATAGGCCTATAATTATTCGCATCTGATTTATGACCCTTCTTGAAAATGGGAACGACCTGCGCTTTCTTCCAGTCGCTAGGTACTTTACGTTCTTCCAGCGATCTACGATAAATTGCTGATAGAAAGGGGGCAAGTTCTTTAGCATAATCACTGTAGAATCTTAAGGGTATCTCGTCTGGTCCGGATGCTTTTCCGCTACTAAGTGATAGCAGTTGTTTTTCAATTCCGATATCGTTTATTTCAATATTTTCCATTTTGGCGTCCGTGCGACGGCTGAAGTCAGGGACCGTGTTACGATTTTCCGCAGTGAAACAGTTTCGGAACACTGAATTCAGTATTCCTGCCTTTCTTCGGTCGTCCTCTGTTTCGGTGCCATCGTGGTCAACGAGTGACTGAATAGGGGATTTAGATCCGCTTACCGATTTTACATATGACCAAAACTTTTTAGGGTTCTTGTTTAGATTGTTTGCCAATGTTTTATGTTCCAATTCGTTGAATGCTTCTCTCATTGCTCTCTTTACGCTCTTTTTCGCTTCGTTCAGCTTTTCCTTATCAGCTATGATTCGACTACTCTTAAACCTATGATGAAGCTTTCTTTGTTTCCGTAGTACCTTTCGTACATGATTGTTATACCACGGTGGATCTTTCCCCTCGCTTTGGACCTTAGTCGGTACGAACTTATCTAAGGCGTACTGGACGATGTTTCTGAATTTTTTCCAATTTTGTTCCACATCCTCTTCCTCAGAAATGAACGTTTGATGGTGGTCACTCAGATATTCTGCGATTTGTGCCCTATCACTCTAGTTAAGCAAATATATTTTCCTTCCTTTCTTGGCATTTCTTATTACACTTGTAGTCATTGATGCAACCACTGACTTATGATCACTGATACCCTCTTCTACATTCACGGAGTCGAAAAGTTCCGGTCTATTTGTTGCTATGAGGTCTAAAACGTTAGCTTCACGAGTTGGTTCTCTAACTATCTGCTCGAAGTAATTCTCGGACAAGGCAGTCAGGATAATGTCACAAGAGTCTCTGTCCCTGGCTCCAGTTCTGATTGTGTGACTATCCCATTCTATACCTGGTAGATTGAAGTCTCCCCCTATTACAATAGTATGATCACGAAACTTCTTCACGACGTTCTGCAGGTTCTCTCTGAGGCGCTCAACTACTACAGTTGCTGATGCAGGTGGTCTATAGAAGCATCCGACTATCATATCTGACCCACCTTTGATACTTAGCTTAACCCAGATTATTTCACATTCGCATTCGCTAATAACTTCACTGGATATTATTGAATTCTTTACTGCTATAAATACTCCTCCACCATTGGCGTTTATCCTATCCTTGCGGTATATATTCCATTCTGTGTCTAGGATTTCGTTACTGTTCACTTCCGGTTTTAACCAACTTTCCGTTCCTAATACTATATGCGCACTATTTCCTTCAATAAGAGATACTAATTCAGGAACCTTGCCCTGGATACTCCTGCAGTTTACCAATATTACGTTAACTTTTCCTGTTTTTGGTCTCTGAGGACGGACGTTCTTTATCAACGATGATAATGTCCTCTCTGGTAAGCCGTCAGGTATTTTATCGTTTCGCCCAAGGGGGGGGTCCCTCTAACCTAAAAAACCCCCGTGTGCACGCCACACGTACTCTGCTACCCTAGTAGCTGCTTCCGGTGTGTAGTGCACGCCGGACCTGTCTAGGGGGGGCCCTACAGTTCTCCACCCAATAACGGAGGTCGATGAATTTGCAACCATTATAGTCGCAGAGTCGTCTGAGCCTCTGGTTTAGACCCTCCACACGGCTCCAAACCAGAGGACCGCGATCGACTCTGGGCACTATGCTGCAGATATTAAGCTCAGCTTGCACTCCGCGTGCGATGCTGGTTGTCTTCACCAAATCAGCCAGCCGCCGGAAGGAACCAAGGATGGCCTCAGAACCCAAGCGGCAGGCGTCATTCGTTCCGACATGTGCTACTATCTGCAGCCGGTCACACCCAGTGCGTTCAATAGCTGCCGGAAGGGCCTCCTCCACATTACGCACGAGACCCCCCGGCAAGCACACCGAGTGCACACTGGCATTCTTCCCCGACCTACCCGCTATTTTCCTGAGGGGCTCCATAACCCGCCTAACGTTGGAGCTCCCTATAACTAATAGGCCCGCCCTCTGTGACTGTCGGGACCTTGCCGGAGAATCGGCCACTGGCCCAACAGGCGAGGCATCCTGTGGTGGCTCGGAAACGATGTCATCACCACTAGGAAGCACCCCGTACCTGTTGGAAAGGGGTAAGGCAGCTGCCACGCGGCCAGATCCCACCTTCGCCTTTCGGCCAGGCACGCGCGAGCCCACCACTGTCCGCCATTCACCCTGGAGTGATGGCTGACCGGTAAGATGCTCACTGCCGGAAGACGCAGCGACATCAGGGGTTCCATGTGATTCCAAGGCCACCGAAGTAGGCATAGGTCTCACCACAGTTGCCCCAACGCCACTACGAGCCGACGCCTGCGCCTCGAGCTCGATGAGCCTAACAGACAAAGCCTCCACCTGCCCCCGAAGAGTGGCCAATTGTCCTTGCGTCCGCTCACAACAACCACAGTCCCTACACATGACTATGTTTACCCTACTCTATACGGTGACAAATTCCCAAGATAATCTTCTGATGAGCTACTCTGATAATCAAGAAACACTCACTGAAATACGAGACGCGAAAACTACGCTAGGTTTTCCCAGAAAAACTATTTAAAAGCTAAGCGCAGCAAATAAGTACAAAAACGCTTTATACAAACAGTACTCGCTGCTGCTGGTGCTCTCGCTCTGGCTGTCACAAGACAACTGCTGATTCAAGTGACTAGTGGCTAACGGCCGCGAAACAAACAAAAGACGGTTTTAGGGCGCTTTCTGTTCTAAACGATGAAGAAAACACTAAGAAATCTAACACGAAAACTACGTAAAGTTTTATCAAGAACTGTTAGTTACTATGCAGAGCAGATAAACACAAATAGAATCCCTTCCTTAGTGGAAGGTCGTAAACAAAATGCAAAATAAACGCTTTATACAAACAGTACTCGCTGCTGCTGGTGCTCTCGCTCTGGCTGTCACAAGACAACTGCTGATTCAAGTGACTAGTGGCTAACGGCCGCGAATCAAACAAAAGACGGTTTTAGGGCGCTTTCTGTTCTAAACGATCAAGAAAACACTAAGAAATCTAACACGAAAACTACGTAAAGTTTTATCAAGAACTGTTAGTTACTATGCAGAGCAGATAAACACAAATAGAATCCCTTCCTTAGTGGAAGGTCGTAAACAAAATGCAAAATAAACGCTTTATACAAACAGTACTCGCTGCTGCTGGTGCTCTCGCTCTGGCTGTAGCTTTGTTTATGTTGAAGCCATATGTTATATGTTCAACGACCTGTAGGAGTTGTAGTGTTGTGGAGTGGTAATTCCTGAAGCCGAATTGCTCCGGTCTCAGGATGTCATTTGTTATGCAGTGCCTAGTGATGCGTTTGAGAATCACCTTCTCAACAATATTACTGAGCGAGCTCAGAATGCTGATGGGTCGGTAATTTTGTGGGAGGCTGTGGTCTTTCCCCGGCTTCCTGAACATCAGGACCTTGGCCGTCTTCCAAAAGGCGGGGAAGTGTTGGTGTTTTAGTATGGCATTCGTTATGTGTGTTAGGTACTCAGTTGCTTTATCCGTGAACTCCTGGAGGACACGGATTTGAATGCCATCATGACCAGGGGCTCTCCTAGCAGCGGAATGAATTATAAAAAAATGGCTCTGAGCACTATGGGACTCAACTGCTGTGGTCATCAGTCCGCTAGAACTTAGAACTACTTAAACCTAACTAACCTAAGGACATCACATACACCCATGCCCGAGGCAGGATTCGAACCTGCGACCGTAGCAACAGCGCAGCTCCGGACTAGAGCGCCTAGAACCGCACGGCCACCGCGGCCGGCGGAATGCATTATAGCCCAGGAGACTTCGGCTGTGCTAGCATGTCGAATGTAGTCGCGCGATGGTTGGGCTAGAATGCGTGTAACCTCTTGGTCAGTAGCAAGTGTGAACACTGGATCTGATGGTACCAGCTTCGGTGTGAATGACGCTGCGAGTGTTCGGGCCATTAGTTCTGCTTTCTCTTCCGCTGAGTATGCAGATCCGTCAGGCCCTTGAAGCGCTGAGGTGTATATTTTCCCCCTGGTGAAGTGTCGAGCTAGTTGCCACACGCCAGGTCGTGCGGTGTCCAGCCCTTCGAGTGTTTGGTTCCACTGTTGTGTTCTATGTGTTTGTATTTTATCGTGTATGATGCCCTGTAGCCTGTTAATGTGCCGTTTGAAGTACGGACGCCTGGTGCGCTGCCATTGTCTCCTGAGGCGATTCCTCATTGAGATTAGGCCCAGGATTTGCTGGGGCAGGGCCGCACTGCGTTGTTGTGAGGTGCGATCAGGTATGGTGCCTGCCATTGCGTCCTGGACGGCGTTAGTGAGGGTTTCTACTGCCTCGTCAATTTGTGCTGTTTCATTAATTTCGTGTATAGGTGGGATGTGGCAATCGAGCGTTTGCTTGAACAATGTCCAATTCGCACGCCCGTAGTCCAACATCTTGCGTTGTTCCATGTGCTGCAGTGTTTCCTCAATGTATAGTATTACAGGTTGGTGGTTTGAGGGCAGATCGTTTTCAACGGCAACGTTGAGTGTCGATGCAATGCCCTTGATGAGGGCCATGTCTATCACGTCTGGCCTGTGTCCCCTCTGATAGGGAATGTGCGTCGGTTCAGTGGGCGCTAGTATAATGTAGTTTCTGCCTAGTGAATGTTCGTACAGTTTTTTGCCGTTGGGATTTCGTATGCGTGAATTCCATTCCGGATGTTTTGCGTTCAGATCTCCAGCGAATATTAATCGCGGTGAAATGTTGAGTAATGTGCTGATATCGCGTGTTGAAATGCCTACAGGGCTGTTGTATACCGATATCAGTGTAGTGTAGGCTCCGTTGAACTTGACTCTCACGGCCTTAGCCTCGATTTTTTCCAGTTCAGGGAGCTCTATGTTTGTGTGCTCAATGTCTTTTTGTATGACGACTGCAGTTCCACCTGCCACGGCGTCGCCCGGTCGGTCGGTACGGTAGACGCAGTAGCCAGGAAAGTTTAATTGTTTGTGCGGTTCAAGCTTAGTCTCGCTCAGTAGCGCGACAAGAATTCCCTTGAACGCGGCAAATTCTGCCCTTTTGTTGTGGATCGAGTCTGCATTCCAGAACAGGATCTGTGATAGCGTGTGCGGGTTTGCGATATGGGCCGGATGTGGTATATTATTCATGTAAGAGTGTGAAAGAGTGTTGTGATGGCAGTGTGTATGACAGCCCAGTATTGCCCGGGTTCGGCGCTCATGAGCTGGCTGATGAGTGTAGTGACGGCCGTCAGCACCTTGGTAAGGATTTGAACGGTCGTGTGTCGAGGGAATAGTGTTTCCAGTATTCCCGCAGGTGATGTGTTGGTGTTGGGTGTGGCAGCCTGAGGTGCTGTTGTGGGGTTAGCGGCCGCTTGTGCGGGTATCGGTGTGTTAGGAGTGGCATTTGTGTTTTTGTTTTGTGACAGAGGTTGTGGCACCTATTTTACTTCTGTGGTGAGGGGGATGGTAGTGTGAGTTACAGTCTCGGTGTCTTGTTGACTGTTTTCCTGTGTGTTGCTTATCTGTTGTTGCTGCGTGGCCTGATGTGGTGATTTCGTGTTCCCCGCCCTGTGTTTACGTGTACGTTTATTCCTCCTCTGAGCTTGGGGTTCGGGGGGTTCCTGTATGGATGTGTTTTCCTGTATATGGTGCGTTTCTTCCCAGCACGTGATTTCCGGGAGTGGGGTCGTGTTGTTTGGGGGCATAGGTGTTGGTACCGATGCTTGTTGGGTTTCAGGTGCTGTCTGTGACTGTTGTGTAGCTGTTGCAGCGGTTGTTTCGCGTGTGTGTGAAGGGCGCTGAGGTTCCGCGGCCTGTGCCGTTCCGCCAGGGCGTGCAACCGTGGCAAACGTTACGCCGTTCCTTACTTGGTTCGGCGATGGCCTCGGGCGTGGTATGTCGTACAGTACCCTGCTCTTGTCTTGTTTACGCTTCAGCGCCTGTTTGTATGAGCTGCACTGTCTGAAGTTTGCCGCATGGGGCCCACCGCAGTTGGCACAGCGTCGCTGGTTTGGCTGTGTTTGTGTGCAGGTGTTGGATCTGTGATTGCCAGCGCATCCGCGGCAGCGAGTTGGCAGGCCACAGCGGAGGCCCGAGTGGCCGAACCGCTGACAGTTGTTGCATTGTTGGGGGACGTTGGGTGGTTCGTAGTGTTCTACACGTACGTCCATCCGCAGAAACCTCTTTATCTGCAGGATGGCGCGGGAATGAGCCGTGTCGGCTAACTCAACCGTATAGTGTGGTAGCGGTGCGTGTGTACGGAACCCTGTCATCCGGGAGGCACTTTTACAGTCGAAGCCCAGATAACAAAGCGCCGCCTGTACTGTCTCGTTGGGGGTACTGGGATCCACTCCCTTGATCACGTACTGCTGGGTTCTCTCGTCCAGCGTTCTGTACGTGTAATGTTCGATCTTTCGATCTTTGAGGAAGGTCAGAAGATCTTAATATTCGTTGTCTGTGGCAACGTACAGTGAGGCCCTATCCCCCGAGTACTTTGCATGTAATGTACTGTTTATGTGCCTTTCCGCGAATGCTGTGTTAAGGGCACTAAGGTTCCCGTAGTTTTGTATAACGATTGGGGGGAAACCAGTCTTGTGCTGTGTGGGCACCGCTGTGGCTTTGTGTGCTTTGCTGTTGTTCGCCACATCTGTGTTTGCGTTTTGTTTCGTGTTAATGTTGCTAGCCTGAGATGAGCTAGTAGGTGTAGACAACAGCGCCTTTCGGTTGCCTAGCGAGTTTGGCTGCTCGCTTGTTTGTGTTGGTGTTTTTCTGGGTCTGCGTTTTGGGCCCTCCACCTGCCAGGGCTCTGTGTAGTGGTTTTCTGTGTCCACATCCGCCGCCGCTGCCTCGATTTCGTTCCAAAGACGATCAAACGTGCTATTATGCAGGTCCTAATAGTGTTTTGGTTCATTACTTATCGAACACCCCTTGTAAGGATAAAACTATAAGATAACTGAAGCAAAACGTTCCAGTAAACATCGTCCCGTAAAGAGCTGTTAGCGAGGTATTTGGAAATCTGTGGTTACGAGCCAACACTGACTCCAGAATGAATTATTGTCTAAACTTCGAAAGTAATCTTTCAGGTAAGTCTCCATTTAGTAAGAGTGAGATTGCACCCATGGTCTGCCATAACAAGAAATACCATACTACTTTAACATCTTATGTGTTAGAATGAACTGCAGGTTTGTACCTGTTAAAGAAAGTGTTTCACGTGTCGTTCTGGCACATGGATGCAAACCTGCAGTCGTTTTGCAATGACATGAATTCTTTAAAAGACCCACAAATCGTCTTGTAAATCTTTATGAGCCTATACAGTTCGTGACGCGAGAGAACTGTGAGCTCCTCTTTTGAGATGATCATGCACAGAAAAGTCCAGAAGATTGAATTCATGTGATTTCGGAGGCCAGGGTACATGCCCTGCCTGACCTATCCATCTTGTACTATTAAATCGGGACAAAAAAGTTTTAAATTTCAGACACATTTGCGCTAAGTAGGAGAATATTTAGTACTAAAGACAGTGGCGGCTTGTAACCACACATTCGCTGTTACCACGCAAGCGGCTCGTTTGCAGATAAACGTTTACCTCAATGTTTGTGCTTCTGTTGCCGTATACTTTGGACTGTGTCAGTTTCGCTATTGCTTATGATACAATGCATGTAGGCTATGTATATTGCAGACCGTTCTACTGTTTGAACGAATATTGGTTTCAGGCGTAAAAAGTTCCTCAGGGGTAAAATTGTAATGGTGCACGGAGACGTATAGTTTGGAGGGATGTTGTTTCCTTCCTGAGGTATTAACAGTGAATCCTGAGAGTATAGTATATGAGGTGACAAAAGTCATTGGATACCTTATAATATCGGGTCGCATCTCCTTTTTCCCGGCGACTCAACAAGTCGTTGGAAGTCCCCTGCTGAAATATTGATTCACACTGTCTCTATAGTCGCCCATAATTGCGGAGCGGAATTTTGAGCACGAACTGACCTCTCGATTATGTTCCATAAATGTTCGATGGGATTCATGTCGAGGGATCTGGCTGGCCAAATCATTCGCTCAAATTGTTCAGCATGTTCTTAAAAACCAATCGCGAACAATTGTGGTCCAGTGACTTGGCGTATTGTCATACATAAAAATTCCATCGTTGTTTGGAAACATGAAGTCTGTTAATAACGATTTTTAGTCAACGATCTGTTCGTTTGCACCAGAGGACCCAGTCCTTTCTACGTAAACACAGCCCACACCGTTATGGAACCACCACCAGCTTGCATAGTGCCTTGTTGACTACTTGGGTCCGTGGCTTACGAATAGAATTTGGTACTCATCTCAAGAGGCAACGGTTTTCCAGTCGTCTAGGATCCAACCGATATGGTTACGAACTCGGGAGAGGCACTGCAGGCCATTTCGTGCTGTTAGCAAACGCACTCGCATCGGTCATCTGCTGCCATAGCCCGTTAACGCCAAATGTCGCCGCACTGCTCTAACAGATACGTTCGCCGTATGTCCCGCATTGATTTCTACGGTTATTTCAAGCAGTGTTGCTTGTCTGTTAGTGCTGACAACTCTACGCAAACCCCGCTGCTCTCGGTCGTTAAGTGAAGGCCGTTGGCCACTGCTTTGCCCGTGGTGACAGGTAATGTCTGAAATTACCACGTTTCAAGCATTATCTCTCACCACGGTCAACGTAGTGGCCGACAGCGTCCACTTAACGACTGAGAGCAGTGGCGTTTACTTAGAGTTGTTAGTGCTAACATATAAGTAACACTACGCGAAATAACCGTAGAAATCAATGTACGACGAACGTATCCGTTAGGACAGTGTGACGAAATCTGGCGTTAAGAGGCCGTGGCAGCATGCGACCGACGCGCGTGTCTTAGCTAACAGCACGGCATCGCTTGTAGTGCTTCTCATAGGCTCATGATCATATTGGTTGGACAATGGACGACTGGAAAACTGTGATCTGGTCAGATGAGTCCTAATTTCAGTTCGTAAGAGCTGATGGTACGGTTCGAGTGTGGTGCAGACCCCACGAAGCTATGGACCCAAGTTGTCAACAAGACACTGTGGAAGTTGGTGGTGGCTCCGTAATGATGCGGGTTGTGTTTACATGGATTTAACTGGGTCCTCTGGATGTTCGGCTACTTGGAGACCATTTGCAGCAATTCATGGACGTCATGTTCCCAAACAAAGATGGATTTATGGGTGTCAGTGCGCCATGTCACCCAGCCACGATTGCAAGCGATTACTTTGAAGAAGATGCAGGACAATTAGAACGAATGGTTTGGCCATCCAGATCCCCCGACATTAGTTCCATCGAAAATGTATGGGATATAATCGAGAGGTCAGTTAGTGCACAACATCCAGCAACGCTTTCGCAACTGTGGACAGCTATAGAGGCAGAATGGCTCCATATTTCTGCAAGGGGCTTCCAGCGACTTGATGAGTCCACGCCACGTCGAGCTGTTACACTACGCTGGGCAAAAGGAAAGTCGATACGATATTGCGAGGTATCCCATGACTTTTGTCCCCTCAGTGTAAGTGCTTTGTGTTTTCACCAGCGCGACTTTCACATAACTCTTGAGGAGAGTAAGAAGAGGAGGGGGTGTCATGTACCGTCCGAGACACGGGTGCAGTGAATCACTGGTTTCCGCAAATCTCCGTTCCGCATATCTCCGAACGTCCATGTCTGAGGTCCGCGTATATACTGAAATTCCCGTGCCACCGTATAGCAGCAGAGCGTTAGAGCAGCAAATGAAGCCGCCAACTGATTAAGTGGAGTACCATGTGGCAATACCTAACTTCATTTTTCGAAATAAGTCACCAATTGCATGTATACAGAGACAAAATACACTCCAAGACGAAGAAGGGACATGCCACGAATGGAATGGAAATAGGTAGATGTTCGTGCACAGGCAAATAAATGATTACAGTTTCAGAAAAACTGGATGATCTATTCAACAGAAAGAGCTTCACAGATTGAGCATGTCAATAGCTGTTATTCGGCTTGACGTCGATTGATGGAATTTTTGGATGTGCTCCTGAAGGACATCAAGCCAAATTCTGCCCAACTGGCGCATTAGATCCTCAAAAATCCCTAGACGGTTGGAGGGTCCTGCCCATAATGCTCCAAACGTTCTTAGTTGGAGAGAGATCCAGTGACGTTACTGCCCAAGGTAGGGTTTGGCAAGGACGAAGGCAAGGAGTAGAAACTCTCGCTGTGTACGGGCAGGCATTATCTTGCTAAAATGTAAGCCCAGGATGACTTGCCGTGATGGGCAACAAAACCGGCTGTAGAATATCGTCGACATACACTGTGCTGTATGTATGCCACGGATGACAACAAAAGGGGTCCTAGTATGAAAAGAAATGGCACCCCAGGCCACCAGTCATGAGAGTCATTATCACCCCCCTCCCCCCCGGTCAAACACTTTTTTTTAGTAGAAACGTGAATATGTTTACACTCGATTTGTGTTCCAACAATAGAGAAAACTTTTGTCTTTGGAAAAATCTTATTTATTCTTTTACATCAGTGTCATTAGTTTCAAAATAGCTCCCCTTAGACACTTACGCCAGCGCTTTTTCCAATCCCTGAAACACTTCTGGAACTTGGTCTGTGCGATAATTGTTCGCTCTCTCTTTTATCCCATCTATGTTGTGGAAACAATGATCTTTTAAGGATGAATTTCTTTATTTGCACCAATGATCACAAAAAGTTTTGTTCCTTAGACCACCGGTTTCGGTCAGCAGTGACCATCTTCAGATCTGTTTTATAACATGTCAGATCTGAAGATGGTAATTGCTGACCGAAACCGATACTCTAAGGACCAAACGTTTTGTGATCTTTGGCGGAAATAAAAGAAACTCATTCTACACTTCCTCGATCACTGTTTTAATCTGAAACCATGTCGTAACCTACCTTAAGGTTTTCTTAATTTTTTTCAAACAGAAAAAAGTCACATGGGTCCATACCTGGTGAAATTGGAGGCTGGGGCATCAATATGGTATTGTTTTCCGCCAAAAATTCACGAACAAGCAACGTAGTGTGAGCAGGCGCATTATCGTGGTGCAAAAGCCTTGTTTTGTTTCATCACAAACCTATGTTGTTTCTTTTTGTCTGATTTCTTCACGCAAACGGCGTTCAACTTGTAAGTAATATTTCTCATTGACCATTCGGCCTTATGGTGAGAGCTCTTGATGCTCTATGCCGTTGACATTGAAGAACGCGTGCACATAACCGTCACATTTGACCACATTTCTCGAGTTTTCTTCGGATTTGGCGATCGGCACTACTTCCAATGGGAAGGTTGAGCATTAATTTCGACATCGTATCCTTAAGCCTATGCTTCATCATCCGTTACGACAGGTTTTAGTAATTCTACATCATTGTTGGTTTCATTTAGTGACTCCTGAGCAACTTGCGTTTGTCAATGTTTCTATTCGAAATTCAACAACACCATAAAATATTTCATGGCTTGAGCCAACATCACCAGAGAGTTTTGTGATTGTGTTTCAGCGATCGTTCATAATCATTTCTTTAATTTTTTCCAAGATTTCATCGGTTGATGCTATGCTGGGGCGTCCAGGGCGCTCGTCATCTGCTTGCAACCTCTTCACAGCCTTCTTTGAAACGCTTGTACTACACGTAAGACTGCAGACTAAACAAAAGCAGTATTCAACATTTCTGAAACTTACCTCCATATTATTCCATTCTTGTGACAAAATTTAATACAAATTCTCTGATCCTGTTTTATACAAAATAAAAAATTGCCGATACCACTAACACACAATTAACGTTTTTAACTGCTGACAACAGACAAAACATGCACTACCCCTAATATTGTACACACACTTTTAGGACACATTTACCAACACAACAACGAAATAATCGCGCGTCACAGACTAACACAACACGCGGAATTAGAAAATTACCGTTACTTTTTGAACACACCTTGTATACCATTTCCAATTTCAGAGATAACTTTCAGGGAACAAAGCAGCATGCAAACCAAGGGCTAGCGCTCACAGGTGATTTTTGTCACCATAATTCTTGTGTCACTGTTGTCCAGTCTGTGGATACATGCTTAGATGTGCACATGTTACGCAGTGACAGTCGGGTGGTACGTTTGTCTGCCAACCCGTGAAAAGGTCCGTGACAAAACTGTCACTGTGCACAAGGTTTTGTAACCGCGCGCGCACGGTAGACAAAATTGTCTCTCTCCGTGCATTCTCCGCTCCCCATTTGCTTTCCAACTATCGACACAGTGACACGCAAACATTATATCAAAGTGTTCGCACAACATGACTCTGCACCAAGACGATATCGGTAGTGATATTGTTACAGAAGTGGAATAAAGAATAATCCTTCAAAGATTATTCGCTCATAAGAATGAAAATTCAAGGATGGTAACACATGAATTAGATGAATGCGCTGTATCTGTTCTTTTGGATATGTCCTAAAGAACAGAGATCGCGCATTTGTATAACTGATTCGCCTCGACAAGCAATGAATCCTCCACCTTTAGAGTAAGTGTACAATTACGTTCGACTTCCTGTGGGAATCCCAAAGTAGCTAGCACGGAGAACATGAACGGGTGACGCTTCGTGCGAATGTGGGTTGGCCGAGAGGCGTGCTGAGGTACTCCGCGAAAGGGCGATGAACACTGTCTCTGGACGGCGCCGTAGTTAATGCAACTCTCTAGTAAGCACGAGATCCCGGGTTTGAATCCCAGTCCAGCAAACGTATTCCTTCGTCGCTGCTGATTCCGCCTAAAGTCCCGATTCCGCTGGCGTCAATAGCCCCTTCCCCTTCCTTTCGTTGCTGCCTCCTCCCCCTTCAATTTATGTAAGCTAGCAGGAAGTTGCTTGGAGGATTTAGAACCTATTCACTTCTAAAGGGATCCCAAAATAACTAGTGATTTTTTCTCATTTTTAACATAACTTTTGGTTTTTGGGCCCATTTGGACACAGAAAACAGATTGTCATTCATCTGGACGATGGAACTGATATCTTCGAGTATGATACCAGGGAAGCCTAAACCCAATGAATCAAAGATTTTGCTCACCTTTCGCACAATGTTAGTATATAGTTAGATTAACAAATGCTGATTTAGCACGATACTATTCTTAACCCCCCCATAAACCATGGACCTATGGACCTAGTCGTTGGTGGTGTGGGGCGGCGGGTGGAAAATATTATTTACTGTTGCATAAATGTTTGAATGTTGAAACACTGCATTTCCCGGCCAATGCACCATATGTGGGGCGGCGGGTGGAAAAATTGATGTTAAATGTTCCTATTATTTATGCTGTGTTTTGCCGTTCTCAACACTGGCTCTCTAACTACAATATTGGCAACCAGAAAGTGATCAGCAAAACGTGAAGCCTGTAATTAGAATTCCTAGTGCCCACTTCATCTGAGAATACACTTATAGTTACATCTTATAGCTCTGAGGAATTAGGAGATTGTCCGGGATTTATAACCAAAAACGATTTTCTAAAATAGTTGAGTATATTCTGAAAGTCACAGATGAAAAACAAAAGAATCCACACAACCTAACTAACAGAGCAGTTCAGAGTCTAATGCGCTGATGCAACTATAATTGTCCAAATTGAATATTATATGAATGCTCGCCATAATTTGATGATTAGTTTCATCAAACGCCACGCTAAATAAAAGTAGAATGTTTGTCCCACGACGGCACGTGAAAATACGACAATACGCAAACTGAAGATCGATAATTAAAGTCAACCCAGAATTAACACTTCACTCGCAAATGATTTCATGGTTACGCGTATCTCGAGTAACTTCATACGGCATCCGAGGCTGTTTGTAGCAATGATACCGACGCGACGCGACTCCCGACACAGATGACGTGCTATTCAGCGTCTGGAGAGAACTGGGGCCTTGCCTTCCTCGCGCAGCGTTCTTATATATAAAGCCGCGGTGCGGACGGCTAAGGGAACGCCTGATCAAATCGGCTCTCCCGACTAGCCGCTGGGCTAGTAATGCACCACATTAAGTTACCGAATAAATCATAGCTTCTCTTGCTGATGGCCGATGAAGATCTTAATTTAAATGTGCATTCAGCACGCAGGTAAGTATTGATAATAAAATTTTGACGTGGCTAAGTTAAATATTTTGGGCGAGAGAATTAATTTAATTACACTGCACGCAGTAGACGAGCTCTGAACTGGCCCTTTGGAGATACGCTATCGCTATAGTTTTATAGGTATTCAAATGAAACTTTTCACATCTTCATAGTTATAGCGGATCTCCAACCTACTTAAATATAAACATCCTAGCCTTATTTATTAGCCTACTTAATCTATCTTGCTTCCTTAAGTTTTAAGACAAAAACCAGAAAATCATGAATTTCCACTAAAATTTTAATTTGTGAAACCCAAAGTACTGTTTTTATTAAATTATTATGAAAGATGAATCTAATTATAAATTTTTAATTTTCTAGCTCTTTTCTGTTGCGCCAATGATTTTTACAGAAAAACGTCTAAATTTCGAAAATGGCTAAAGTTATCGAACTGATATACAACACATGTTGTTTTAGTATTACTCCTGACTTGCTAGAAATGTTTTAGGTTATTTGCTTGATTTTTAAAGTATTGCACAACATTTATGAGGTCAGAGCTAGTTACAGCGGACTGGCTGGCACACAATGGAAAGACTGATGTAAATTTACTACAGCGTGAATAGGATGCTTCCCTACATCACCCTCTACTTAATTTTTTTTGTTTTTGAATGTTAATGAATGAAAAAAAATGTAATTACAAAAAGGGAAGCAAGAGTACACCTTAACTTCCTATGAAAATTTAATATTGGAATGTAAACATGTAGAAACATTAAAAGAAAACTGATTACCTACATTAATTATTTAAATTGTGGGCATGTTCACTGCCTCTTTAGCATCATTATTACTCAAAATTTAAGCAAAGTCAATGAAACACTTTGGCACACATATTGCCTTAGACAAATAAACACATAAAATTACGTAAAATTATGAAAATCTTAAATCCATTAAATACATTTTTACATACACAAATTCAAAGAAAATAACATGATACATAAACAGATGATTATCTCTTAGCAGTGTTTCCTAAACCTGAAAGAAAATTTCACAAATCATTTTTACATACGTGGTTGTAGCCGCTTTGGCTGGCGTTCTAGACTTCCATTCACAAGGGTAGAGGAGGGGAAGTTGCTATGGTGTGCGTCCTTCACAATCACTCTAAATTACATGGGGAAAGGGGAGGGGTCACTGAGTTGTGTCCAAGTCACTCCACGCTTTCACACAGCTACCAGGCTGCCAATTATCTGGTTTGTCCTGTAGAACAAACAAAAAGAGTGCCTCAGACTCTGTTCACTTAACATCTAAGGGTGGGTCACAATGAAATGGGGATATATACATTTTATCCTTTAATATGTTGCTGGAACAAAGTTAACAGAACTTTTTCAATTTTACTCTCATGGTTACTTAATTGTCATAAAATCGATAAACAAATGACTCAAAACGCCGTTAGTCACGTACTAGAGAAAACTTATGCTCAAGGCATACAATCATGAATCCTATTTAATTTCAATTTATCATTTCTGGGCCGGAACACTGAACCAATGCTCGGTACATTTTTGATACATTTGTATTTCATTTACTTAACTGACTCATCTTTGATTACCTTATTCTTAGAGATAGTATGAGTATTTTTGATTAGTGGTTGTTTTCTCAGCTTCTTTGTACCTGTGAGTAACTTTTGGTAATAGTACAGTTCTGAGTGTTCAAAACACACTACGTTTAGTTGACTACTAACTCCACTTATTGGTCCTCTGCTGCTGTGTAAGTTCCACATCTGCAATTAGGTATTTACTTACTTTGAAGTGTATTTATGCTGAGCTATAAATAATGTTTCACGTATGTCATTAGGTTACTCAATTACGTTGCTAGTGTATGTACTTAAGTAATATTCACTCTATTAAAATTTAAAGCATAGGATAGCATATTTATTTCATATTCTTAGTGTATTGCAGCTGATCTGTTTGCTCACGTGGCAATCCATTTCCACTCGATCGGACGCTGAAACCACAGGTAGTCTCTCTCGACCTACCAATAAAGTGCATCAAGTAATTATGGACGAGCGTAATGCTAAATTCCTTAAACCTATAGGACACCATGAGCTGCTCTGTCTCATCTAACATAAGGGTACCTATGGTCGCATTCACGCCTCCAGCTCATAACCTCAATACGTGTAGGTGTGTCCTGTCACACACTACACCAAAATAATGGCCAGCTCCAACCTTATAAATACTTCAGGGACGTGTCCTTCACGTCTCAACCACAAACACTGCTCAATTATATTACACTGCCATTCCTTGCTACACAAGGGGAGTTTATTCTTACAACTTGTCTGCATATTTTTTTCATAACACTAGGCAATCTCTTTTACTATTAATTAGTTAGCTCTGCAGCATACAACAGGTTTCACTGCCACTTCAGATCCTGCTTGTACACAAATTCGTATATCTTTTTAAATTACTGTTGGTGGACCATTTCCAATAAAACAACACTTTATACTTATAATATTACCAGGGTTCTATACATACTTGTTACTCAAATACATTTGTATCTTAATTACGTCATACTTCTCTGTTGTTTATGTCACTGTTCGGTTTATCACATTAGGTATTTTCTTCACTAATCGGTGGATAGAATGGTTACAGAACTCGTGGCTTGATAACCATGACGGAAAATTTTTTCGTTGGAAAAAAAGAGGTCGAAATTTTAGGTGGATAGAAAAGATGAAGAATGAGTGAGACCTGAAATGGGAAAGAAGATCTCACACAGCTGGGACTGCACAGCTGCCACACTGTATAGAGGTTCTAGAACAACCTCCTCCCTACAGTATTCACTGGTTTCAGAAAATTTTCATAATGGAAAGAAAGGGTCGAAATTTTTGTGAATAGGAAAGATGAAGAATGAGTGAGATCTAAAATGGGAAAGAAGATCTCACACAGCTGGGACTGCACAGCTGCCACACTGTGTAGAGGTTACAGAACAACCTCCTCCCTACAGCATTCATTAGCTTAATGCTGACCGGAAGATTTTATGTGTTGGAAAGAAGAGGTCGAAATTTTTGTGGGTAGGAAAGATGAAGAGAGTGAGTGAGATCTGAAATAGGAAAGAAGATCTCACACAGCTGGGACTGCACAGCTGCCACACTGTGTAGAGGTTACAGAACAACCTCCTCCCTACAGCATTCATTCACTAGCTAAGAACTTCTTTAGGTCGATCACGTTCCTGAGACCTAATAGCTTTTTACTTTTAGGGTACTCTAGCCTATATGCATTGGCATGTGGTTTTCCTATGATCCTGAAAGGTCCTTGGTATACAAACATGAATTTCTTTGTTTCTGCGTTTATTTTCTTTGATTTTTCCTTGGTTTTGACAAGGACTAACTGACCTATTTCAAAACTAGTAGGTACAGCTTTTGCGTCACGACGCTTCTTGCTTTCCAATGCTCTTTTTCTTATATTTGCCCTACCCTTTGATTTCTTCTCGTCTGTGGATATTTGCGTTAGAATAGGGAATTCTACCATATCTGCAATCACATTGTGCGGTTCTTGGCCAAACATCAATTCGCAAGGCGCAAAACCAGTTGCATCATGCCTTAAGTTGTTAATTACATTCTCAAACTACTTAATGTGCTCTGCCCAACTTGAGTGTTTCCGAGCACAATAAGTCCTGCAAAGCCTATTCAATTCTCTCATAATACGTTCACTCATATTTCCTTGGGGGAAATACGCAGATATTTTCAGATGTTTCACTCCGGCCTTATCTAGACATTCCTTAAATCTATCAGAAGTAAATTGAGGTCCATTGTCTGACAGCAAATTCTTCGGAACGCCAACGTTCACGAAGAAATCTTTTTCCAATTTTTCTACCAATGTTTTTGCATTTGCTCTTTTAATTGGGTGTAGCTTAACATATTTACTGAATCCATCCACAACAACAAAAACATGGATGCAACCACCTCTCGAAACAGGAAGAGGGCCAAACAAATCACAAGCCAGTAATTCTAGGGTTTCAGTTGGCTCTACTGAATGCATATCCCCTTGTATTCTGGTGTTCGCAGCACGGACTTTCTGGCACACTACACAAGATGCTAGACGCTTGGCCACACAGCGGTACATGTTGTCAAACACAACCTTCTCTTTTAATATTGCAATGCACTTCTTTGCACCGTAGTGCCCATACCTCAGGTGTACATAGTCGATTAGTAAGTCTACATGTTGTGAGGGAAAACACAGCTTCCACTCAGAAACACCTACCTTTTTCCTCCTAAACAGAATACCTTTATGCAGACAATAGTATTGCGAAACCTTAGGATAGTTCGCATTTCCTAAATAGCTCTTCACTAATTTCAGTTGGTCATCTGCATTCTGCTCACGTCTCAAGTTCTTAATCACTCTCTTTAATGCACTTTCTTCCTTTACTTCGTGCAATGCAAACATTCGAACTTCATTTAGGTCTGTTGCTGTAATTCCCGCGTCATCACAGAGCTCCGCACTTCTAGATAACCCATCAGCTACCAGATTGTCTTTCGCTTGAATATACACTCCTGGAAATGGAAAAAAGAACACATTGACACCGGTGTGTCAGACCCACCATACTTGCTCCGGACACTGCGAGAGGGCTGTACAAGCAATGATCACACGCACGGCACAGCGGACACACCAGGAACCGCGGTGTTGGCCGTCGAATGGCGCTAGCTGCGCAGCATTTGTGCACCGCCACCGTCAGTGTCAGCCAGTTTGCCGTGGCATACGGAGCTCCATCGCAGTCTTTAACACTGGTAGCATGCCGCGACAGCGTGGCCGTGAACCGTATGTGCAGTTGACGGACTTTGAGCGAGGGCGTATAGTGGGCATGCGGGAGGCCGGGTGGACGTACCGCCGAATTGCTCAACACGTGGGGCGTGAGGTCTCCACAGTACATCGATGTTGTCGCCAGTGGTCGGCGGAAGGTGCACGTGCCTGTCGACCTGGGACCGGACAGCAGCGACGCACGGATGCACGCCAAGACCGTAGGATCCTACGCAGTGCCGTAGGGGACCACACCGCCACTTCCCAGCAAATTAGGGACACTGTTGCTCCAGGGGTATCGGCGAGGACCATTCGCAACCGTCTCCATGAAGCTGGGCTACGGTCCCGCACACCGTTAGGCCGTCTTCCGCTCACGCCCCAACATCGTGCAGCCCGCCTTCAGTGGTGTCGCGACAGGCGTGAATGGAGGGACGAATGGAGACGTGTCGTCTTCAGCGATGAGAGTCGCTTCTGCCTTGGTGCCAATGATGGTCGCATGCGTGTTTGGCGCCATGCAGGTGACCGCACAATCAGGACTGCATACGACCGAGGCACACAGGGCCAACGCCCGGCATCATGGTGTGGGGAGCGATCTCCTACGCTGGCCGTACACCACTGGTGATCGTCGAGGGGACACTGAATAGTGCACGGTACATCCAAACCGTCATCGAACCCATCGTTCTACCATTCCTAGACCGGCAAGGGAACTTGCTGTTCCAACAGGACAATGCACGTCCGCATGTATCCCGTGCCACCCAACGTGCTCTAGAAGGTGTAAGTCAACTCCCTGGCCAGCAAGATCTCCAGATCTGTCCCACATTGAGCATGTTTGGGACTGGACGAAGCGTCGTCTCACGCGGTCTGCACGTCCAGCACGAACGCTGGTCCAACTGAGGCGCCAGGTGGAAATGGCATGGCAAGCCGTTCCACAGGACTACATCCAGCATCTCTACGATCGTCTCCATGGGAGAATAGCAGCCTGCATTGCTGCGAAAGGTGGATATACACTGTACTAGTGCCGACATTGTGCATGCTCTGTTGCCTGTGTCTATGTGCCTGTGGTTCTGTCAGTGTGATCATGTGATGTATCCGACCCCAGGAATGTGTCAATAAAGTTTCCCCTTCCTGGGACAATGAATTCACGGTGTTCTTATTTCAATTTCCAGGAGTGTATTTAACCTCAAGGTCAAACTGCTGGAGATACAATGACCATCTTACCAAACGAGCATTCCTCAATTTACAGGTCTTTAAAAAGGTCAACGCCTTATGGTCACTGTTGTGGCGTAACAAGCCAGCTACGCCACACTGAGAAGGGAGCCGAAAGGCACGCGTACACACACGCCGACTGGCGTCAAGTCTGGAACAGGATATGTTATGACTGCTATAAAGAAAATACGTAGCTTTGGAATATACTTAACTTTATTCTTTGTTGGTTTACAACGTTCTTCTTGAGACATTTATACGATAACTCTCAAACTAGGTAAGGCTAATGGCGCCTTGCTAGGTCGTAGCCATGGACTTAGCAGAAGGCTATTCTAACTGTCTCTCGGCAAATGAGAGGAAGGCTTCGTCCGTATTGTCGCTAGCAATGTCGTCCGTACAACTGGGGCGAGTGCTCGTCCGTATCTCGAGACCTGCCTTGTGGTGGCGCTCGGTCTGCGATCACACAGTACTAAATGGACCGCGGCCGATTTAAGCTACCACCTAGCAAGTGTGGTGTCTGGCGGTGACACCACAGTCACTGTAAACAATTATCTTGTGACCTAATAGATACTGCTCAAACTTTTGTACCCCAAATACAATTGCCAATGCTTCCAGTTCTGAGATGCCATAATTTCTCTCTGCTGCCTGTAAAGATCGACTTGCGAAAGTTATAGTCTTGTGCACTTCTTGTTCGTTCTCAATTTCTACTTGGAATACCTCCACAGCTATACCATAGCCACTAGCATCAACAGACATACAGAATGGTTTTTCAAAATCAGGATGATGTAAAATAGGACTATTAATTAAAGATTGTTTAAGCACCTCAAACGCATGTTGACATTCTGCTGTCCAAACCCAAGTGGTATTCTTTTTCAGCAGGAGGTGGAGACAGGGCGCATTAAAAGCCTGATCACTAACAAAACGCCTATAGAAGCCGAACAGACCGAACATCGATCTCAACTGCTTCTTGTTTCTGGGAGCCTCAAATTTTTCAATGACTGCTAGCTTGCCTGGGTCAGGCAGAATATCTTTTCCACTTATCATATATCCCAAGAAACCTATTTTCTCTTTAACGCACTCTGTCTTTTCAATCTTTAGTTTCATGCCACCTCTCTCAATAGCCTCTAACACTTCCTCTAATAGAACTATGTGTTCTTCCCAGGTAGGAGTTGCTATTAACAGATCATCTACGTAGACTGTTATCTTATTACTTAAGGCTGGTCCTAAAACATGGCACATCACACGTACGAAGGCACAAACAGAGATATTAAGTCCGAAAGGTACCGCACGGTATTGGTAACAAACTCCTTCGTACAAGAAAGCTGTGTACTTCCTTGAACTTTCCGCCAGTGGCAAATTCCAATATCCACACGTGATGTCCATAGAAGTTAAGAATTTTACTCCCCGGAACTTTTGCAATAACTCGTCCATGTTCTGCGGTCTATCACTTTCCCTAACCACTATTTCATTCAACCAACGAGCGTCCAAGACCAATCTGACACTCCCGTCTCTTTTTGGTACAACAACAAGAGGATTATTGTACTCACTGACCGCTTTTTCAATCACACCCCACTCCAGCATTCTCTGTATCTCCTTTCGAAACGCCTCCTTCTTAGCTACATGTATTTGGTATGGCTTCCTGAAAAACATTTGGCCGGGTTTCACCTTTAATTGACATTCATAACCTTTGACCACGCCAGGTCGATCTGAAAATACCTTATGATGCCTTTTTAAAACCTGTCTCAGTTCTTCCTTCTGATTAGCTGAAATTTTATCGATTTCCTGCAATTTAGCTTCTATTTTGTCCAAAATAATTGCTTCTTCTTCTTCTTCTGTGTTTAGCTTAATTTTACTAAAATTAACACCTTCGTCCCAATACCTCCTATTTTTCAGAACTCGTATAGGCAGCTCCCAATTGTCATCATTAGTTACTACATGTTTATCAATAAAAGGTACCGTAATTACTCCGGTTATCGGCAAGATCATTTTTAACTGGCTTCTTTCAAAGTCAACAACACTCTGATATTTTGACAAGAAATCTATGCCAATTAAAACCTCAATACTGAGATTGTTTACAATTAAACATGGATGATCAATTAAATTACCATTAATGTTAAAGGGCAGCAAAGCTTCTTGCTTTACCGTTTTTGACACCTTGCCAGTAGCACCAATTATTCTTAGTCCTGATATCCTCATTACTGTAAGCTTGTCTTTACCAGGTAATGCATCAAAGAAGGTCTGAGATATCGCACTCACCTCACTTCCACTGTCTAAGAGACAACGTACATTGATACCCAACATATTCACTATTATTATAGGGTGACTTATTCTAGGTTGTACAGGTGGTTCCTCAAACTCATCCAATAGTTCCTTTTGGGTTTGTCTCCAACTAAAGTGATCGACATCTGTCTTCATTACATTTAGGTCAAAGTGTGTAGGGGTTTCCTGAATTACATTTTCAGCTGCCTTTTCCAGTCGGTCTATTAATTTCAAATCGAAACACCGCACGACTTCATTACATTTAGTTTGCTGAACATGACCCAAATTACTGTAGTCTGAGCGATTCTGCGCCTCCAGACCGGGCATAACACTAGTTACAGCTAAACCATTTTCATTATTATTGTCGGGTTCCTTCTCAAGTAACAACTGGTCACAGCTACTGGGTTCATCGACCCCCAACAGGCTACCCTCTACATTCTCACTTATCTCCTGTCCTCAATCTATTAGTATGTTATCAAAATCCTGCACAGGCACTTTAGATAAATCGTAAATATAAGCATGAATTTCTTCTGCTTCTTCACCTGACAATTCAGTATTTTGTAGCTCCTCCCTATCGTTACACTGCTGCGCCTTCTCTTTCTCTTCCCACTTAGAAAGCGTCTCTAACACGGTATCTATCACATACTGAGAGTGATCTAATATTTCTACTGTATTCTTAGATGCTACCGACTCTTCATCCACATGTTCAGTCTGAGTATTCTGATCTGTCTTACCAATTCCCGTAACTACTGGCTTAGGAAAAGTAACCTCCTGGTGAGCGCCAGTGTCCTCATAGACGGGAACTAGTTTTCCTGCCTCGGCCTACTACTGTTTCCTTTATTTTCATTATAGTTAACTGGCACAGCATTACTTTCCGTACTGTTGTTTACATGCATAATTTTGTTTGGAACAAAATTATTATCACTTGGATGCCATTGTTGGTTCTGATAATTATTTCTCCAATTCCTACCTCTCTTAGGATGACGAACACCTACTGTTCTGATGTTTACATTGCCATTCTGCTCGTTCTTAAAATTACTACTAGTGTTATTAGCATTTCTGTTATTACATGCTTGCTCCTCATTGGCAGCAACACGTTCTACACGTTCCAAATACTCAATGAAACGATCCAGATTGTCTCTAGGGGGAGATATAATTCTAGTTTGTCAATACCATGGCAGTTTGGCTTCAAGACCTAGTATAATCATTTCCGGTTTTAGCTTTTCGCCCAAATGTGACAAACGTGAGATCCATGACCTAGCAAACTCTTTAATAGATTCCTTGCCTGCATTGAAGCGTTTTCCACTCCAAAATTCTCTCAACACTTCATTTTGCTTATTACTAGACCAATACTCATTAATGAAAGCTGTTTTAAACTCCGCTAATGTTTTACACTTCAACATAACATCAGCTGACCAACGCATGGCGTCACCTGCTAAATGGCTTCTAATAAATGAGATTTTCTCTCGTTCAGACCAAGTTGGGGGAATCACATCTTCAAAATCGTTCCAGAAATCTAGCGGGTGGATATTTTTATCTGGATCGAACCGCAAGAACTGCCGACACCCGATAAAAGCGGCGTTTGCAGCTACAACTTGTTGTATACTACCATTACCAGAAGTTACTGAAGCTACTTTACTCTCAATGTTAGCAATGTTAGTACTAATATTTTCTACTTTCATTTCAACATTATCTACTCTTTGCACAATATGAGTAGTATCAGTTTTGATTGCGTCTACTTCTGCTTGACATATGTTTACTTTTATATTAACATCTTTAAATCTATCTGAGCACAGTTCAGATTCTGCCTCGATCTTTTCTGTTAACTTGTGCTCCAGCTTCGCATCTTCCATTTGGAAGTCTTTGCGAACCTCAGCAACTTCGGATTTTACTGTTTTATACATTTCAGAAAACTGTTGAGCAACCTTTTTCTTAATATCCTCATGAATGTAATCAATTTTATAATTCAAACTGTCTAGATCCTCTTTCAACTTATTGCAACCAGCCTTGAAGGTATCGTCCATTACCTCCAATCGTTTATTAAAACTAGTTTGGCTGGCCACAATCTCATACTTTAATTCAGCATTATTGGATTCTAATTTATTGTCCATTGCCTCAAACCGTTTATTAAAATTTGTTTGGCTGGCCACAATTTCAGACTTTAATTCAGCATTACTGCTTTTGACATGTTCACTTATTTCAGACTTTAATTCAGCTGTCATTTTTGCATTACTGGCAGCTATTGCTTGTAATATAACATTTAAATCAACAGCCCCAGCATCTTTGGGTTGCTCACTAGCTGGCTTTTTATCACACTCAGGTGACGAAAAACTAGCTCCAACACCAGAAGCATCAAAACTAAATGAAACTTCTGATTGATTAGTCATAGCTAACTTCTCCTTCTTAAACTCTACCACCTCTGTTGACTGATTCATTTTTAATTCAACAGAGAAACTATCATCCAATAAATTAACAATTTCTGCTTTCTGCTTTACTACAGGAGTCTCTATTATTGAATCATTGCCCTTTCCCACACTACTGTCAGGAGACAATACTTCATATTTCACTTTAACATTACTACTTTCATGCATATTTACACTTGAACCGTTGTCTGGATTTACAGTTCCCTCAACAGACATAGGTTCTGATATAAGTTTAACCTCAGTTTCTTTTGGCGGTTCCATCGCCGACAGTCTTTTAGGGCAGGTTAGTAAAATTTTTAACAGCTTTTCACTTAACTTAGTTCCTTCTGCACGACGTATGGCGTTGTCTGCGCGGCGTACCGGGATTACTGATGCGCCGCAGTGCGCTGAACTGCCGACGGCTGTTGTGTGTTTGCGTGGCCCACAACTGCAGGCGCGGCTCCGGCTGCTCCAGCAGACGACTGCGGTGAGGCGAAACTGGCTTCTCTCGATGCCGGCAGCGCCGCTAGACTCAGTGCCAGCTCCGTCAATCCAGAGGCGTTGTTAATCCAATTGCGTCGTCCACATACGCACGTAACACATTCACTATTCTATGCTCAGTTGCGTGTCGCATTTCACTCACGAATCCGAATAGTTAAAAATCACTTTCACTTTTACTCAGTTTACTTTCCCGGCCGATGCACCATATGTGTGGCGGCGGGTGGAAAAATTGATGTTAAATGTTCCTATTATTTATGCTGTCTTTTGCCGTTCTCAACACTGGCTCTCTAACTACAATATTGGCAACCAGAAAGTGATTAGCAAAACGTGAAGCCTGTAATTAGAATTCCTAGTGCCCACTTCATCTGAGAATACACTTATAGTTACATCTTATAGCTCTGAGGAATTAGGAGATTGTCCGGGATTTATAATCAAAAACGATTTTCTAAAATAGTTGAGTATATTCTGAAAGTCACAGATGAAAAACAAAAGAATCCACACAACCTAACTAACAGAGCAGTTCAGAGTCTAATGCGCTGATGCAACTATAATTGTCCAAATTGAATATTATATGAATGCTCGCCATAATTTGATGATTAGTTTCATCAAACGCCACGCTAAATAAAAGTAGACAATACGCAAACTGAAGATCGATAATTAAAGTCAACCCAGAATTAACACTTCACTCGCAAATGATTTCATGGTTACGCGTATCTCGAGTAACTTCATACGGCATCCGAGGCTGTTTGTAGCAATGATACCGACGCGACGCGACTCCCGACACAGATGACGTGCTATTCAGCGTCTGGAGAGAACTGGGGCCTTGCCTTCCTCGCGCAGCGTTCTTATATATAAAGCCGCGGTGCGGACGGCTAAGGGAACGCCTGATCAAATCGGCTCTCCCGACTAGCCGCTGGGCTAGTAATGCACCACATTAAGTTACCGAATAAATCATAGCTTCTCTTGCTGATGGCCGATGAAGATCTTAATTTACATGTGCATTCAGCATGCAGGTAAGTATTGATAATATAATTTTGACGTGGCTAAGTTAAATATTTTGGGCGAAAGAATTAATTTAATTACACTGCACGCAGTAGACGAGCTCTGAACTGGCCCTTTGGAGATACGCTATCGCTATAGTTTTATAGGTATTCAAATGAAACTTTTCACATCTTCATAGTTATAGCGGATCTCCAACCTACTTAAATATAAACATCCTAGCCTTATTTATTAGCCTACTTAATCTATCTTGCTTCCTTAAGTTTTAAGACAAAAACCAGAAAATCATGAATTTCCACTAAAATTTTAATTTGTGAAACCCAAAGTACTGTTTTTATTAAATTATTATGAAAGATGAATCTAATTATAAATTTTTAATTTTCTAGCTCTTTTCTGTTGCGCCAATGATTTTTACAGAAAAACGTCCAAATTTCGAAAATGGCTAAAGTTATCGAACTGATATTCAACACATGTTGTTTTAGTATTACTCCTGACATGCTAGAAATGTTTTAGGTTATTTGCTTGATTTTTAAAGTATTGCGCAACATTTATGACGTCAGAGCTAGTTACAGCAGACTGGCTGGCACACAATGATGTGAATTTACTGCAGCATGAGTAGGCTGCTTCCCTACAGTGGGGAGGCTTGCTTGCCTCAGCGATACAGATAGCTGTACCGTAGGTGCAACCACAACGATGGCGTATCTGTTGAGAGACCAGACAAACGTGTGGTTCCTGAAGAGGGGCAGCAGCCCTTTCAGTAGTTGCAGGGGCAACAGTCTGGATGATTGACTGATCTGGGCTTGTAACACTAACCAAAACAGCCTTGCTGTGCTGGTACTGCGATCGGCTGAAAGCAAGAGGAAACTACAGCTGTAATTTTTCCCGAGGGCATGCACCTTTACTGTATGGTTAAATGATGATGGCGTCCTCTTCGGTAAAATATTCCGAAGGTAAAATAGTCCCCATTCGGATCCCCGGGCGGGGACTACTCAAGAGGACGTCGTCATCAGGAGAAAGAAAACTGTCGTCCTACGGATCGGAGCATGGAATGTCAGATCCTTTAATCGGGCAGGTAGATTAGAAAATTTAAAAAGGGAAATGGATAGCTTAAAGTTAGATATAGTGGGAATTAGTGAAGTTCGGTGGCAGGAGAAACAAGACTTTTCGTCAAGTGAATACAGGGTTACAAATACAAAATCAAATAGGGGTAATGCAGGAGTAGGTTTAATAATGAATTAAAAAATAGGAGTGCGTGTAAGCTACTACAAACAGCATAGTGAACGCATTATTGTGGCCAAGATAGACACGAAGCCCACGCTTACTACAGTAGTACAGTAGTACAAGTTTATATGCCAACTAGCTCTGCAGATGACGGAAAAATTGATGAAATGTACGATGAGATAAAAGAAATTATTCAGGTAGTGAAGGGAGACGAAAATTTAATGGTCATGGGTGACTGAAATCCGATAGTAGGAAAAGGGAGAGAAGGAATATGGATTGGGGCTAAGAAATGAAAGAGGAAGCCGCCTGGTAGAATTTTGCCCAGAGCAGAACTTAATCGTAGCTAACACTTGGTTCAAGAATCATGAAAGAAGGTTATATACATGGAAGAAGCCTGGAGATACTAGTAGGTATCAGATAGATTATATAATGGTAAGACAGAGACTTAGAAACCACGTTTTAAATTGTAAGACAGTTCGAGGGGCAGACCTGGACTCTGACCACAATCTATTGGTTATGAACTGTAGACTAAAACTGAAGAAACTGCAAAAAGATGGGAATTTAAGGAGATGGGACCTGGATAAACTGACTAAACCAGAGGTTGTACAGAGTTTCAGGGAGAGCAAAAGGGAACAATTGCCAGGAATGGGGGAAAGAAATACAGTAGAAGAAGAGTGGGTAGCATTGAGGGATGTAGTAGTGAAGGCTTCAGAGGACCAAGTAGGTAAAAAGACGAGGGCTAGTAGAAATCCTTGGATAACAGAAGAAGTATTGAATTTAATTGATGAAAGGAGAAAACGTAAAAATGAAATAAATGAAGCAGGCAAAAGAAAATACCAAACGTCTCAAAAATGAGATCGAAAGAAAGTGCAAAATGGCTAAGCAGCGATGTAGAGGCTTATCTCACTAGGGGTAAGATAGATACTGCCTACAGGAAAATTAAAGATACCTTTGGAGAAAAGAGAGCCAGTCCTGCCAAAACTCTACCATCTGGTGAGCAAGATGTATGAGGCAGTCGAAATACCATCAGACTTCAAGAAGAATATAATAATTACAATCCCAAAGAAAGCGGGTGTTGACAGATGTGAAAATTACCTAACTATCAATTTAATAATTCACGGCTGCAAAGTACTAACACGAATTCTTTACAGACGAATTGAAAAACTGGTAGAAGCCGACCTCGGGGAAGATCAGTTTGGATTCCGTAGAAATGGTGGAACACGTAAGGCAATACTGACCTTACATTCGTGATGAGACCATGATTCACTGTGACGATCCAAGTATTTGGTGGATGATCAAAAAACAAAAATACATAAATAAAAAAAGAACGAAATAAAATAAAATTAAAATAAATATTTGCCAGGTCCGAGTATAACTCGCGCACTGAGGCTTCCGTACAAACTTAATTATGTATATAGACAGTTTACCCAATCCGGCAATCGAGGATATTGATGATTTTTTCCTGTTACCGACATTGATAGTGACAAGATATCGGTCCCAGGCTGTCCAACACTTTCGAGAATGTTTTAATTTCTAGTTTGAAGTCGGATAACAAATTGTAACACAACTATCGATATTACCTATATAGTCTTATCCAAATTATTTTTCTGTTTTTACTCAATGTGGCTGCGGTATAACTATGCTCCTTGATGTAACATCGATGTAACTGTTTTATTCTTTATTTATGATAATTTATTTAATTATAATTAATCTATGAATGTAATTTCAAAAGTAATGTGCAGTAAAATAATGTAAGAACTAAACATTTAATTGTAATACTAGTTCATGCATAGGGAAAGTAGGTTTGTAATCATGTAAAACTCGGAGGGAAGTCCCTCCGCAACGGAACTGGCTAGGCGGATATAGAAAACGTGGATGTGGCGGTCGAACTGCAAGGCTGCAGTGTGGCATCAGTCAAAAAGAGGCGAGAAGAACTTCAAGATTATATAATATAGCTTCGGATCCGGACATAATGTGGCTTATTATTCATGGAATACTTTGGCAAGCTCTGTACTATGAAAATCCGATGCTAAGAGGAAAATTTTCAGAGCTCATCACACAGGAAGAGCCATGGATACTTTTGCCACCCTTTTTGAATAGTAGAGAAGATCGACGTTGCCACCACCTTCATCTCACATTATCAGTTGAGTACTGTGTGATTGCATGGGCCAGTTATATGATTTCAATAATAATTTTGTGTTCTGTAAACTTTGTGTTGAACCACCGTACTTGATCCTTAGTCATTTACCTAGACCGCGTCCTATCCCAAGTTCTACGATTAATCCGAGTATGCTGTTTTACTGAACTGAAAGGCAACTATTTTCCTTAACAGAAGTTAACAAACTTTATGGAGTTGAAAAGCACATATTTACTTAGTGAGCATAAGATTTGAAAGATTCCACGTAATTTTCGTGAATGGACAGTTTAAGTATTCATTTCGAAGGTCATTTTAATTGAAATAATAGTGTTTACAATTTCATGTGTAATGTAGTTAACAGTGTTTCCCATATTGTGTTGTAAGTAAAGTGTTCAGCCACGATCTGAATGTACCGATAAATTAGTTTCTGTGTCCCCATTCTGGTTGTTGAGTCAAATTTAAATGTCATATTACAATAACAGCTATCAAAAATAAGCAATTAGCTACAGTTATTGATACTATACTAGACTCAGGTGCCACATATTCCATTTGACCTAATGATGTAAGGTAGTGAATATTCCTTGAGAATTCAAATAATAATAAGTACAAACAACATGATTAATTCATAACTACAGGTATTTCGATAGTAATAAATTCCTATTATTAAACTGACAAAAGAAGCTATTGTCCATGTCAATAGTACTCCACCATTAGTTATCATTTACCTATAATTATCATCGTTTTCCTAACACGTAATATGCAGATAGTAAGTGATACTGAGAGCCAGTTGTTGCCTAAACACATTAATTCTTCTGCAGTGAGTTCAAGTCAATTCACTGCAACATTACTTGCTAAATTGTGTTACTGTCCTGTATCCTATCAGCAAAGCAGAAGTTTAGTACCAAGTAAAGTCAAGCCACATAGTTAATTTTCTTTATGAATCATGCTAGTAGTCCGCAGCTCGTGGTCGTGCGGTAGCGTTCTCGCTTCCCGCGCCCGGGTTCCCGGGCACTGTGAGCCGAACCGCAACCCTGGGTTCGGCGTGGGGCGGCGGTGGGGCGAGTAGAGTGCTGTGGCCTGTCCTGGGGTTGTGAACCACAGAGAGCTACGGCGGGGACGAAGCCTCTCTGTCGTTTCTAAGTTCCCGATTCAATACACAATACGCACACACCCTACAGGTACTGACGAGTGAGTTTTCGAGCATCAAAATATGTGGCGTAAATGGTCGTATCTATTGATTACACTGACTTTGAAGCTTAAAATTTTATATACCGCCAATGGACCATCTCTTAATACTGTATATAAATTTGATCTTTATAATTCTGCTCGGTCATGAGAAAAAAGAGTTTGAACGGTCGGACAGGTAGACAGACGGACAACAAAGTGATCCTAGACGAGGTCCGTTTTTACAGACTGAGGCACTAAATGCTAAAAATGATGAGTCTCGAATGAAATAGGATGCGCTAACGCCATCGATCGGTAGCTAGCGGTTTCGTACGGTGTTCAACAAGCTAGGTAATTATGAACCTCGGTTTTTCGAAAATTCATGAGAAGCACTTTGTATTACAGCAATATTTTTTTACGTCTAGGTATGTTCTACGAAGGGACTTCAAAAAATAAGTTACAGAAGATTATTACAGGCTAGGTACGTTTCATTGAATGCTGCACTAATCTTCAAAGTGACGTAGACACATTACACCACTTTTCAACATACTCACCAAGTCTCTGCAAACAACGGTCGGCCGGCCGGAGTGGCCGTGCGGTTCTAGGCGCTACAGCCTGGAACCGCGTGACCGCTACGGTCGCAGGTTCGAAACCTGCCTCGGGCATTGGCCGGAGTGGCCGTGCGGTTCTAGGCGCTACAGCCTGGAACCGCGTGACCGCTACGGTCGCAGGTTCGAATCCTGCCTCGGGCATGGATGTGTGTGATGTCCTTAGGTTACTTAGGTTTAAATACTTCTAAGTTCTAGGGGACTGATGACCACAGCAGTTAAGTCCCATAGCGCTCAGAGCCATTTGAACCATTTTGAACAACGGTCGGAACGTTCTTTCAGTCGTTCAGTTCCTCAACGATCGAAATCCGCCCTCGGTCACGGAACCGCTGTGTGAACGGCCCCATTGTTGGAAAAGCCGGCCGGAGTGGCCGAGCGGTTAAAGACGCTACAGTCTGGAACCGCACGACCGCTACGGTCGCAGGTTCAAATCCTGCCTCGGGCATGGATGTGTGTGATGTCCTTAGGTTAGTTAGGTTTAAGTAGTTCTAAGTTCTAGGGGACTTATGACCACAGCAGTTGAGTCCCATAGTGCTCAGAGCCATTTGAACCATTTGAACCATTGTTGGAAAATCTGTTTCGCCCAGATACTCTTTCTGCTTTCCGAAACGATCGACATGTCATGGTGCAAGATTCGGGCAAACTGTTCTGCTTCACCCACGTGTGTGCGGCCTTGTTCAAATAGTTGGCACGTGACCTTACATTTCGTCCATATACCGGCAGAATTTCACGGTCTATCTGCGTGCAATTTAGACGTTTTGCCCTAAAAAATCGTACTGTACCGCGTACTTCAAGTTTCAGATGTGCTTCTAGTAGCCATACAATTCCACACGCACACTTTAATGCACGTGTTATCCCTACCGTAGCAGAACAGTGTTTGCAGGAAACGCGGAATATGTGCTCTCTTCTGACAATGCAACACTCTTGTTGCTCAGTGGGCATAGCGTGAGCAACGTGTGCAAGTTATCTTCAGAAGTCCCTACTGCGGAACGCTACCAAACTCGGTGACCTGTTGAGTGTGTGCTTCCTTTGTTAAGTGAAGCTGGAAGTAGGCGAAGCAGAAGTTAATAATTACTGGTCGGAACCGTTTAAGTAGAAATCGCTGCTGACAAGTGTGTCTTACACAGAAAAGTGGCTGATGCACGGAGTTTTGCTGAGACCGCAACTGTTGTGCTTCCTCTGGCAGTCAGAACCTGCTAATGAGGTGACGATAGCCACAGTAGCTGCAGCCGAGCTGTGTTTGCGCTTCCCATCGTTACGTTATCGTCACTGGGGAACAACGACACTTGACGCCTTTCCGATACCGCACCTCGAGTACGCCACTCTGCCCTCCCCATCTTCACACACACACACACACACACACACACACACACACACACACACACGCACGCACGCCAAAACATACGGATTGTTTCATGTACGACAGAGGCGCTGTGCCAGGCTAACTAGTACCAGAGACTGAACGCCAATTCACACTAGGCGTCAACGGAACGAATGGTGACGTCATGATGTAGTGCTCACAGTAGTCGGAACATCAACAGTACATCACTTCTCTTAGCTCAGTACAGAATGTTGAAACTGAGTTTAAGGCATACCACCGGTGATACAAAAAGCTGAAATACAGTATCTGATTTAAGAAACTAACAGTGACAAAATTTAATTAATGGCCAAAGCAAAATTTATAATGGGTGTTCTTGACAGAGTTCGCTTGGGAACCTACTGTGAAACGAAACGATAGGAAACGTATCCTCCAAACATTTAAAAATATCTACATTTGCTAGAGAAAATATATACATACAAATACATCAAACAACTTTTAGAAGGCAATACATAAAACCTTTTTACTTTATACATCGTCCAAACATTTCTAAATATCAAAGTTTGCTAGAGAAAATACATACATTTCAATACATCAAACAATATTTAGAAGGCAGTACATAAAACCTTTGTACTTTATACACTGTGTTCTTTTTCTTCAAGTACCAAATAAGGTAAGAAAATAACTGTATTTTTCTCCTTCAGGAGACTTGGCTTTTCACTCATAAAAAATATTTTCAGTTAAAATTACTTCATCAATTTATATTCACATTTATGTGCAGAGTAGGCTTTTTCTTAGTCCAGGTGTTTTAAAGAGAACGGCGTTGCCGCAGTGGTAACACCGGTTCCCGTCAGATCACCGAAGTTAAGCGCTGTCGGGCTGGGCTAGCACTTGGATGGGTGACCATCCGGTCTGCCGAGCGCTGTTGGCAAGCGGGGTGCACTCAGCCCTTGTGAGCCAAACTGAGGAGCTACTTGGTTGAGAAGTAGAGGCTCCAATCGCGTAAACTGACATACGGCCATGAGAGGGGTGTGCTGACCACATGCCCCTCCATATCCACATCCACTGACACCTGTTGGCTGAGGATGACACGGCGGCCGGTCGGTCCCGTTGGGCCTTCCAAGGCCTGTTCTGACGGAGTTTAGTTTACTTGCGTTTTAGGTGTTTTAAAACCTAATTAATTTTTCGCTTTCAGGTACCCGACATCTTTCCTGGTAGGACCACTCATAAGAAAATTACGCAAATCCTCATAGAATATTTGCAATGCGTCACGAAAACAAAGCAAATGTAGAGTTTAAAAATTGCGTTGTAAAGTACACCGCGGTACGTTTTTATTTTTATTAAAGACGATGGATTTCGGTCGCAAAAAATTATTTAGCTGTGCATTGCACAGTTGCAGTAACCCATGAAACTCTTAAATCTTTCCACTCTTAATTAGCACGCATGTGGCCGCTTGATTGTTGCACATGAACTGCTGTATTAAGAAAGGAACATTTGAAGAGTTTCATTGGCTATTGCAACTGTGCAATGCATAGCTGAATACCTTTTTATGACACATTGTTATGGCTGGCTGAGTAATTTTTATTGAATGCTAAACTACACGTCAAAGTGACACAGATACAAGGCATTATTTTTCAATATACGTCCGAGCTGTTTCCACGCCTCATCGGAGACAGATTTGTGGATGTTGTTCGCCACGGGAGTACTTGAACATCGCCTGTATCTGATACACTCCGAATTTCAATAGTTCAACATCATCTTTTACACTATCAAGTAGTGCCTGTGTTTTGGTTGGTGGGCAGAAGACCGTCTTCAATTGGTGTTTCCGAACAATTCGTCCTATCTTGCCGGACAACCCGCCGCAAAACGAAATGAATGCAATTACTGCGTCCTCCTGAGGATCCTCTTGTGGTTCCGTCGGATGTACAGAGGGTGTAGGGCGCAGGGCTCTCCGAATTTGCCACTCCTTGTAGCCAATCTTCCGGAAGACTGCACCCAGATGTTAAGGTCCTTCGTTGATACTTTCGTTGTTAGAGATAGTGCGACCCCTACGTACCAATGTTTTAGGCACGCCATTTCTCTGAGCTGAGAGGTTGCAACTGTCAGAACGTAAGTATAGGTCGATGTGCGTCTTCTTCCAGTACACTCTGTGGTCAAAATGCCGTCCGCTCTTCTCCTAACCAGGTTGGTTCGTTGACTGTTGACTGATGCGGGAAGGGGGGGGGGGGGGGACGACCGAACAGCGAGGTCATCGGTCCCATGGGATTAGGGAAGGATGGGGAAGGAAGTCGGCCTTGCCCCTTTCAAAGGAACAATCGGGGCATTTGCCTGAAGCGATTTAGGGAAATTACGGGAAACCTAATTCAGGATGGCCCGACGCGGATTTGAACCGTCGTCCTCCCGAATAAGAGTCCAATGTCCTGTTCCACCTCCCTCGGTTTCTAACCAGGACATTCAGAAAAGTGAGTGCTCTACTCGCCTCGAGTTCCATAGTGAATTTGATGTTCTGGTGTATGGAACTGAGGTGTATAAAGAAGTGATTCAGCTTGTCTCTTCCATGTGGCCATTTGACGAAAGTGTCATCTACATACCGGAAGAAACAGGTAGGTTTCCTTTGTGCTGATTCCAGGGCTTCTTCCTCGAAATATTTTATGTACAAATTGGGGACAACTGCTGAAAGCGGACCCTCCCATTGCTACTCCTTCCCTCTGCTCGTAGCAGGTACCGTCGAAAAGAATGTCGATGTCAAGACGGGCGTAAAAAGGTTGGTCGTCTCTCCGAAAGAACAGATACCAAGCAGAATCCGTAGCTGCGAAACATTATATGTAAATTGAATGGGATTCCCGAAAAACAGGCACCACTCATTCACATACCTGACGCCTAACTGGACAATGGATCTACTTTCTTCAATGGTCTTAGTCTCTTAATAACATCGTCTGGCGAGCTGGATTCTTTGAGAAGCGCCATGGTCTTCCTCTGCAGCCTCTTCCTAGGGTCAGTGTCGATCTTCCGATATGCGCTGTCTACTTCCACTGAGTCCCCTCTACAATTATTACCCTACACTTTTCCCTCTGTTGCTGCATTAATTATTCCTTGACGTCTAAGGACGTGTCCCATCAACTGACACATTTTGATTTAGGATCTCCTCGTTAGTCATCCATCTTGCCAATCTAATCTTCAGCACTCTTTTGTTGTATCGCAGTTCATCAAGAGCTTCTATTAGCTTTCTGGTATACCGGCCCGGTTAATCAGGGAGTTAATTACACGTTCCACAGATAATTTGAACGATTCTTTTTTCGAAAAGGTGTGGAACGAGTCTTTTTACAAGATTTGTATACATCATTACTATTGACGTTAACGAAAATATTTCATTTTAGGCCTACTCATGCCACTACACATAATTCTTTGTTCTTCTCAAATTGTGATGCATGATTTATGACGAATTTCACTGTCGAATATACACTCCTGGAAATTGAAATAAGAACACCGTGAATTCATTGTCCCAGGAAGGGGAAACTTTATTGACACATTCCTGGGGTCAGATACATCACATGATCACACTGACAGAACCACAGGCACATAGACACAGGCAACAGAGCATGCACAATGTCGGCACTAGTACAGTGTATATCCACCTTTCGCAGCAATGCAGGCTGCTATTCTCCCATGGAGACGATCGTAGAGATGCTGGATGTAGTCCTGTGGAACGGCTTGCCATGCCATTTCCACCTGGCGCCTCAGTTGGACCAGCGTTCGTGCTGGACGTGCAGACCGCGTGAGACGACGCTTCATCCAGTCCCAAACATGCTCAATGGGGGACAGATCCGGAGATCTTGCTGGCCAGGGTAGTTGGCTTACACCTTCCAGAGCACGTTGGGTGGCACGGGATACATGCGGACGTGCATTGTCCTGTTGGAACAGCAAGTTCCCTCGCCAGTCTAGGAATGGTAGAACGATGGGCTCGATGACGGTTTGGATGTACCGTGCACTATTCAGTGTCCCCTCGACGATCACCAGTGGTGTACGGCCAGTGTAGGAGATCGCTCCCCACACCATGATGCCGGGTGTTGGCCCTGTGTGCCTCGGTCGTATGCAGTCCTGATTGTGGCGCTCACCTGCACGGCGCCAAACACGCATACGACCATCATTGGCACCAAGGCAGAAGCCACTCCCATCGCTGAAGACGACACGTCTCCATTCGTCCCTCCATTCACGCCTGTCGCGACACCACTGGAGGCGGGCTGCACGATGTTGGGGCGTGAGCGGAAGACGGCCTAACGGTGTGCGGGACCGTAGCCCAGCTTCATGGAGACGGTTGCGAATGGTCCTCGCCGATACCCCAGGAGCAACAGTGTCCCTAATCTGCTGGGAAGTGGCGGTGCGGTCCACTACGGCACTGCGTAGGATCCTACGGTCTTGGCGTGCATCCGTGCGTCGCTGCGGTCCGGTCCCAGGTCGACGGGGACATGCGCCTTCCGCCGACCACTGGCGACAACATCGATGTACTGTGGAGACCTCACGCCCCACGTGTTGAGCAATTCGGCGGTACGTCCACCCGGCCTCCCGCATGCCCACTATACGCCCTCGCTCAAGGTCCGTCAACTGCACATACGGTTCACGTCCACGCTGTCGCGGCATGCTACCAGTGTTAAAGACTGCGATGGAGCTCCGTATGCCACGGTAAACTGGCTGACACTGACGGCGGCGGTGCACAAATGCTGCGCAGCTAGCGCCATTCGACGGCCAACACCGCGGTTCCTGGTGTGTCCGCTGTGCCGTGCGTGTGATCATTGCTTGTACAGCCCTCTCGCAGTGTCCGGAGCAAGTATGGTGGGTCTGACGCACCGGTGTCAATGTGTTCTTTTTTCCATTTCCAGGAGTGTATGAGTTGAGATTGTGCAGTTAAAGTTCCTAACCCCTTGAAGAGGTTGCTACGCGACCATCGCAGCGGAACACCTTATATTAGTCTCGCTGCTCGCTTTTGTGCAGTCAGTATTTTATTTCTAAGTGGTGAGTTATCCGTTATCCGGAAAAAACCGAGCGAGGAGGCGCAGTGGTTAGCACACAGGACTCGCATTCGGGAGGACGACAGTTCAAACCAGCGTTAGGCCGTCCTGATTTAGGTTTCCTGTGATTTCCCTAAATCGCGTCCGGGAAATGCTGGGACTGTTCCTTTGAAAGGGCACGGCCGATTTCCTTCCCTGTTGGTGTTGTGGCCTTCAGTCCAGAGACTGGTGTGATGCAGGTCTTCATGCTATTCTATCCTGTGCAAGCTTCTTCATCTCCGAATAACTACTGCAACCTACATCCCTCTGAATCTGCTTACTGTATTCATCCTTTTGTCTCTCTCCACGATTTTTACCCCTCGCGCTTCCCTCCAGTACTAAACTGATGAACCCTTGATGTCTCAGAATGTGTTCTATCAACCGATCCCTTTTTTTAGTCAGGTTATACCACAAATTTCTCTTCTCTCCTCCCCACTTCTATTCAGTATCACCTCATGAGTTTCTTGATCGACCCATCCAATCTTCGGCATTCTTCTGTCGCACCACATTTCGAAAGCTTCTATCCTCTTCTTGCCTAAACTATTTATCGGCCACGCTGTCTCTGACAGAATTACAATGTCATTTCTTCTCCCTGGACTTTAATTCCTACTCCAGATGTTTCTTTTGTTTCCTTTACTGCTTGCTTGGTGTATAGGCTGAATAAGGTCTGTCCCACTCCCTCTCAACCACTGCTTCCATTTCGTGCCCCTCAACTCTTACAGCTGCCGTCTGGTTTCTGTACAAATTGTAAATAGCCTTTCGTTCCCTTTATTTTATCCCTGCCACCCCTAGAATTTGAAAGTGAGTGTTCCAGTCAACATTGTCAAAACTTTATCTAAGTCTACAGATGCTACAAACGTAGGTTTGCCTTTCCTTAACCTATCTTCTATGAGAAGTCGTAGGATCAATATTGCTTCCTTCCTCATCCTCCCCTAATCCGATGCGACCGATGGCTCAAATGGTTCAAATATCTCTGAGCACTATGGGACTTAACATCTGTGGTCATCAGTCCCCTACAACTTAAAACTACTTAAACCTAACTAACCTAAGGACATCACACACATCCATGCCCAAGGCAGGATTCGAACCTGCGACCGTAGCAGTCGCGCGGTTCCGGACTGAGCGCCTAGAACCGCTAGACCACCGCGGCCGGCGCGACCGATGGCCTCACTGTTTGGAAAAATTTGGGGAGTTACTTTACTGACTTCTGCGCATGTGCAAAATCACTTGTTGGTATGACTACTTTGTTTACAGAATTGAGTATAGCGCGTTTTCTCAAAATTTAGGAAGAATCCATTTCAGAAGACCATTTAATAATTCTTCGAAAACCATCAGTAACAATCTCTTTTGCTGCTTTCTCTCTAATGGAATTTGTTATAATACTAGTATCGTCTGCGAAAAGTACAATTTCTGCTTCATAGATTTCACTGGAATCTCATTTACATACATAAGGAACAGGAATGGACACAAAATTGATCTCTGTAGGAACATTTGGGATTTTTCACCAGTCACTAAAATTTTATGCCCTGCCAACATTGTTTGAATTATTCAGTACACTTTTTTGCATTCTGTTCGTCAAGTATGAGTCAAACCAGTTGAGAGTAAAGCCATCAGTTCCACAAACCTTGATCTATATCATCTGACTCCTTGAAAAGACCACAAAAAATCCTAGATGGCGATATTTTATTTTTTAAGGCTTGTAATATTTGGTGAATATATACATAGCATTCTCAGTCGAGCAACACTACTGGAACGCAAACTGTGATATGCTAAGTAAATTGTGAGACTGCTCTTGAGTGCATTACTCTTTCCAATAAGTTGGAAAAAGGTGTCAGAGGGAAATATGAAAGCCTACCTGGAATTGAATCTCGGCCACTAGGCGGAGTTATTAAGGACGCGAACGCTGCATCGCATCGCCGCAGTGCCACACAACATTCCGCCAGCCAACTGGAGCTCGCGATCGCCCTGCAAGTTGTGATGCGCGTCGATGGCGATGCGAATACGCCACTGACTCCTGTGTCGCACTCGCAGGTCGGCTGTGACGACACCAGAACTGTCGGTCCAGCATCGTTGGTATTATTTTGAGTCGTTCCCGACTTTCATTCGAATTTCGATCACATTACTCTTCTTATCTGAACTGATCATCATTCATGTTTCATTTCCATGCAACGCTACCCTCCTGCCAAAGAATTTCAGAAAATTTTTCCTAAAATTTAAATTTATTTTCGATGCAAACTCATTTCCTACTTTTCATATCTCTTTTCGTATTCTAATTCCTTGAGAATTACCTTACTTAATTTAACTAAACTCCATTACCATTGTTTTACGTTTGTTGACGTTTAGGTTATTACCCGTTTACAATAAACTGTACCGCATGTCCAACTGCTCTTTCAAGTCCTTTGCCGTCCCTGACAAAATTGCGATTACATCGACAAAAATTAAAGGCTTTATTTCTTCTCACTGAACTTCAATACCTTGTTCAAATTTCTCCATGGTACAACGTACAGGCTTAATAACATGATAGGAAAGAAGGAGGGGGGGGGGACGTGTAGGTAACAAACATGTCTCACTTCCATCTCAACTACTGCCTCCCTTTCAAGTCCTTCGACTCCTATAACTGATGTCTAATTTTTGTACAAGTTTAAAACTTTCATTTCCGTTGCACAAAAGCGAGTGAGTATAAACAGTAATATGCGGTGCTCACACGCGGTCGTCATGAGTGTATCTTTTCAAGAATTAGGCATTTTAACTGTACTGTCACGGTACATATATTTGCTAAACAAATTCTATATAAGGAATCCATAGCAGTTTGAGATAAACAGTGATATTCATACCCACTACAGTAGAGGAAAAATTGTCCTTTATTACCCATTATTAAAACTGCCAGTGCCTCAGAAAGGAGTTCAATACACAACAACAAAAAGTTACCAAATATCTTAAAAAATCTAACAGCTAACAAAGCAAGTTTTATACTTAACATAAAATCATTCCGTTCCATGGACGAATTTCTATTTAAAAACTGGTAGCAGGTAAAAAAATAGATGATGATAATAATAATAATAATAATAATAAAACAACTTATTTTTAAGTGTAGTTCAATGAGTAGGACTAAAAATAATTTGTTCATTAATGTTAACACTAATCATGTAATCATATCCTGTAAACTGACTCTTTCACATTATTTTGATAAAAGAATAGTTGAAATGGTTTATCGAATATCTGTCTAACTAACTAATTATCCTTGTTTTTTTTCAGAATTAGAAGAGTGTATTGAGTCAACCTTGATAAAAACCTCTAAAAACCAGTGCTAGTAATGTTCTTCAGTTTCTCTTTTAAGATATGTCACAGGGTAAGTATTACCTTGGATGTTCCTAATTTCTCTCAAACACAACTGATTTTCACTGAGATCAACTTCTCACAGCCTTTCCATTTTTCTGTAGACAATTCGTGTTTTTGTTTCGCAACCATATATTATTAAACTGGTGATTCGTTAACATAGTTTTAACTTGGGTCTGTTAGTGTCAAATTCTTCTCACATTATCGCATCTCCCATGTTATCTTCATCTACTTCCTCTTTCAAGTTTTTTGTCCTGTTCATAGCGTTTCAATATATTCCTTGTACATTTCAGTCTTCTCTTCTTTGTTTAGTATTGGCTACAAATAATACACCACGAAATCAGCATTTGAAGCAGTAAAACACTCTACACCAGTCGAAGGAAAGAAAGAAAATTAGTGGTTGAAAAGTAAGTGTGATTTGGCTTTAAACTGTCCCTGATATTATTCACTGTGTGCATTGTGCAAGCTGTGAAAGAAATAAAGGAGAAATTTGGGAAGAAAATTAAAGTTCTGGGAGAAGAAATTAAAAACTTTGAGATTTGCCCATGACACTGTAATTCTGTCAGAGACTGAAGGAGTTTGGAGAATAGTTAAACGGAATGGATAGTGCCTTGAAAAGTGGCTATAAGATGAAAATCAGCAAAAGTAAAACAAGGGCAATGGAGTGTATTCCAATTAAATCAGACGATTTGATAGAATCAGATTAGGACATTAGTCTCTGAATGTAATAGACATGCTTTGCGATTTGGACATCAAAATAACTGACCATGGCCGAGGTAGAGAGGATATAAAATGTAAAGCGTCAATATCAAGAAAAGCATTTCTGAAAAAGAAAAAAATTATTAATATCGAATATAAATGTGTGTGTGTGAATTCCTTAGCGACCAAATTGCTGAGGTCATCGGTTCCTAGACTTACACAATACTTAAACTAAAGTAACTTATGCTAAGAACAGCACACACCCATGCCCGAGAAAGGACTCAAACCTCGGAGGGGAAGGGCCGTGCAACTCGTGACATGACGCCTCAAACCGCGCGGCCACTCCGCGCGGCTCGAATATGAATTTAATGTCTTCTAAAGCTACTGGCTGGCATGTAGCCTTGAACGGAAGTGAAGTGTAAGTCTACAGCTTTTACAGTGTGGTGCTACAGAATAATGATGAAGATTATAGGGATGGGTAGGATAACTAAGGATAAGGCACTGAATCGAATTAAGGAGAAAATAAATTTATTGCTCAAGTTGACTTATGTAGGGATCCGTTGATAGGACATCTACTAAGACAATAAATAACAGCCAGTTTGGTAATGTTGAGAAGCTTGGCGTTAAAATTTTGTAGTAGACCAAAGCTTGGCTACAGTTATCAGGTGCAAGTGGATGTAGGGTGCTGCAAAGCAGAGATGAAGAGTCTTGCACAGCTCAGAGTAGCGTGGAGAGCTGCGTCAGACCAGTCTTCTGACTGAGGACGGCAATAACAACAACAATGACGACGAAAAGACACGTATTACACTGGCTGAAAGGAAGGGAAACAGGTAGAAACAGGACGTCCTGAATTCTCAGCCAGTCGTAGACGTTATCATCGTTAATTTTTGGTGCCCTCTGTCTCTTTTGACACTCTAACTTCGGTGTGTGCTTCGCCCCACCTGCAATGCGCTAGTAATGTCTCCATGACACGCCCGGCTGTTGGTATGTCTAGTACACAATTCTAGCCATTATGTTCATAATATCTCAGACTAGTATATCGTACAACCAACAAGGCACAAGTTATCATATGCTACTATTACAGTTATCCCATAATACCTTTGGATTCGTAACTGTCGACATAGATGATTTCGGATCAGAGGTTGTTATTGAAACGTTCCTTTTGGCCGTGCCTCAGAGCTTCCGTTCTTTCTTTCTTTCTTTGTTAATAGCGGATGTACACTGCAGTGCGGCGTCCGACTTTACAAATAATACGGAGAGCCGTTCTCCAGCCCGTTCAGTTGCTTATCTTGGTCGAGAGTACATAGGAGAAGTTGGGATATAACCGCGTTGCTAAGAAGAAAGCTAGATAACAATGACAATTTAAATTGTTGGGGCTTCAAATATATTTCAGTAAAAGATAAACAAGTAATGAACAAAATATATGAACTATGAGGACATATTTTTAATGGTCTAAATAATATTTAACATAACTGAGCACTGTACAGCATGCAATGAGGCGACAAACGTCATAGGATAGCGATATGCATATATACAGATGACAGTAGTATCGCGTACACAAGGTATAAAAGGGTAGAGCATTAGCGGAGCTGTCATTTGTACTCACATGATTCGAGTGAAAAGGTTTCCCCATGTGATTATGGCTGCACGACGGGAGTTAACAGACTTTGAGCGCGGAATGGTAGTTGGAGCTGGACGCATTGGACATTACGTTTCGGAAATCTCTAGGGAATTCAATACTCCGAGATCCACAGTGTCAAGAGTTTGCCGAGAATACCACATTCCAGACATTACCTCTCACCACGGACGAGGCAGTGTCTGACGGCCTTTACGTGACGACCGAGAGCAACGGCGTTTGCGTAGAGTTGTCAGCGATAACAGATAAGCAACACTGCGTGAAACAACCGCATAAATCGATGTGGGACATACGACAAACGTACCCGTAGGACCGTGCTGTTAAATTTGGCGTTAATGGGCTATGGCAGCAGACGACCGACACGAGTGCCTCTGCTAACAGCACGACATGGCCTGCAGCGCCTCTCCTGGGCTCGTGATCATATCGGTTGGACCCTAGACGACTGGAAAATTGTGACCTGGTCAGATGAGTCACGAATTCAACTGGTAAGAGATGATGGTAGGGTTCAAGTGTGGCACAGACCCCACCAGGCCATGCACCCAACTTGTCGACAAGGCAATGCGCCATATCATCGGGCCACAGCAGATCGCGATTGGTTTGAAGAACGTTCTGGACAGTTCGATCGAATGATTTGGTCACCCAGATTGTCCGACATGAAACCCATCGAGCATTTATGCGACATAATCGAGAAGTCATATCGTGTACAAAAACCTGCACCAGCAACGCTTACGCAATTATGGACGGCTATAGAGATAGCATGGCTCAATATTTCTGCAAGGGACTTCGAATGACTTGTTGAGACCATGCCAAATCGAGTTGCTGTACTACGAAGGGCAAAAGAAGGTCTGACACGATATTAGGAGGAATCCCATGACTTTTGCCACATCATTGTATGGTTATACCCAATAGACTGGAGTAAAAGCCGGTACTGTATGGGGCACAAACGGGCATTGCTACATTTTTCGTCTGAGGCTTGGGACACATCGATTCTCATGCAAGCCTTCCTGACGGGACCACTTTTCACACTTTAAATGAGTAACTCAGTTATTTGATTTTCTTGTTGACGAGTAGCTCTTTTTGCAAAGAAGACATGGCGTTTCATCCTCGTATTCAAAAGAGCTGTTTGCCTCACACGTCTTCATACTCTTCTGACTCTTTTTACGTTCTAGACTCGAAGTCCTTGAACAATTTTTTAACCTGCCGGGAGGACGCCTTTGTTGCATTGAGTTCATTATTGCAGGGATACCCTGTAATCACTGATATGGTCGTATGATTTTCGGTTTGTACTTGTGCGATGCATACGTGCGACCATATCGATTTCTGGCATCCGTACACCTTTATGAAAAAAAAAAAAAATCTGTTCTGTGGTCAGAAATGCCAAGCGTGGAGAGCGGTTCTAAGAGCGTGCCGGGCAAGCCTTGGGTGGTCCGGACGGGAAAGGGCGGAGGAAGACGTGTAGCGAGAGCTGGACACATGGTAGTTGCGTACTGGAAGCGCGGCTAGTGCTACTGCGTCGCCTGGGTGATGGTTCAGCGGCCCGGAGGATGCTGTTTAGTCGCTAGCCGTTGTGGCCTAGCGGTTCTAGGCGCTTCAGTTTGGAACCGCGCGACCGCTACGATAGCAGGTTCGGATCCTGCCTCGGGCATGGATGTGTGTGATGTCCTTAGGTTAGTTAGGTTTAAATAGTTCTAAGTTCTAGGGGACTGATAACCTCAGATGTTAAGTCCCATAGTGCTCAGAGCCATTTGAACCATTTTGCTGTTTAGTCGGCGGATGGCGGGAAGAGCATCATATTGGAATTAGTGAGTGTCTTGCACTCGTACTGAATTTGGTGAGCGTCGGCATTCACTTTGGAAACTGAACTTAGTCATTCGCCTTCGTTGGAGCAGTAATTAGTCCGTCTGTGATCGACTCCGGTAGCGTGCAGGGTTATCCTGTAGATTAAACTGTTTTCGATTAGCAAGTCTGGGGAGCATTTTTTCTATTTCTTCTGAAACACACCACATTGGATTTCACGCCAAAGAGCGGGTTGGGCTTATCGTTGACTGTAGAGTCACGAAATTGTACCCTGGCAGTGCGCTGCAAATTTCCATGTTATGTGTGGCTAATCGGACGCCATTCTGTTGTAGACTTTCCGGGCTGTGCAAATCATATTGAACTATGTACGTGATATTCTAGAGAAGTGATGTCAGCTTAAGGGCACTTCGTAATTGTGGATACATATCCTTAGGTTCCACGGGATGAAATTTTCATGTAAAGGGGTTTAATAAACTTCTGTGATTACAAAGCTACGTTTAATTGTGTTGTTCCAAATCGCCTCATGTTCAAGAGGCAGGATGAACGTATAGTTCATTGAGACTGATAGTGATAATTTGTCGTTTGCAGAGTTTGTTCTTAGTTTGGGTCTGTAGTAAAGTGAGCCATGTACCGACGTATCTGATACTGATGAAAGGTTGATTTGCGTATGATTGCATAAGCGCACGTTATGCTTCTGTAAATTGAATTAAATTTTTCTATAGGTGTTTCTGGTAACTATCCGAACGTTGGTTTTCTGTGTAAAAGTGAGTCTGACCTAATTGTTTTATAAAGAATACCTTGGATGATATTAATTTTTTTGAGGTTATTGGTTCAAATGTTTAAGGAAAAGGAAATTTTGCCTAATTTAGAATTTTGGGAATTGTTGTTTTTGTTGTTCTTGTGGTCTTCAGTCCAGAGACTGGTTTGATGCAGCTCTCCATGCTACTCTATCCTGTCCAAGCTTCTTCATCTCCGAGTAACTAATGCTACCTACAGCCCTCTAAATTTGCTTAGTATACTGTATTCATCTCTTGGTTTCCCTCTACGATTTTTACCCTACACGCTTCCCTCCAGTACTAAATTGGTGATCCCTTGATGCCCCAAAATGTGTCCTATCAGCCGATCCCTTCTTCTAGTCAAGTTGTGCCACAAATTCCTCTTCTCTCCAATTCTATTCACTCTCTCCTCATTATTTACGTGATCTAACCATCTAATCTTCAGCATTCTTATGTAGCACCACATTTCGAAAGCTTCTATTCTCTTCTCGTCTTAACTACTTATGGTCCATGTTTCACTTCCATACATGGCAACACTCCATACAAATACTTTCAGAAAAGAATTCCTGACACTTAAATCTGTACTCGATGTCAACAAACTTCTCTTCTTCAGAAACGCTTTCCTTGCCATAGCCAGTCTACATTTTATATCCTCTCTACTTCGACCATCATCACTTATTTCGCTCCCCAAATAGCAAAACTCATCTGCTACTTTCAGTGTCTCATGTCTTAATGGAATTCCATCCGCATCACCTTATTTAATTCGACTGCATTCCATTATCCTCGTTTTGCTTTGGTTGATGTTCATCTTATATCCTCCTTTCAAGAGACTGTCCATTTCGTTCAACTGCTCTTCCAAGTTCTTTGCTGTCTCTGACAGAATTACAATGTCGTCGGCAAACCTCAAAGTTTTTATTTCTTCTCCATGGATTTTTATTCCTACTCCAAATTTTTCTTTTGTTTTCTTTAGTGCTTACTCAATATACAGATTGAATAACGTCGGGGATAGGCTACAACCCTCTCTCACTCCATTCGCAACCGCTACTTCCCTTTTATGCCCCTCAAGTCTTATAACTGCCATCTGGTTTTTGTACAAATTGTAAATAGCCTTTCGCTCCCTGTATTTTACCCCTTCCACCTTCAGAATATGAAAGAGAGTATTCCAGTCAACATTGGCAAAAGCTTTCCCTAAGTCTAAAAATGCTAGAAACGTAGGTTTGCCTTTCCTTAACCTATCTTCTAAGATAATTCGTAGGGTCAGCATTGCCTCGCGTGTTCCAACATTTCTATGGAATCCAAACTGATCTTCCCCGAGGTTAGCTTCACAAAGGAGTTGCCTCAATCACTGCTGCCTACAAACTGTGTGACTTACTTCCCGCGATTACTTTAGGTAGCGCACCAGTTCGCCCTTGCACACTTTTTCCACTTCCCAGAGCCACTTTCGTTTCAAACGAAAGCACACTGGCTTTTACATAACACCTATTTCTTACATTGTTCTCAAGCATGACCATTTGTTACAATTGTCAAATTTACATCAGCATGAATAGTTTCTACACACAAATATTTTTAAATACAAATGTCATCAGAAAATTATTTAACGTAATAAACAATTTACATAGTATTTTGCATACATTATTCACATACAATGCAAAGAACTTCAGTCTCCAGTATAGTACACTTTGTTTTACATATACAGAAAATACAGTACCAATACGCGAAAATTTTAAAGCAAACAAAAATTATAAGAATTTAAATGAACCATAAACAAGTAATGTAATACATTATCTGTAAAATTCCTTCTTCATAAGAAAGAAGTAGAAGCGAAATTTCCCGGCAAATTAAAACTGTAGGGGCGTGAGTCGTGCTTGGGTAGCTCAGATGGTAGAGCACTTGCCCGCGAAAGACAAAGGTCCCGAGTTCGAGTCTCGGTCCGGCACACAGTTTTAATCTGCCAGGCAGTTCCATATCAGCGCACACTTCGCTGCAGAGTGAAAATCTCATTCTGAAGAAGTTTAAGATTCGTTTAACATGACGTACGTTCATGAACTGTGTTAAAAGTATTAGTCATTGTATTACTTGTTTCCACTTATAGTACGATTGTATAATTTCCTAATTGAACACAAAATATCGCTAAGTAAGGTACAAAACCACAAAAGTCCAACAAAATATTTTGCTGAAAAACAACCCGTCTGACATTACCAAGCCTCATGTCGGTACTAGGGTTGCCTTGTGTATCCATGGTCTAACGGCAGAAAAAAAGAAAAAAAAATTTACCAACTCGTAAAGAGAAATATTAGGGTTCCCGGTTTCACATCCATACCCGATCATAGCCCAACTTCTCCTATCGCCGATAGTAGGAGTGCAGCAGTTAACGCCATTGTTTCACGCGTGCGTTGCCTTCCAGTTCCATGGCAGCAGCCTGTGTTAACATCGGCCGGTTTGGTCAGCATGTTTCGCGTTATTAATCTCGCAGAACTACAGTTGCTGCTTTCGTGCGGTCACGTCGTTTTTCACCTCGATAAACCGGCATCATGACTCCATTGAGCCCAATGTGATAAGCTCTTCCGTTTGGCCCTTACCCTTGTGTACGCAATCCGCAAGTTATGGCTAGCAACTCTCAGTTTCTTGATTCGTTTCAGTTAATCTTTCCTCGCTGTATCTAGGGACTGGACCTATTATCGATTAGATTTCTCATTATATTTGAAGTCTTTTATCAGTCCCACTTCTTGTCCTACAACTGGGTAACATGTCGCCAAGTCACCCAGAATTGTATGTGCTTTCTGTAAAACATTATGACAGACTATCTCTAAGTCGTGTTTATTCCTGCAATATATATTCAAATTTAATGGCCTTTCCTGACTATCGCTCTTTTGCAGCTTTCCCACTGTCCCTTGTTCTTAAAGTTAACCTGTCAGTTATGCGATGAACCAGACGCTCAGAGAAGAAGCCCGACGCCCTCAAGGCCTAGGGTACCAAATTAATAAGTAAGTGCTACTACCTGTCTTATAGGTAGTCGGTGATAGACCGTGACTTCCTCAGTTTTATTCATATCACAGATCAAGTACAGATCAGTCGCTACAACACAACACTCAAATTCCTACGGAAACAAATACGAACTTGTTCGCTTTTGCTGAACCCTGTCAAGTCCGTCATCACTATCGGCCAGCTAGCTAGTGCCTCAACTGGAAATGCACGCCCGCACGCAGGGGACGCACTATCGTTGTCTCTCAGCGTTTTATATTAAAAATAATATCTTGACTGATCACGAAGGATCACCTATCCCGATGAAACATCGCATCTGCTCCTGAAGGCACACAACAGCTTCCTGCCGACTCCTCAGTTTTGCTAGCTCCAAACTGCTCCATGAAATTATTTAACATTCAGGCCTTTCAGCCAGTCAGGATCAGGAGCGGAAAGTAGGTATTTCCACTGGTCACTTTCTGCCCCCATTTATAGCGTTTCTGTAAGGTACCGCTTCTCGGTAGGCCTTGTAGTTTCTCTGCAATGAATGTCGGACAACTCCGTTCATCATGAGAAATTACACACCATTACGCCAGCTTTGTAGTGTCCGGCCACAACCTTTTTAAGACGAATAGGGAAAAGCCGACCCATCACCTCAACGTGCTCGAAGAGTTGAGGGAGTAAATATAGATAAGGTTTATAAGAATTTCGTGAGGGCGCATGGGTGCGTTTATTTCGACCCTAAAGAGACAACAGCTGAGTGCTTTGCCTTCACTAGTTACACCCCACTATGAAGATCTTACAACTAAACTGTAAAAGTAGCACTTTGGTTGGAGTAGAAGAGGGTAGGTTTCTGAACAAAGTACAGGCAGATATAAAGTGTCTCCAAGAGCCGTACGTGCCGGTGGGAAAGCTCCACGACTTCTCAAATATCTCATAACAATTACTGGGAACCAAGATGCCCAGGCTTTGATCTGAAAATGTAGCCACAACTGAAATTGCGCATGGACAAGAATCTTGGATTATCACATCCACGTGTCCATAGTATTCCTATGACATAGAACCTTTTTCTGACCAAGTACAGTTTTCTAGTGACAAAAAATTGCTCATACTTAGTGATATCAATGCAAGGTCGACGCTATGGCATGCAGACGGAACAGACAATAGGGCGCAAATCGCAGTTGACACAATAAATGAATGCAGCCTCTTTGTTCTAGACAAGGCAGAAAAACCCCTACACACAGCATCAATGCAGGACGAACCAGCAATATCGAGATCTCACTAACAAATGTGGGGTCCATAATACTATGGTTGAAGAATTTTCCCTCCATACAGTCAATGGTAGTGTAGATTATAAAACACCCATTCTGAAGGACCTGCTTCAAAAAGCACGACCAACAGTGCACCGAAACAGCATCTCTCTCAGTCCACTGGATTAACAAAACTAGGGAAAGACGTTAGAGACAAAACGAAACATTGCCAAAAAGCAAACACAGCACAAGAGATGGAAATAAGTCTAGAACTATACCGTGATGCAAAGCAAAAAATATAAAACCGATCTATACAAGACCAGACACGATCACTGGAACATGATGTCGACACCCAGCCGCAAATCAATATATGGGGAGGGGGGCAAGACGGATTACGTGCAACATCACACAGACTTACGGAGAAAAATTAATGACACCTACACAAATGGCCCAGTTATTGACCCATTTTCCCAAGAAGAGGTAACATTAGCAATTAAACAACTAAAGAATGGGAAGCCTTCCGGTCTAGATGGTATATACTCAAAAACATTCAAAAACACATTTGCACAAAGTACCCCTTTTCTAACACAGTTACTGAATGAAGAATTGTTGCTAGGTAGGGTCCATGCCACGTGAAAAACTGCAAACCTAGTAATTATCAAAAAATCAGGAGGATCGGGACCCAGCAGACCCAAAGACATACAGAGCCCTCTGCCTCTTGAACACTATGGCTAAGGTGCAGGAGAGCCTCCTGTGTAAAGCACCACAGTCACACAGAGAGCTCTTTGGCCTTAGTTCACATCAATACGACTTCAGACTCAAAAGTTCAATAGACGATACAGTTAACCACGAGCTCGAAATAATACAGGACACAAAAGAAAAATACGCAGTAGTAATAGCTACAGGCGTAGCCGGCACCTTCGACGATCTTTTATGGCCTGCCTCGTTTGCAAGGCTACGAGAGATGCAGACACCAATAGTCATATACCGTAGCTTACTCGACTACTGCAAAGATAGAGTTATCAAGAAAATAACTAAAGAATGTTCACAAGGTTCATTCTGCGGGCCTGTTTTCTGGGATATTGCCGTAGAACCACTCCTAAACAATCTGGACGAAGATGATAAGGTTAAAGGTACAGTAGCTAATGTTAATGACTTGCTGCTAGTAACAACTGCAAAATCGAGAGCGCACTTCGAAAGCAAGGCTCCTCGGAAAAACAAGTGACTGGTGCAGCCATAATAAGCTCACTATTGAGGTAGACAAGATAGTATGTTTATTGATTAAAGGAGCACTGCAGAGAAAGCCCGCCATTAGACTGGACAACACTAGCATACAGAGACAAATAACAACAGAGCACCTTTGGGTAAACCTCGAAAATGATTGACATTCAACGAGTACATAAGACTTGCAATCGTAAAAGCGTCAAGACTAATACACAAACTTACCACACTAAACTCATCTCACTATAGACTACTATTGCAGGCACTACTAACGTCTCATACAGCACTCTTTAAATCTATTATGTTCTTCGCAGCAAGTTCCTGGGCACATCGACTGTCTCTCACGACCTTCAAAACCAGTATGAGGCGTGAACAACAAAGAGGAGTGTTGCTCAGACGTGGAAACCTTATACCTTCTACTTGCAACATACCCCATTGACATAACTATTAGACACAGGGCAGCAGCATACTGGCTCAAAAGAGAAAGACTGGACAAGGTAAATGAAATAACAGGGGAGCATATTACAGAAAAAAGCCAATGAAATCTTTGAAAGGTTAACACACAGCAAAAACAATTGGAAACGAAAGACTGGACAAGGTAAATGAAATAACAGGGGAGCATATTACAGCAAAAAGCCAATGAAATCTTTGAAAGGTTAACACACAGCAAAAACAATGGGAAACATCTGACAAGGGCCGTCGGGACTTCTCCTTCTTCCCGAACACCCGGGAACGATTGATGATCAGAAAAGTTGACCAAGTCGCGGTATGGTACACTTCCCGACAAGCTATAGCCCTTACCCTGCTGACCTGCACTGCTTTGGACCTAGCCGAAGTAATACACGTGAATGAACACATAATACTACAGTGCAGCACATAAACGCACACACACGCACACACACACAAAAGCGCGCGCGCCTCAGATTGATCAAATAAATCGAAGACATAGGGCAAGTTTTAAGAGACCCAGATAAATGGAGTATGCTTAACCGCATCACTGATACAATATAAAGAACACTACATAAGACTTACAAGCAGCAACATCCATACAAGTGTACGACCAGACACACACAAACACGCTCTCCGTCACATCACGATACATGGGATAACAGAGATTCAAACACTGATGTAGAAGCAGATAAACATACAGACACAGAGGATAACGTAAACACACCAGTAACGCCATCTACAGATACATATACGGCGTAGCAGCAAATCACAGGACTGGAAAAATAGTGCAAATAATATATGCATGAGATTTAGAAATAAGTAAGAAATAAGAAATAAAACCACACATTTATTGTTTGTAAAAAGTAAAACAAGTAATTCTCTAGTTCTCTGGATCATTAGTTTCAAACACGTAACTGCATAGATGCAAACTGTATTAAATGTACATTGTAAAACATGTGACCTTCATAATGTTGTGCATAAAAATACATATGCAGAAGACTCCAACTACACAAACACGAACGTATAACATGGATAAGAGGTGCCCTTCGGGGAGACGAGCCTCCTGGTCACCCTTCCGACGCTCTCCTCCTCCTTGCGGCGCGGGGAAGGTGCAGGGAGTAATTGTCGAAACAAATACACACACCAACAAAAGTTTTGCATCACCTCCGTTCCGAGAGTTCCGGAACCTGTACAGAAAATTCGAATAGAGATTAATATAAACATCATTTCCGCCCTTTCACTGCTCATGAAAACCACACATTGCATGTTGCACCACCATACAGCGAAACCTTCAGAGGTGGTGGTCCAGATTGCTGTACACACCAGTACCTCTAATACCCAGTAGCGCATCCTCCTGCATTGGTGCACGCCTGTATTCGTCATCGCATACTGTCCACAAGTTTATCGAGTCACTGATGGTCAGATTGTCCCACTCCTCAACGGCGATTCGGCGTAGATCCCTCAGAGTGGGCCTCGAGGGGTAGCCGCGTGGTCTAAGGCGGCTCCCCCCGTCGGAGGTTCGAGTCCTCCCTCGGGCATGGGTGTGTGTGCCGTCCTTTCGTCCTTAGCATAAGTTATTTTAAGTAGTGCGTAAGCTTAGGGACCGATGACATCAGCAGGTTGGTCCCATAAGACCTTACCACAAATTTTTCCTCAGAGTGGTTGGAGGGTCACGTCGTCCAAAAACAGCCCTTTTCAATCTATCCCAGGCGTGTTCGATAGGGTTCATGTCTGGAGAACACGCTGGCCACTCTAGTCGACCGATGTTATCCTGAAGGAAGTCATTCACAAGATGTGCACAATGGGGATGCGAATTGTCCTCCATGAAGACAAATGTTTCGCCATTATGCTGCCGATATGATGCACTATCGGTCGGAGGATGGCATTCACGTATCCTACAGCCCTTACGGCGTCTTCCATGACCACCAGCAGCGGGCATCGGCCCCACATAATGTCACCCCAAAACAGCAGGGAACCTCCACCTTGCTACACACTCACTGGACAGTGTGTCTAAGGTGTCCAGCCTGACCTGGTTGCCTCCAAACACGTCTCCTACAATTTCCTGGTTGAAGCTATATGCGACACTCATCGGTGAAGAGTACGTGATGTCAATACTGAGCCGTCCATTCGGCATGTTGTTGACCTATCTGTGCCGCACGGCATGGTGTTGTGGTTGCAAAGATGGACTCGCCATGGACGTCGGGAGTGAAGTTGCGCAGCATGCAGCCTATTGCGCACAGCTTGAGTCGTAACACGACGTACTATGGCTGCACGTAAAGCGTTATCCAACATGGTGGCGTTGCTGTCAGTATTCCTCCGAGCCGTAATCCGTAGGTAGCGGTCATCCACTGCAGTAGTAGCCCTTGGGCGGCCTGAACGAGACATGCCATCGACAGTTCCTGTCTCTCTGTATCTCCTGCATGTTCGAAGAACATCGCTTTGGTTCACTCCGAGATGCCTGGACACTTCCCTTGTTGAGAGCTCTTCCTGGAACAAAGTAACAATGCGGAAGCGATTGAACCGCGGTATTGACCATCTAGGCATGGTTGAACTAGAGACAACACGAGCTGTGTACCTCCTTCCTGGTGGAATGACTGGAACTGGCAGGCTGTCGGACCCCCTCCGTCTAATAGGCGCTGCTCATGCATGGTTGTTTACATCTTTGGGCGGGTTTAGTGACATCTCTGAACAGTCAAAGGAACTGTGTCTGTGATACAATACCCACAGTCAACATCTATCTTCAAGAGTTCTGGGAACCGGGGTGATGCAAAACTGTTTTTTGATGTGCGTATTTGTGACAGTACATCGCTACGCGACGCACATCATGCGTCCTCATATGTTACCTCTCATGCGACAGTATCCTGGTGATACTTTCTAACAGAACGATACTCGTACACAAATGGCACGTGTTTCTATGAAGTGTCTGCGTGATGTTGAGGTATCCCTGTGGCTAGCGAGATACCTGATCCGTCCCCGATAGAACATGTGTGGCAATAGTTCGGATGACAACTCCACCCCAGTGCCAGTATTAAAGATATCTAGGACTAGGTACAACAGTTATGCGCCAGCGCCGGCCGTTGTGGTCGAGCGGTACTAGGCGCTTCAGTCCGGAACGCGCTGCTGCTACGGTCGCAGGTTCGAATCCTGCCTCGAGCATGGATGTGTGTGATGTCCTTAGGATAATTAGGTTTAAGTAGTTCTAAGTTCGAGGGGACTGATGACCCTAAATGTTAAGTCCCATTGTGCTCAGAGCCATTTGAACCATTTATGCGCCAGCTTTCCTCAGGATACGAAGCAACCCTTTCCAATCAAATGAATGCATGCATCCAGGCCTGAAAAATTGACTCATACTGCCTAGTTCTTTGTAAATGTGCCTGAATTTTGTAATGACTGAAATAACATCACGTACTGTCTTGACCCGTGAAGTACATTACGTTTCCTCCTTCTCTTCTGAGTGCTTCACGTTTTTTGTGGGTCAATGTACGTAAACAATTTAGGAGATAATCTGATAATGTCTCTTAGATTGATTGCATGTGATAATGTCGTTTACCATCTAATAAAGTCATAAGAGCGTCATATCGTATTACAAATTGATTTATGCAAGTCACCTACTCCGTGCGAAAAGTGACAATTAACCCTGAAAAGTGAAAGGCGTGAGATTCTCCACAAGAATACTTAAAAACTCCGGTAAATTTTGGTATGCGATAAATCACTCAAAATCAACGGTTGTCAAATCAGTCAAATACCTAGAGAACACAATTACGAGAAACTGAAATTGGATAGGTCATATACAATATGTCATGGGAAAGGTGAACCAGGAATTTGTTTTATCGGCAGAGTACTTAGAAAGTGCAAAAAATCTGCTGAAGAGACTAACCCACAAATGCTTGTCCGTCCTCCTCTGCAGTATTGCTGCGCGTTATAGGATCCTTGACAGACAGGACTGACGGAGGACATCGAGAAAGGAAGAAATGACCATCGTAATAAAGTACGAGAAATCAGAGTGCACATTGAAAAAGTTAGATGTTCCTTTTAGACTCATGCATTTCGAGAGTGTAACAGCAGAGATTTACACTGATGAACAAAAACATTATGACCACCTGCTTAATAGGTTTAATAGCTTCTTTGTCCGTCTTTGGAATGAAATACATCATTAAATCTGCGTATCAGGAATCCGACAATTTGTTGGTACGTGACATTAGAAGTCTACGGTCAGGTCACATAATTCGCGTAAAGAAGGGTCCGCTGATTTGAGTACGCGGTGATCGCGCCTGATAGCGATCCAGATGGATTCCTTAGAATTTAGATCAGGCGGCTTTGGTCACCGAGACATGAACGTGAGTCCACTATAATGCTCCTCAAACCACTATATCACAGTTATGGGTCGAGACAAGGACAATTATACTGCTGATAGATGATATCGCCGTCGGGGAGGACATCAAGCATGAGGAGGGACAGGTGAATCGCAGCGGTCAGCGTGTCTTTGATTACTACCACAGATACCATGCAATGGCAGGAGAATGTCTCCCCTAGCATAACACTGCCCCCACCAGCCTACATCAGTGGCGCGCTGCACGTTTCGAGCCGCCGTTCACCTCAGTGACAGCGTTTGAGCAGACGACCATCGGCCTACTGTAGCATAAAAATGTGATTCACCCGAAGAGCCGACTCGTTTCCATTGATCGACGATCGAATTCCGATGGTCCCGTGCTGCCCACTGCAATCGTAATTGACGATGTCGGTGGATCAACATGTGAACGCGTCGGGGTGGTCTGCTGCGGAGCTCCATGTTCAAAAATACACGATGAACGGTGTGCTCCGAAAGCCTTGTACGTGCACGAGCACTGTGCTCTCACGGCAGAAATGCCACAAATCACCATCTATTCTACTTTACAGAGCACACAAGTCTCCAAACCGCACATTCTGTAAAGAGTCGTGGACATTTAGTTTCACTGTCCTTCCACCTCTTTCCGTAGATGCTCACGACAGTAGCACGCGAACATTCAACCAGTTTCGCCGTTTTCGAGATTCTCCTATCTGCAGTCCATATCTTCGTTAGGGTGATGCCCCGTTCGTGTCTGCTCCGCTTACGTACTTTTGTTACCGCGTCACGCGCCCGCTACGTCACCAACGTCGCAGTGGGATAAGCTTTAAATGTAAGTCAGCTTACGTTAAAACATTAAAAACACTTGTATATGCACATAGCCCCAACTGGACTATTCATGTCAGAGGCTGCTGATTGCTGAGCCCTTTATTATTTGAATCTGAGATTGTTTGCTGATGACGCTGTGGTGCTCGGGGAAGTATCGTCGTTGGGTGACATAGACAGAATTTCTATTCGGTGTGATGAATAGCAGCTTACTTTAAACGTGGAAAAAATGTAAGTTAACGTGGATGAGTAGGAAGAACAATCATGCAATATCCTAATGCAATATTAGTGGTGTGCTGCTTGACACAGTCAGTTCGATTAAATACACTACTGGCCATTAAAATTATTACACCAAGAAGAAATGCAGATGATAAACGGGTATTCATTGGACAAATATATTACACTAGAACTGACATGTGATTACATTTTCACGCAATTTGATTGCATAGATCCTGAGAAATCAGTACCCAGAACAACCACCTCTGACCGTAATAACGGCCTTGATACGCCTGGGCATTGAGTCAAACAGAGCTCGGATGGCGTGTGCAGGTACAGCTTCCCATGCAGCTTCAACACGATACCACAGTTCATCAAGAGTAGTGAATAGCGTGTTGTGACGAGCCAGTTGCTCGGCCACCACTGACCAGACGTTTTCAATTGGTGAGAGATCTGGAGAATGTGCTGGCCAGGGCAGTAGTCGAAAACTTTCTGTATCCAGAAATGCCCTTACAGGGCCTGCAACATGCAGTCGTGCATTATCCTGCTGAAATGTAGGGTTTCGCAGGGATCGAATGAAAGGTAGAGCCACGGGTCGTAACACATCTGAAATGTAACGTCCACTGTTCAAAGTGCCGTCAATGCGAACAAGAGGTGACCGAGACGTGTAACCAATGGCACCCCATACCATCACGCCGAGTGATACGCCAGTATGGTGATAACGAATGCACGCTTCCAATGTGCATTCACCGTGATGTTGCCAAACACGGGTGCGACCGTCATGATGCTGTAAACAGAACCTGGATTCATCCGAAAAAATGATATTTCGCCATTCGTGCACCCAGGTTCCTCACTGAGTACACCATGAAGGCGCTCCTGTCTGTGATGGAGCGTTAAGGCTAACCGCAGCCATGGTCTCCGAGCCGATAGTCCATTCGGCTGCAAACATCGTCGAACTGTTCGTGCAGATGGTTGTTGTCTTGCAAACGTCCCCATCTCTTGACTCAGGGATCGAGACATGGGTACGATCCGTTACAGCCATGCGGTTAAGATGCCTGTCACCTCGACTGTTAGTGATACGAGGCCGTTGGGATCCAGCACGGCATTCCGTATTACCCTCCTGAACCCACCGATTCCATATTCTGCTAACGGTCAATGGATCTCGACCAACGCGAGCTGCAACGACGCGATACGATAAACCGCAATTCGCGATAGTCTACAATCCGACCTGTATCAAAGTCGGAAACGTGATGGTACGCATTTCTCCTCCTTACACGAGGCATCACAACAACGTTTCACCAGGCAACGCCGGTCAACTGCTGTTTGTGTATGAGAAATCGGTTGGAAACTTTCCTCGTGTCAGAACGTTGTAGGTGTCACCACCGGCGCCAACCTTGTGTGAATGCTCTGAAAGGCTAATCATTTGCATACAACATCTTCTTCCTGTCGGTTAAATTTCGCGTCTGTAGCACGTCATCTTCGTGCTGTAGCAATTTTAATGGCCAGTAGTGTATCTAAGTATAATGTAGCAAAGCGACAGTAAATGGAACGAGCACTTTAGGTCTGTTGAAGGAAAGCTGAATGGTTGACTTTTGTTTATTGATAGAATTCTGTGAAAACGTAGCTCATCTATAAATCAGACCGCGTACAGAACATTTATACAACTCATTCTTGACTACTGCCCACGTTTTTGGACCCCCCCCCCCTCCCTCTTCCCCCTCAAATCGGATTAACGAATGACATTGAGAGAATTCAGAGACTTGCTGTTACATTTCATACCCCTTGGTTCGATCAACACGCGAGTGTTATAGAACTGTTCAGCGATCTGAAATGAGAACCCCTGGAGGAAAGGAGTGCTTTTCGCAAAACGCTATTGTGAAAAGTTAGAAAATCGACGTTTGTGAGAAACTGCAGAACAATCGAAGATAAGAAAAATCAGGACTCGTCTGGGAGTATACAGACAATCGGTTTTCTTTCGCTCTATTGGCGAGCGAAACAGGAGACTGCCAACGGTACAAGGTACCTTCCGCCGTACGGTGTCTTGCGGAGTAGATGTAGATGTGACACACTACTACTTGACGCTGGCGCCTGGTTCCGTTCTCTTGACGTCCGGTGTGTATCGACCTTCCCTGGTTGTTCTGTGAGTGGGAGAGGCGAGCAGTGATTTGACGGCCGGATGTGCCGCAAGCCTCGTCACTTTCACGCTCGCTCGTAAAAACGAGCGCACGCCGCCTGCGTGAGGTAGCAGCCAGCGCGTCTGGGTCGCCTGTTACCTCAGCCGCCGCGCTCACACAACAGCTTAGCTTTCTATTGGCACACTTCGCCATGGCATTCCTCCTCGGCCTGTAAACAGTCTCGTTAGTGACTCCCAAAGCGCCACATTTTCGAACCCGTGCCGGTCCCTTTGCCACACGCGACGCCAGCGCAAGGATCTCAAGATCGCAATGCTAGTTTAAAGTGGCGTATGTGGAGTAACCAAAACGGCCTTGCTGTGCTGGTACTGCGAACGGCTGAAAGAAAGGGGAACCTACGGCCGTAATTTTTCCCGAGGGCATGCAGCTTTACTGTATGATTAAATGATGATGGCGTCCTCTTGGGTAAAATATTCCGGAGGTAAATTAGTTCCCCATTCGGATCTCCGGGCGGGGACTACTCAAGAGGATGTCGTTATCAGGAGAAAGAAAACTGGCGTTCTACGGATCGGAGCGTGGAATGTCAGATCACTTAATCGGGCAGGTAGGTTAGAAAATTTAAAAAGGGAAATGGATTGGTTAAAGTTAGATATAGTGAAGTTCGGTGGCAGGAGGAACAAAACTTCTGGTCAGGTGCCTACAGGGTTATAAACACAAAATCAAATAGGGGTAATGCAGGAGTAGGTTTAATAATGAATAGGAAAATAGGAATGCGGGTAAGCTACTACAAACAGCATAGTGAACGCATTATTGTGACCAAGATAGATACGAAGCCCACACCTATTACAGTAGTACAAGTTTATATGCCAACTAGCTCTGCAGATGACGAATAAATTGAAGAAATGTATGATGAAATAAAAGAAATTATTCAGATAGTGAAGGGTAACGAAAATTTAATAGTCATGGGTGACTGGAATTCGGTAGTAGGAAAAGGGAGAGAAGGAAACGTAGTAGGTGAATATGGATTGGGGCTAAGAAATGAAATAGGAAGCTGCCTGGTAGAATTTTGCACAGAGCACAACTTAATCATAGCTAACACTTGGTTTAAGAATCATGAAAGAAGGTTGTATACATGGAAGAAGGTATCAGATAGATTATATAATGATAAGGCAGAGATTTAGGAACCAGGTTTTAAATTGTAAGACATTTCCAGGGGCAGATGTGGACTCTGACCACAATCTATTGGTTATGACCTGTAGATTAAAACTGAAGAAACTGAAAAAAGGTGGGAACTTAAGGAGATGGGACCTGGATAAACTGACTAAACCAGAGGTTGCACAGAGTTTCAGAGAGAGCTCAAGCGAAAAATTGACAGGAATGGGGGAAAGAAATACAGTAAAAGAAGAATGGGTAGCTCTGAGGGATGAAGTAGTGAAGGCAGCAGAGGGTCAAGTAGGTAAAAAGACGAGGGCTAGTAGAAATCCTTGGGTAACAGAAGAAATATTGAATTTAATTGATGAAAGGAGAAAATATAAAAATGCAGTAAATGATGCAGGCAAAAAGGAATACAAACGTCTCAAAAATGAGATCGACAGGAAGTGCAAAATGGCTAAGCAGGGATGGCTAGAGGACAAATGTAAGGATGTAGAGGCTTATCTCACTAGGGGTAAGATAGATACTGCCTACAGGAAAATTAAAGAGACCTTTGGAGAAAAGAGAACCACTTGTATGAATATCAAGAGCTCAAATGGAAACCCAGTTCTAAGCAAAGAAGGGAAGGCAGGAAGGTGGAAGGAGTATACAGAGGGTCTATACAAGGGCGATGTACTTGAGGACAATATTATGGAAATGGAAGAGGATGTAGATGAAGATGAAATGGGAGATACGATACTGCGTGAAGAGTTTGACAGAGCACTGAAAGACCTGAGTCGAAACAAGGCCCCCGGAGTAGACAACATTCCATTGGAACTACTGACAGCCTTGGGAGAGCCAGTTCTGACAAAACTCTACCATCTGGTGAGCAAGATGTACGAAACAGGGGAAATACCCTCAGACTTCAAGAAGAATATAATAATTCCAATCCCAAAGAAAGCAGGTGTTGACAGATGTGAAAATTACCGAACAATCAGTTTAATAAGCCACAGCTGCAAAATACTAACACGAATTCTTTACAGACGAATGGAAAAACTAGTAGAAGCCGACCTCGGGGAAGATCAGTTTGGATTCCGTAGAAATACTGGAACACGTGAGGCAATACTGACCTTACGACTTATCTTGGAAGAAAGATTAAGGAAAGGCAGACCTACGTTTCTAGCATTTGTAGACTTAGAGAAAGCTTTTGACAATGTTGACTGGAATACTCTCTTTCAAATTCTAAAGGTGGCAGGGGTAAAATACAGGTAGCGAAAGGCTATTTATAATTTGTACAGAAACCAGATGGCAGTTATAAGAGTCGAGGGACATGAAAGGGAAGCAGTTGTTCGGAAGGGAGTAAGACAGGGTTGTAGCCTCTCCCCAACGTTATTCAATCTGTATATTGAGCAAGCAGTAAAGGAAACAAAAGAAAAATTCGGAGTAGGTATTAAAATCCATGGAGAAGAAATAAAAACTTTGAGGTTTGCCGACGACATTGTAATTCTGTCAGAGACAGCAAAGGACTTGGAAGAGCAATTGAATGGAATGGATAGCGTCTTGAAAGGAGGATATAAGATGAACACCAATAAAAGCAAAAGGAGGATAATGGAATGTAGTCGAATTAAGTCGGGTGATGCTGAGGGAATTAGATTAGGAAATGAGACACTTAAAGTAGTGCGGTAGCGTTCTCGCTTCCCACGCCCGGGTTCCCGGGTTCGATTCCCGGCGGGGTCAGGGATTTTCTCTGCCTCGTGATGACTGAGTGTTGTGTGCTGTCCTTAGGTTAGTTAGGTTTAAGTAGTTCTAAGTTCTAGGGGACTTATGACCACAGCAGTTGAGTCCCATAGTGCTCAGAGCCATTTTGAACTTAAAGTAGTAAAGGAGTTTTGCTATTTGGGGAGCAAAATAACTGATGATGGTCGAAGTAGAGAGGATATAAAATGTAGACTGGCAATGGCAAGGAAAGCGTTTCTGAAGAAGAGAAATTTGTTAGCATCGAGTATAGATTTAAGTGTCAGGAAGTCATTTCTGAAAGTATTTGTATGGAGTGTAGCCATGTATGGAAGTGAAACATGGACGATGAATAGTTTGGACAAGAAGAGAATAGAATCTTTCGAAATGTGGTGCTACAGAAGAATGCTGAAGATTAGATGGGTAGATCACATAACTAATGAGGAAGTATTGAATAGGATTGAGGAGAAGAGAAGTTTTTGGCACAACTTGACCAGAAGAAGGGATCGGTTGGTAGGACATGTTCTGAGCCATCAAGGGATCACCAATTTAGTATTGGAGGGCAGCGTGGAGGGTAAAAATCGTAGAAGGAGACCAAGAGATGAATATACTAAGCAGATTCAGAAGGATGTAGGTTGCAGTAGGTACTGGGAGATGAAGAACCTTGCACAGGATAGAGTAGCATGGAGAGCTGCATCAAACCAGTCTCAGGACTGAAGACCACAACAACAACATGTGGAGTAGGTTATTAGATCGCCGTCCTGCGATCCAGGATAGGCTGGTTTAAATACTATATCTTCTCGTATGCTTTTCGAACTGGGGGAATCGAAAATAGTGGTCTTACTATAGGATGGGCGAAAAGTTTTTCCCTTTTTTTTTGTTATTAACAGAGCTAGCGAGGTAAGATGCACTGTGGGGATAGTACCACTTTACAAGAACACATGGTGCTGGCTGTATGAACTTGATGCTAGTTTGTATTACCTGATGGATCATAGTGAACACATTCCCACAGTTTTTTTTCTGCTGCTGGCAAGTGTTGTCGTGGTGGTGAATTTCTTCTAAGCAAAACATTTTCATAAATTAAACACACCTGGTAAGTTAATGAAAATTTGTCATTCTATAACTGTTTTATGTATTCATATGTTCTCATCTAAAGAAGTAACAGAAAAATAATTAATGGTATCTCTATATTTCCATGTGGCTTTTCGCGGATGATGCTGTAGTATACAGAGAAGTTGCAGCATTGGAAAATTGCAGCAAAATGCAGGAAGATCTTCAGAGGATAGGCACTTGGTGCAGGGTGTGGCAACTGACCCTTAACATAGACAAATGTAATGTGTTGCGAATACATAGATAGAAGGATCCTTTATTGTATGATTATATGATAGCGAAACAAACACTGGTAGCAGTTACTTCTGTAAAATATCTGGGAGCATGCGTGCGGAACGATTTGAAGTGGGATGATCATATAAAATTAATTGTTGGTAAGACGGGTACCAGGTTGAGATTCATTGGGAGAGTCCTTAGAAAATGTAGTCCATCAACAAAGGAGGTGGCTTACAAAACACTCGTTCGACCTATACTTGAGTATTGCTCATCAGTGTGGGATCCGTACCAGATCGGGTTGACGGAGGAGATAGAGAAGATCCAAAGAAGAGCGGTGCGTTTCGTCACAGGGTTATTTGGTAGCCGTGATAGCGTTACGGAGATGTTTAACAAACTCAAATGGCAGACTCTGCAAGAGAGGCGCTCTGTATCGCGGTGTAGCTTGCTCGCCAGGTTTCGAGAGGGTGCGTTTCTGGATGAGGTATCGAATATATTGCTTCCCCCTACTTATACCTCCCGAGGAGATAACGAATGTAAAATTAGAGAGATTAGAGCGCGCACGGAGGCTTTCAGACATTCGTTCTTCCCGCGAACCATACGCGACTGGAACAGGAAAGGGAGGTAACGCCAGTGGCACGTAAAGTGCCCTCCGCCACACACCGTTGGGTGGCTTGCGGAGGATAAATATAAATGTAGATGTAGATGTAGATGTAGATCAAATGACTGACCAAATCATTCATTCAAATGTAGAAATGTGTCGAAGAAAAAAATTCTGTGTAATAAAAATATTCTTTAGAACTTGAGGGACAACTCTCCGTCCACTTTGTACACTGAAGAGCCAAAGAAACTGGTACCTTTCTTTAATATCATGTAGGACCCCCGCGAGCAAGCAGAAGTGCCGCAACACGACGTGGCATGAACTCGACTAATGTCTGGAGTAGTGGTAGACACAATTGACACCATCAATCCTCCTGGGCTGTCCATAAATCCATAAGAGTACGAGGGGTAGGAGATCTCTTCTGAACAGCACGTTGCAAGGCATCCCTGATATGCTCAATAACGTTCATTTCTGGGGAGTTTGGTGGTCACCAGAAGTGTTTAAACTCGAAAGAGTGTTTCTGGAGTCACTCTGTAGCAACTCTGGACGTGTGCGGTGTCGCATTGTCCTGCTGGAATTCCCAAGCCCGTCAGAATGTACATGAATGGATGCAGGTGTTGCTTACATACGTGTCACCTGTCAGATTCGTATCTAGACGTATCAGGGGTCCCATATGACTCCAACTGCACACACCCCCACCATTACAGAGCCATCATCAGTTTGAACAGTCCCCTGATGACATGCAGCGTCTACGGGTTCATGAGGTTCTCCCCATACCCGTAAACGCCCATCCGATCGATACAATTTGAAACGAGACTCGTCCGAGCAGGCAACATGTTTTCAGCATCAACAGTCCAATGTCGGTGCTGATGGGTCTAGGCGAGGCTAAAGCTTTGTGTCGAGCCTTCATCAAGGGTACACGAGTGGGCCTTCTGCTCCGAAAGCCCATATCGGCTATGTTTCGTTGAATGACACTTATCATGGCCCAGCACTGTAATCTGCAGCAGTTTACGAAAGGGTTGCACTTCTGTCACGTTCAATGATTCTCTTCAGTCGTCGTTGGTCCCGTTCTTGCAGGATCTTTTTCCGGCGGCAGTGACGTCGGAGATTTGATGTTTTACCGGATTCCTAATATTCACGGTACACTCGTGAAACATTTGTACTGTAAAAAAAAACCCACTTCATCGCTACCTCGGAGCTGCTGTGTCCCATCGCTCGTGCGCCGACTATAACACGACGTCCAAACTCACGTAAATCTTGATAACCTGCCATTGTAGCAGCAGTAACCGACCTAACAACTGGGCCAGACACTTGGTGTCTTATGCAGGCGTTGCCGATCGCAGCGCCGTATTCTGCCTGTTAACATATCTCTGTATCTGAACACTCGTGTCTATACCAGTTTCTTTGGCGCTCCAGTTTACTTCATATACAGGCTGTCTTCTTCATTTTCCTTTCGTTTAGCCCGCATCTTCAAGGAATCTGCATGTTAATCTGAGTTTGGTAATGTTAGTGCAGAGAGCGGCCGGATGCCCTTGCTCTGTCGCCCCCCCCCCCCCCCCCTCACGGATAGAATTTGCATGCCCCACCTGCCTGCGGCTAGTGTTATGCTGTGTGAAATACTGAAAACGTCTCGAAATCTACACCCAGGCTGCCGACAGACCGGCCCTCGTCGTTAACCCGCAGTGCGGATTCGATTCGAAGCCGTCGAGCCCCCCCCCCCCCCCCCTGAATGCCAAAAGCGGCATGCAAACGTTCTGTATCTGGGCTGGTCATATACAGGATGCACACAAGACAACAGAAGCGAAACAAAGAAAACGTAAGTCTGCATAAGAACCATTTTCGCGAAAATTGCGAATGTGTGAATTCAAGCCGCCACTGACTTTAGTTCGTAATATTTTCCTAGTCACTACAAATCTATTTGAAATGTAAACTATTAGATTTAGACCCCATCTTATTCATACGGCACACCGACACTTTGCGGAAATTGAAGAACACTATCAAGTCCAAAGATCCAGGAATGTTGCAGGATAATACCCATCCACACGTTGCCAAGGCAGTTTCCACAACACTGAAAAAGTTCAACTGGAAAGCCGTTACATTTCCTCCATAGAGTTCCGATATCTAGCCGTCCGATTTCCATATTTTTTGAGTCCTGAAGAAAGAGATTTGCAGCCTTCGATTTTCTTCGCACAAAGAGGTGCACGCCCGGGTAAATTAATAGTTTCATAAGCAACGCAAACAATTTTCCACGAGGGCATTGACAGTCCTGTCACACAGTGGTATAAATGTATTAAGAATTATGGCGATCACTTTTGAAATAATAAACAGTTTACTTACTCTTTTTCCATGTGTCTCGTTTTCATTTGGCCGCCCCTTATAATAATGCCCACGTCATATGCAACGGTAAAAGGGAAGGGAGAAAAAGAACAATAAGAATAAAATGTATTAATTTAATACTTTTTTCGTCGTGTTTTAGTACATCTATAGCATAGCTTCCAATAAACTTTGATTCGGAGACTCACGGCTTTGACAAAGACGTGATTTACACGATATAAATATACACTCCTGGAAATTGAAATAAGAACACCGTGAATTCATTGTCCCAGGAAGGGGAAACTTTATTGACACATTCCTGGGGTCAGATACATCACATGATCACACTGACAGACCCACAGGCACATAGACACAGGCAACAGAGCATGCACAATGTCGGCACTAGTACAGTGTATATCCACCTTTCGCAGCATTGCAGGCTGCTATTCTCCCATGGAGACGATCGTAGAGATGCTGGATGTAGTCCTGTGGAACGGCTTGCCACGCCATTTCCACCTGGCGCCTCAGTTGGACCAGCGTTCGTGCTGGACGTGCAGACCACGTGAGACGACGCTTCATCCAGTCCCAAACATGCTCAATGGGGGACAGATCCGGAGATCTTGCTGGCCAGGGTAGTTGACTTACACCTTCTAGAGCACGTTGGGTGGCACGGGATACATGCGGACGTGCATTGTCCTGTTGGAACAGCAAGTTCCCTTGCCGGTCTAGGAATGGTAGAACGATGGGTTCGATGACGGTTTGGATGTACCGTGCACTATTCAGTGTCCCCTCGACGATCACCAGTGGTGTACGGCCAGTGTAGGAGATCGCACCCCACACCATGATGCCGGGTGTTGGCCCTGTGTGCCTCGGTCGTATGCAGTCCTGATTGTGGCGCTCACCTGCACGGCGCCAAACACGCATACGACTATCATTGGCACCAAGGCAGAAGCGACTCTCATCGCTGAAGACGACACGTCTCCATTCGTCCCTCCATTCACGCCTGTCGCGACACCACTGGAGGGGGGCTGCACGATGTTGGGGCGTGAGCGGAAGACGGCCTAACGGTGTGCGGGACCGTAGCCCAGCTTCATGGAGACGGTTGCGAATGGTCCTCGCCGATACCCCTGGAGCAACAGTGTCCCTAATTTGCTGGGAAGTGGCGGTGCGGTCCCCTACGGCACTGCTTAGGATCCTACGGTCTTGGCGTGCATCCGTGCGTCGCTGCGGTCCGGTCCCAGGTCGACGGGCACGTGCACCTTCCGCCGACCACTGGCGACAACATCGATGTACTGTGGAGACCTCACGCCCCACGTGTTGAGCAATTCGGCGGTACGTCCACCCGGCCTCTCGCTTGCCCACTATACGCCCTCGCTCAAAGTCCGTCAACTGCACATACGGTTCACGTCCACGCTGTCGCGGCATGCTACCAGTGTTAAAGACTGCGATGGAGCTCCGTATGCCACGGCAAACTGGCTGACACTGACGGCGGCGGTGCACAAATGCTGCGCAGCTAGCGCCATTCGACGGCCAACACCGCGGTTCCTGGTGTGTCCGCTGTGCCGTGCGTGTGATCATTGCTTGTACAGCCCTCTCGCAGTGTCCAGAGCAAGTATGGTGGGTCTGACACACCGGTGTCAATGTGTTCTTTTTTCCATTTCCAGGAGTGTAGAAGAGTGCACTCGCCACCAGAAAAAACACCCTACGACATTTGTTCTATCTTTAACAAAGCCTTCATGAGGACTGCAAATATTGAAACAGGGAATCTCTGGCTTCAGCTGAACAGGAATTTGACCTATCGATTCTACCAAATTTAATGACGACGACTTCAGTCTTTTGCATCCAGAAGAAGAGCCAGTTTTAAGATCACCACTTTTTGAGGATGGCAGCACTAAAATGATGAAAGCAATGCGATAGTTGTGCTTTGTTCTTCAAAGACAGCGACTGGTGTCCTCGATTAGGCAGACAAAGGCTTTCAAGTTCAGCCTCCAGTTGGGCCGCAATTCAAAAATATTTTTTCCTTACCAGGCCCTCTTAAATTGAAGAACAGTGCAAGGCAGCAGCATTGCTCAATTTTCACTTTCTGTCCTAAAAAAGTTAGTTTAGAAAAAGCTGCAGGGAGTAATAAAGCAAAATTAAGAAAGAAAGGAAGAAGAGCAGGAGAATTATCTTTAGAAAAATCAAAGTTAAAGCCTAACGGAAAAAGCTAGTTCAGAATGTTTGCATCGAAGATAAGACCTTACCAATCTGGCATAATGAAAGACGACGGAACATTCTTCAGATGATGATTTAGATCCAATCTCTGAAGTGATGATGATTGGATGACACTGATCGTTTCGGAGAAACTCCTGTTACAAGAAACATTGGAACATTTACTGAAAACGATTCCGTTTGTCTCCTTTGTGGAGAGTTTGAGAAAAACAGGGAGCTTTGGTTACGACGTGTGATCTGCAGTGGATGAGTTCATTCAGAGTGTAGTGGATGTGACACCGTTGAAAAGTACGTTTGTGACTACTGCCGTTGAAATAGGCGCTAAATGTGAACAGAGACTAGTTGAGTCCTTTAAGTTGGAATTTTATTATACCAACAAAAGGATTTTGCTTGCATCGCTTCATCACTATCAAAGTGAAGTCTTCGAAGGTATTTTTTAAGTTTTGGAAACAGATGGAAATCGGATGAGGACAGCACAGGACTATATGGAGGATGATCGACGACAGTAAACGCAAGGTGTCGGATTGTTGCAGATGTCGCAGCGATCTTGTGTTGTCTGGCATCGTCATGGTGGAGGAGAGGGTGCTCCATGTGGATTACAACACTCTGTTCCTCAAGCATCAGCATAGTTACGTTACACACCGCCTTGTTAGACGCTACAGTTCGGAGACCTCCAGCGGCAGAGAGCTACAGGTGTGTAGACATGAAGAGTAAAGAGAAGCTTCAGATTTCAGTCCTTGTGTAGGATATGCTTCCTCGCGAATGATACTACATCAATTTTCTTGCGACTAAACATTCATATCTTGTCTCGTACACCATTTTTATACAATGTTTAATGCACACTGTACCATTGTTCTAACAGTACTAGCAAATTTGCCTAGTATTACTACGACCAAGTCGTCTGCGTAACCTCGGCAAAAGTAGCTTCTAGTAGTTAGCGCCTCAATATATTCTAAAGCGCCACAGCAACTTGTATATTCATTCGTATTCAAATATAGAGATGTGTAAACAGGCAGAATACGACAAGTATCTGGCTCAGTTGTTAAATAGATTACTGCTCCTACAACGGCAGATTAACAAGATTTAAGTGAGTCTGAACCTGTTGTTGTAGTCGGCACACGAGCGATGGGACACAGCATCTCCGAGGTAGCAATGAAGTGGGGTTTTCCTCTAAGACCATTTCATGAGTGTACCGTGAATATCAGGAATCCGGTAAAACATCACATCTCCGACATCGCTGCGGCCGGAAAAAGATCCTGTAAGAACGGGACCAAACACGACTGAAGAGAATCGTTCAACGTGATAGAAAAACAACCCTTCCGCAAATTGCTGCAGATTTCAATGCCGTGCCATCAACAAGTGTCAGCGTGCGAACCATTCAACGAAACATCATCGATACCAGTTTTCGGAGCAGAAGGTCCACTCCTGTACTCTTGATGACAGCTCCACACAAAGCTTTAGCTTCGCCTGGGCCCGTCAACACCGACATTGGACTGTTGATGACTGGAAACATGTTGCCTGCTCGGACGAGTCTCGCTTCAAATTGTAACGAGCGGATGGGTGTTTACGGGTATGGAGAGAACCTCACGAACCCATAGACCCTGCATGTCAATAGGGGACTGTTCAAACTGATGATGGCTCTGTAATGGTGGGGGCGTGTGCAGTTGGAGTGACATGGGACCACTGATACGTCTAGATACGATTCTGACAAGTGACACGTACTTAAGCAATCTGTCAGATCACCTGCATCCATTCGTGTCCAATGTGCATTCCGATGGACTTGGGAATTCCAGCAGGACAATGCGACACCGCACACGTACAGTGTTGCTACAGAACGGCCCCAGAAACGCTCTTCCGTGTTTAAACACATCCGCGACCATCAAACTTCCCAGACATAAACGTTATTGGCCATATCTAGGATGACTTGCAAAGTGGTCCACCCATCGCACTCTTACGGATTTATGGACAGCAGTGTAGGAATGACGGTGTCAGTTCCCTTCAGACATTAGCCGAGTTCATGCTGCGTCGTGTTGCGGCACTTCTGCGTGCTCACGGGGATCCTACACGATATAGCGCTGGTGTACCAGTTTCTTTGACTCTTCCGTGTATTAATTCACACTAGGTTCCACAGAAGTGGGGACAAAAGCCCTCCTGGTGTTGTTGGTCACTATTTTTTCATTCACCATGGTAGATTGTATCTTTCTTCTGCTCAGCATGGTTTTAACCCACTCACACATGACTATCTCACGCCTAGCTCTTCTAAAGCTCTAGCAATGGATACAAAGATCTTATGCTAAAAGCCCCCTCGATATCCAGTGTCTTGTTGATATGTGTCCTGGTTTAAATATAGAGGAACCTCAGTTAGCCTCCTTTCCCTAACGTGTACGTTAAAAGAAAGGAGGGCAAACTGATCGGTCTGGACATGTGCATCACAACTAAACAGCAGTTGTTCATTCTACTGTGAGCAACTGTCTGTCAATACTTTCACTTCCTGCGAAGGAGGAGTGCTGTCCTCGTAAGGAAGATGAGCTGAGGCCTGTGCAGTTTCACTCGAGCCTACTTCCTCACACTGTTTCATCGGGATGCTCTCTAAGTAGCTGGAAGAAAAGTCCGCCATCGGCATGAACGAAATTATATTTTTTTAAATATATACATGTTCTGGGGTTCCTTGGAATTCTAGCATAAATAAACTTAGCTCCAGTTCCTCAGTGGCGTGAAACGCCACCTGCAGGTACATCCGGTTCCTGGATCAGAGACACATTTATCACCTGTCTTCGCAGAAGATGACTCGGGGCGGCGGTTGCTCCTTTACCGTGTTGCGGGTCTGTAATACGTGCAGTCTCAATTTTTCCGCTATGGTCGCTTCCAATATCTTTGATAACCCTGGCGGTAATCTGCGAGAACCCAAAGTACAATCTCAGATCCTGTTCGTGCATTGCCGTCAGGGATATTTCACCTACTTCTAACACGAGGGATTAGCTGTCCAGTACAGCCCTTCGGTGTCGAGACCTCCTGGTTCTGCGCCGTTATTTTCTCGAACAGATTCTTTGGTGGAGAATACTTCAGAAGTTTCGTACCCAATCTGATGCTTTTGTCGTCTTAAAGAGCTCGGCCGCTGTCTTCATCAGCAGCTTCGCTTCGTCCCCTAGAGATATCTCGGGAACCATTTTCTTAACCTTTTGAATACCATAGGGACATTTGTGTCCCACGATAGATTATCAGAGAGCCAGTGGGAATTTATTGCCTGTAATTGCTATGTACCAATGTCCCACTGGTAAAGGGAAACCTGATAATTACAGAATTCTTATAATTACAGATTGCACCTTTAAGCTGTGCTGCCTTCAACATTCATTGTTAATCCGCTGACCCGAATTGTCGCATCGAATTATCTCGTGCCTGCAAGCAGGTAACCCGACCAACAGATTAGCAAAGCGTGCTGCTGTCGCGCCACACCGGGCAAGTCACGTCAGTGAACTGTATGCTCGTATTGACGTTTGCCGCGTCACAAACGGTGCCCATATTGAGCGCCTATAATGTGAGCCAAAAACTTGGAAAGACGATCTCCCACAGAGATGTGTCCATTTCCTGTATGTCTGTTAGCTTCTGCCCAGTCGTCTACTGAAACCCCAGAGGAACTGAGGTATAACCCTGTGTGTCCCAGCCCCTCACTGTATCGGAAAACGAAATGGTTGGAAATTCTTTTTTCAGATAGTTACGTCATTCTAAGACATCAATTAAAATAACCATGTATTAATATCTTTCATAAAAAGAAAAGAAATGGTAGTCAAATGATTCAGCAACTCCACAGTTTCCATCCTCTCACAGACAAAGATAAGACCACATTTGCCCTGAAAGACCTTCCTGAACTGGGGTCCTTGACTTCAGACCCCCGGATCATCTCAAAGAGAGCCATCTGAACAAGCTCAGTCTACTTGACTTGTGAATATCCCTGTTGGATAACCGCCATTCAGAAAACAGAGAGTGCAGCACCTTAGAGCTTTTCCCTATTACCTTCCTCAGCTTTTTCTGAATGTGAAAAGTGAGAGTACTAGTTCTCTTTTCCCTGTCTTAGATCTGGAAGTGGTCTGTTTACCACTTCACTCTGAGACAGCCCTTTTTTCTTTTTGTGAGGGAATAAGTACCAGACCTTTTAATTCCTTCCATGTTTCTTTATAAAACGAGTCTTCATCTTCCTTTTGTTTCTGTTCTTTGAGAAGTTATCTCCTCTGAGCCTCAGCCAAGGATTTAATCTTGACCTGATAAGACTTCTCTGTGACGATTTCCATTTCTTGAACTGGTCTATTGCCTGGTCCAGTTGCAGACGTAGCATCCATCAATTCCAACCTCGATGTTTGGATGTTTTAGGTATCATCACATCCATCAGTTTCTGTTTTTTCTTGTTCCTTGCTCTCCATTTTGGTCCTACGAAGATTGGAGATACATTCAGTCGACACCATGTAACCCCAGGTGGGGCAAGACTAATTACTCTGGGAAGTCACCTGGTATTCCTGAGGCTCCGTTAATGACACATTTCCCCAAGTGCCAGCACTATCAGGATGGATCGCATCATATCTTGGGTTGTGTATATGGGGAATTGCTGAAGGACAGTGGGACTGGATATGGGAGAGATGGGGCATTGTGGAGCACTCTACGTCTGGTTCATCTGCTGAGGCCTTTCTAGCATGGGAGACACTCCCAGTAAGTGTGCTAGAGCCACATAACCCTCAGCTTCTTGCGAACATGCAAGACTCTCTGCCTGCATGGACAGTGCTTCTAAAAGGTGGTGTCCCCCTGAGAGGACTGCAGTAAGATACACTGGGGTGACAAAAGTCATGGGATACGTCCTGATATCGTGTCGGACATCCTTTCGCCCAGCACAGTGCAGCAGTTCGACGTGACACGATCTCAACAAGTTCCCTGCAGAAATATTGAGCCATGCTCCCTCTATGGTCGTCCATAATTGCTATAGTGTTGCTGGTGCAGGATTTACTGCATGAACTGACCTCTCGGTTAATAACATAAATGTTCGACGGGATTCACGTCGGGCGATCTGGGAGGTCAAATCACTCACTCCAGTTGTCCAGAATGTTCTTGAAACCAACTGATAACAATTGTGCCCTGGTCATATGGCGCCTTGCCACCCATGAAAAATTCCTCGTTATTTGGGAACATGAAGCAAGCAGCAGAACATAACCATTGCCAGTCAACATCGGTTTAGTATGACCAGACAACCCAGTCCATTCCATATAAACGCAGCCCAAACCATTATAGATCTACTGAAGTGTTTCACACGTCCTTTTTGACAACCTGGGTCATGGCTTCGTGGGGTCTGCGCCACACTCGAACCCTACCATCAGCTCTTACCAACTGAAATCGGGACTCATCGGAGCAGGTCATGGTTTTCCAGTCCCAACCGATATGGTCACGAGCCCTGGAGAGGCGCTGCTGGCGATGTCGTGCTGTTAGCAAAGGCACTCGCGTCAGTCTTCTGCCGCCACAGTCCATTAACGCCAAATTTCGCAACACTGTCCTTATGGATACGTTCGTCGTGCTTTCCATATTTATGTCTGTGGTTACTTCACGCAGTGTTGCTTGTCTGTTAGCACTGATAACTCTACGCAAACGCCGCGCTCTGGGTCGTTAAGTGGTGGCCGTTGCCCACTGCGTTGTCCATGGTGACCGATATTGCCTGAAACGTGGTATTCTCGGTACACTCTTGACACTGTGGATCTCGAAATATTGAATTCCATAACGATTACTGAAATGGGATGACCCATGCGTCGAGCTCCAACTTCCAGTCGGCGTTTAAAGTCTGTTAATTCCCATCGTGCGACCATAATCAGGCCGGAAACCTTTTCACACATACCAAATGAGTACAAATGACGGCCCCGCCGGTGCACTGCCCTTTTATACCTCGTGTACGCAGTACTAAAGCCATCTTTATATATATCTTATCGCTATCCCATGACGTTTGTCACCTCAGTGAAGTCAAGATGTGGAACTGTAAGCTTCAATGTTGTTAAAAAATTAATTCTAAGGCGCACATGTTTTATTTTTTGCTAACTTACAGAGAGCATGAATTAAATTTTTTTCTAACAAGTACGGTAGATCAGTAAGTGTGAACTATACCACAATGATGAGAAAGAAAACACGAATCAATTTTTAAACAATATTTTCTTCTCAGATTGTATTTTTCAGAGCAAATACTCTAAATTGCTGCCTCCAGCTTAGCTACAAAGTTGACATCGTCCAAGAAATGACGTACACAACAGCAGCGTAACGGGATATTGCCGCCCTGCTAGACACAGTGGTGGTCGCAACCTTCCAAACTCGCGCACGCTCGTCGATCATTTGCTATTTTTTAAAGCCCATAGCTCACCAACAATGTAATTTCCACCTGCGGCTACCCCGAAAATTTGCCTCGGTCCGACTTCCCCTATTCTGCAAATGGTTCAAATGGCTCTGAGCACTATGGGACTTGACTGCTAAGGTCAACAGTCCCTTAGAACTTAGAACTACTTAAACTTAACTAACCTAAGGACATCACACACATCCATGCCCAAGGCAGGATTCGAACCTGCGACCGTAGCTGTCGCGCGGTACCAGACTGTAGCGCCTAGAACCGCTCGGCCACACCGGCCGCCCCTATTCTGCTCCGACTATCTTATCCTTATGTTTTTCTTCATCCCATATTTCACTTCTGATAAACGACAAGAATTGAAAGGGAATACACGCACGATAAGGGAGATTATGACCTCTCTGTAGACATTGACAGATGATATGTAGATTCTTCCATCGCTTTGTAATCTGAGGCGCCCGAGTTTATCTATTAAATACACATGAGTGAAAATTTTAATACGAGTAACATATTCTCATAAAAGTAAATCAGGAATAACTTGAACTTGACATTCTTATTTTCTGTTTATCTTTTCACATTAACCAAATGAGTACAAATGACCGCCTCGCTGGTGCACAGCCCGTTTACAGCTCGTGTGCGCAATACTACAGCCATCTGCATATGTGCTTATCGCTATCCCACGACGTTTCACACCTCATTATAGTCGACGAGTGGAACTGTAAGCTTCAATGTTATTAAAAATTAATTCTAAATCCTACATGGTTTATTTTTTGTAAATTTACAAAGAGTATGAAATAAACTTAACGAGGAACTGGCCTGTCTTATATGCCTCACACTCACGCATACCACAACTCAAATAGCGCTTGTCTTTTAATCCCTGTTTGTTTCCTATAGGAAGCAAAAGAGGGCATCAGTAGTCGTTATGTTTATCACAGTCTTCAAATACTTAAAGTGCACGCTTACCCACTGTACACTATTACCCAGCTCTCCTTATTATCTTTACCGCATGCACAGTACACAATACTTGACGAGCACGGTGTGGAGCGTCATACAGTGCAGATTGACTCACTACAGTAAGAAGGCCTCTCCCACTCCAGATTGACCGACTGACTCTCAAACACTCGTAAAACTCTCTTTCACCTCACTCGCATACCTGTTCAACATCTATTTCAATTAAGAAACATGTTCTACCATTTTTAATGTCCACGGGAATTTCATGAATCGCTGTGACTTCATTGTAATTATTTTCTGTAAATAAATGTCCTTTCTGTTTCTCTCCTTGCGTATTTCTTTCATTTACCTATGTGCTATACCGTACCTGTTGTTTCTATGGATGGTCCAAGTTTCATCATGCTGTACTGAGTAGCTCGTCACGCGAAAGTTACTTTCGTCCTTAAGTTTTGCACAGCAGTTTAGTTGTAAGATAAAATGATAATATTAACTTCTATTTTTTATAGAGCAATGCCTTCGACTGATCATTATTAAAAGAGTTCATTTTTCCCCCTTAACCCTTTTGAAGTTTTTCATACTTTCTTTCGTGTTAATTTTACATATATCTTGGGTAGGAGTTACATGTTTCTTTTTTTTTAATTTGCTCGTAATTTTATTCACATCCAAATTTTGGAGGTTTTGTGACAAGATGATTCACAGCCGCCACTCAAGCATAAACAATAGTTTAGAAGGTGGTCGTAGACAAATGTAATAACACGCACTGGGTGTTGGAACGATTCAGCAAAGAAAGGAGCAGTAATGTGGTGCCGTTTACCCTCAGGACACATGATACATGTCTCTACGAACTGCCTGCGTAATGTTGAGGTACTCCTATGGCCAGCAAGATCTCCATATCGTTTCCTGGCAGAATATATATATGGGGTGGGGGCACTAGGTGTGTGTAACGTCATATATATATATATATATATATATATATATATATATATATATATATATATATATATATATATATGGGGTGGGGGCACTAGGTGTGTGTAACGTCAACTCTGCCCCATTAGCAGCATCCAGGATGTCAAGGAGCAATTAGAACAGTTGTCGGACAGTTTTCCTCACGGCAGGGTCCAACGTCTTTATGACACCCTATGCTTCTTTCCGACGTCCCTTCACTATGTAGTAGCAGATACGTGCTAGGCAGTGTAAAACCAGCGTTGATGAAACCACTACATAATACCTACCACACAGAGGCCGCGTAACTCGAGTTGAAAGTCAGTTACTAGAAGTTCATTTCTAAAAAATCGGGCATTCGGAGGATGCAGTCTACTTGTAGAAAGCATTTAAAATTAAACTGAATCTACTTTTTATTCATATGGAAACATATGAAATTGCTATCAAGTCCGTATTTACTATGGTAATGCTCTATCATTCAAAGTTCACTGTCTGTACAACATAGTTTCACTCGAAAAGCAGCCAGAATTTTTGCAACTCCGACCCGACAAACTTTCACGTTCTACCAGGTACCGACCCACAACTATTCGCGAGTTAAACATTCGGTAGTCTCAGTGGTCTTCTTCGAAAGAAGTGCTCGACAATGTATTCCGTACAGAGCACGAAACATGCCACGCGGAATTGTTACTACGATCAGAAAGTTCACAGGTTCATAACTCTCAAACTATTTAATTTAGAAACACCGAACTTGTTTGTAACTCCAGTCGCTTCAGTCACGAGGTATTCGAACCGCAATTAACTCACTACTTCTTCATTCCGTAAGCCGATTAGCAAGCGATTATCTCGAACTGTTCTACTCACTGCCCACTCCACTATATTCGCGCGGGAAGAGTTTAACTCTGATTGGCTGTTGATCCAAACGACCAATCAGAATGTTCCTTCCAGATCATTCTCGGTCCAAAACTTGCCTTATCCAATCAATAAAAATGGTTCATATGGCTCTGAGGACTATGGGACTTAACTTCTGAGGTCATCAGTCCCCTAGAACTTAGAACTACTTAAACCTAACTAACCTAAGGACATCACACACATCCATGCCTGAGGCAGGATTCGAACCTGCGACCGTAGCGGCCGCGCGGTTCCTGACTGAAGCGCCTACAGCCGCTCGGCCACTCCGTCCGGCTCAAATTAATAATCTGATAGTAATTAACATCATTAAAACTTCAATTTCTAGTATATTGTGTAGTCAAAATAAGTGAAGTACGAATTACTCTCCAAATTGATAAATAAACTTATTCCGTCTCTAACATTCATTCCGGCTCCTTTTATACAAAACAAGTTCACATCACCATACGTCATCTGAATCATGGTTGCACCACAACTTTAACACGGTCTGTTTGTACAGGGTTTTATGAAAAATGACATATTAGGCTTTAAGGTATGTCCCACATACACTCTCTCAATCCTTCTTACGCATTCACACAACAAAATATAATCAAATAACAATTTTGACTGATTTTTGTATTACGTAATTTTTATGCACTGGTAACTTTGTAATGTCTTCAAATGATCATGCAAGTCAATCTGTATTTCTTCCTAACATGGTTTTAGAAAACAAACATTGGTTTTACAACTTTTAGGTAATTTTCTTTATCTCCGGCACTATAATAAATAAAATCTGAAATTTTGAAAGCATCATTCCATTAACAACAAAAGGCTGTGTACCAAATTTGAACAAAATCGGATAATAACTAACACGGATTATTTAGATTTGTAGAGGGTATGAATCTTCGTATTGACTGTCTGTTACGCTATGCAGTTGTGAGTAAAGCGACAAAAAACGTAGCCATCCTGCAGCCACCGTACTAAACGGCTGCGTGCCTTACTGCGACGAATGTCATCTCGTAATAACTTGCTACGTTACACCTTCCGAACCAAATGAGTGCATGCCTCCAGGCTACAGAGGTGCAACGTCATACGGATAAATGGTCTCATATAGCAAAGTTCATGATGATTTAACTCGATATTTTAATCACTGAAACAACTTTCCATCTCTTCCTGCCCCCGTCAGGTAAGGTTTGTCTTGGCTGGAGCCCATGGATAGATGATATGATGATCACTCAAAAATTTTCTCAAAAACAAAAAAATTAAAGTATTTTTGTATTAATCGTTTTATTGGTTGTCAGAATGTTCTTTTAATATTTACTCACTTTTGGAAACATTCGATCAATTCTAGAAATATTTTTCCACTCTGATGTTGGTACATCGAAAATATGGTTTTTGAAGCATTCAGCAACTTGTTTACGTAATAGATATCGATGCCTAGGAGTTTCTGGTTTGGCATAAGATAACACAAATAAGTCGTCAGTCGGTAAACGAAATAGATATAGCCACGAGACTTTAATTGCATTTTCTTCTCTGCCAAGTAATCAAATGTTTGATGTGTCATTTTCATGATTATGAATAATGCCAAGTTCTTGTTGATTTCAATGGATGGCTTCTGATAAACAAATACCTGTGTAGCTCTCGGTATTAATTATTCTTAATTACCCTAACGATACGTTCACAACGTGTCCATTGTACCAAAAAAGCAAGCCATCATTTTCTTGGAAGTGCTACGCGAACTAAACATTTTTATTGTCTTTGATACATTTTTCATGTTGAAACGACCCAGAAGATGACTTCTGCATATCTTCTTGGTCTTACGAAGTTTTGTCCCTGTTACAATGTTGACCTTTTGCATCTCCTCTAAAAAATGGCTCTGAGCACTATGGGACTTAACTGCTGTGGTCATCAGTCCCCTAGAACTTAGAACTACTTAAACCTAACTAACCTAAGGACATCACACACATCCATGCCCGAGGCAGGATTCGAACCTGCGACCGTAGCGGCCGCGCGGTTCCAGACTGTAGCGCCTAGAACCGCTCGGCCACTCCGGCCGGCTGCATCTCCTCTGACCTCTGTTATGATGTTGATGTTTTGCATCTCGTCTGTCGAATTTCTTGAGCATTTCCTTACACAAACTATCACAATCCTGTTCGTGATATTTGGTCAAAATTTCCTGCATCCATCGGAGACAGGTGTTTTCTACCACTAAATGTTCATGCAAAATCGAATCTACTGCTTTCTTCGATATTCCTAAGGATGCCTCTATCCCGCGATTTGTTCAGACGAGGATCCTCTTCACTCATGTTATGATAGCATCGATGGTTTTTGGAACATCAACCGATTTTAGTCGACCTTCATGACATTAATCCCTGCAGAAGCACAAAGACGACGAAATTCTGCAAATTAATTGTGAACAGTCTTTTCTGAATGTGATTGATTACCTACTATTTGAACTAAGCGTTCTGAATGATTATTGTTGACTTACGTGATTACGAAACTCATAAAAATCCATCTAGAGAAAATTCCCATTTTTTCATAATACTGTTTCTTTAAACATTCATTAGCTATTCATACAATTTCTGACCTCCCTTTGTTTTAAGAATAAGAAATGAGAAATATTAAAACTCTCACTACTAACTATTCTTAGATCCCCCAAGGATACGTTTACAGCCGGCCGGAGTGGCCGTGCGGTTCTAGGCGCATGCAGCCACAGTTACAGTATCTGTTGAAAATGGTTTCCAAGTACCTCAGCACATTTGTGTACGCGCCATAGTATGTTGTGTCTGACACGTTCGCATCGGCTAGGCTGCCTCCGAACAGTGTCAAAGGCAGCATAAATACGCTGCTCCACATCTGGAATGGGCTCTGAATACACGATAATTTTAAAATGGCCCCATAATCAGAAATCGCACGGGTTAAGATACTGTTAAAGAGCAGGCCATGCAGCGGGACCCCCTCGTCCGTTCCATCGACGAAGAGAGACACGATTGAGGTGCGTCTGGGCGTTAACGCCGAAGTGAGTTGGCGCCCATCATGTAGTAACCACATAACCCTTCGAATCATCAATGGTACTTCTTCCAGCAGGGAATTGCCACCCACAAAAAACGCCGATAGTTCCGGCCTGTTAGGCGAAGTGCGAGGAAGACTGGTCCCAAAATGCGGTCGCCAGTTATCCCAGCCCACACATTCCGGCTGTACTGATGCTGACGATTAGCTGTCACCATACCATAGGGGTTCTGCATAGTATCCCACAGATGACTGTTATGACAGTTGGAGATACCACAAACAAACTTCACAAGTATCAGTACTGTGGGATTTATCTCCCTATCGCCAACATGAGCGGAAATACGGGCGAAAATGGTCGCATTTCAATACATATGGATGCTATAGAGGCTCCCTGCATGTGAAAAATAATTCATGCCAGAACGATCTTTCTTGAAGCAAAAAAACTTTTTCTGAAGTGTTTTGCCCAAAAGCACACGCCCCACACACTACGTAAATGTTCAGAGCTGCCTTTGCTGCCTTCACTCATGCACTAAACCCAAAGCAAACAACATGTCACAAATGTTAGATCTTTTTCCACTTGCAACTATATTTTATCACACTTGAACAACGTTCATAATTTTCAGGCTTGAAAGACCTAAATCGTAACTGCGAGGTAAATATGAAAATTTCAAATAATAAAATGACCGTTGAAAAATACACTCATAGCGGCGCGCCACTTTCATCTGTTCAGAGCCGTTTGGCAGCGGGAGGCCTATGGCCGGAAGCCAGTACTGTAGGTACTGCTGTGGGGCGAGGACACCCTCGATCGTAAACTGTTCTGATCTCGATGCAGCCATGAGCTGTTTGTGGGATATGCTTATGGAACACTTTGCTATTACAGATGGATTAGAAAATGAAAAGAATTGCGTTTTAGGTTCCATCATAAACGTATCTGATACGCAGCTTAAAAAACTAGGGAATGGAGTGGACTTGAGACTTTGGTTTACAGAGTGCAAAGATTACTACTCGACCATGAGCAGATACGTTTCTGTAACAGACCGAGAAGACTGGAGACCTTCCTAAATACACTTCCGCATCTTACAATGTTGGCAGGTCGTGCATATGACCGGATTTAGAATTCTGAGGCGTGGTGGGGAACATTGGCTTCCTTAAGTGAACGACTCTGTCTCTGGCGTGGCCGGCCGGTGGCCAAGTTTTATGTCTAATACTGTACTTTCTTGCCATCTCCATAAAATATTCTGAATGGTTTTCAGTTAAGATGTGACACTGAGTAAGTAAAACTCATTATTTGAACCCAGATTTGAAGTTTCGCATCTAAGCTACAATTGTTCTCTAATGTCACGTTCCGAGTAATCTACATTAGGAAACATGGATGTAATGAAAACAGGCATATCACAACAGCGCCATGTCAGCCTAGCGGCAACAAGTTCGACTTTGAATGCGCTGGTTGACGTGCAAGTAGGTTTCGATCTCACTGAAGAAACGCTTTGGTATGGAAGTTTTTCTCTCGATTTCTTTATACGATCTGCAGACAACCAGAACGAAATAGAGTGGTTAAATCACAAGAGAAGCTCTGAATCATAATCCAAACTCAATTCAAAACGTTATATGAGTGAGCATGAGTACCTGTTTCGGAAACAGTTACGCTTAGAAAAGGCTCAAAGGGACCATTTATGACAGTAATTTGTGTGCTGCTCATCATTTCGGGAATCATCACCTGAGACAAACGATATACCTCATACTGAAGTAAATATGGAGGTAAAAAACATATTGAATAGCAGAACTTCACGCTCTTTCATATCTTTCTTTTTGTATCTGCGTCAAATGAGGTATATTTTCCTTGTAAATATACATTTTGATTCACTGTGTGATATACTTGAATGATTTCACAACTGTGACTGAAAGAAACAATTTCTTTCATTAAATCAAACTTTCGTCATAAGATAGACACGACAAATGTATAATTCAACAGCATTTTCTGATGCATTTCAATCGCGGTGGTAGAATGTATACTTCAAAGCTTCTCAAGCCATTTTCTTCACGAGCAATTGCTACATAAGTAACTTTGCTGTCTCTGTGCCGAGCCGGCCGGAGTGGCCGAGCGGTTCTAGGCGCTACAGTCTGTAACCGCGCGACCGCTACGGTCGCAGGTTCGAATCCTGCCTCGGGCATGGATGTGTGTGATGTCCTTAGGTTAGTTATGTTTAAGTAGTTCTAAGTTCTAGGGGACTGATGACCTCAGAAGTTAAGTGCTCAGAGCCATTTGAACCATTTGAATCTCTGTGCCGAAATTTTATGACACTTACTTTAGTAGCTATTAAGTTCTCACATTCTCCCATAGAAGATATCTCTAAAACAAGCAGATCTCTTAAAACCTAGCAGAATACCTACTGTGTCACTTTCAATGAGCTTACGTCCTCCATAACTCCGTTCAGGAATTCAGAGTCAGAGGGTCTGTCTGTACTTACGTCAAAAACGCACTGCATCCCTTTCACTTGGTATACTTCTTTTTCATAGGAACGGTGTGACACCACAAACTATATCAAACCATTTCGTAAGTATAGCTTACGCGATTGGTAGAATGGTGTAATGGTTAAGGCAGGCTGTATCTAATTAGCAGGTAGAGGGTAAAAATGCTGTCACTTACATCAACTTTAATTCGTAGTGAGAGTTGTTAGTTTAGGACGATAACTAGAATTACTGAGTATTCTTAATTTCAAAAAACTCATGAGTGTATAACTGAGGATGTAATGGACTCACATGCTCGACTACGTCTACACTGCCGGTCTTGCACAATTTCTTCTCTTTATGTATTGTGATTTCAGCTTCGTATTAAAAGAAAATGATATTCGTGCTTCAGTCGGTATTGGCTTCTTCGACGTAAAAAAAAAAAAAAAAAAAAAAAAAAAAAAAAAAATTCTGTTTGAAGCCTTCATCGTCATTGACGTCATACGCCATGCGACAAAAATGTTAGTTTCATATTCGTCTCAGTAATTTTGGTCAATGGTCGTAATATAATTTAAAATCAAATGTCTATTTAGTGACAAAAGAGAGTCAAATAGACAGCGTAGTATGTATGTACAATCGGATCCTCCGTTTTTCTATAAAGAAAAGAGAGAGAGAGAGAGAAAGATAGAGAAGACTAACGAATTTGGCTCTTCTTCAACTGGAAACAAAACGTTCGTATGTCATAAGCAACGCAGTAATACAGTAACGTTTTCAGTTTCCTTCCTCCGCTACAACTGCATTTAGCCGCCGGAAATAGAGGCCACAATTTTCCAGATTAATCTGTTATTTATGATAACTTTTGCCATGCAGCATGACCTGCTTCGGACAGTGCTGACTTGGTTGTCGATGCTGCTCTTCTACACCTAATAATTGTCTCCATCCTACCCATACGTGCTCTATGGGACTGCGGCCAGCACTTTTGGGAACCCACTCCAACAGCTCAACGTCTCCGTTCATTTGAATCCATTTTTTTTTTTTTTACACAGTTCGCTGTGTGAACATGAGGACGGCCTTGGTGGAAGATTATTTTGCCTCCCGACGAACAGAAGGAAGCTTTACGTTCTCCAGTATTTCGCAATAGTAATGACTAGAAAACGGATGGTCCATTTGCCATAGGACGCCGCAGCCACTTCTTGATATTCATCTCCAAACTGTGACAGCAGTTCGGCCACACCTTTACCTCTGATGGACATATTTGCTGTCGAATTTTGCTCTACTTGGTCGATATGCATGGACCGAAGTATTTGATATAGTAGAAAAATCGTTCTCGACTGTAAATATGACTTGCTCTCAGTACGAAAGCGGTTTCCTTCAGTACGCCAGTGCGAAGTTTAACCAGGCAGCTTTTGTTGCTCCTTCAACATTTCCTTAACCGTTGATATTCTTCCATGCCTGCCTTTCTCGTTGAGGCGACGACAAATGGTCGACCTGCTCACACTTATTTGGAGGATGTTCCTAATTTCTGTGCTAGGTCTGAAAGAGTCATCAGCACTGCAGTGGTTCAAATGGCTCTGAGCACTATGGGACGTAACTGCTGTGGTCATCAGTTCCCTAGAACTTAGAACCACTTAAACCTAACTAACCTAAGCACATCACACACATCCATGCCCGAGGCAGGATTCGAACCTGCGACCGTAGCGGTCACGCGGTTCCAGACTGTAGCGCCTAGAACCGCTCGGCCACTCCGGCCGGCGCACTGCAGTGGAGTGTATTAGTGGCTTGATGCTGCATGGTAGTCCTTGGACGTCCAAGGCGACCACGACCGTTGATGTGGTCTTCCTCCGCCATTCTCTTCACCTAGAGATGTACCGTAGACTTCCTGTATCCTAGGGCACGGGAAATGGCTCTGATACAGTATCTGTTATATCCTAGCCAGTAATGCCACCCGAGCCCGCTGCCAAAAGGTTGGCAGCATCAAAGTTCGGACGCCGTCCGCATAAGCAGCGCCAGCGAGACAGGAAATCGCCGCAAGTCTGCGCGCGCCACCGCTGGCTTCTGGGTTCTTGAGCGCTGGAGTCGCGAGCGCTAGGACAGTTCTGTATTCGCCGCTCAGTTGTGTACTCGCCACCGAATTGTGTACTTGCTAGTCAGTTGTGTGTTCATCGCAGCAGAGTTGTTGTTTGTCGTCAGCCGACGCTGACATAGCCGCTCCGACTCGAACTAGACAGATTTCTGTAGACACGGAGTTCACGACCTTGTATCTGTATCTCCGTTAATAAAGATAAGTACCGACTTTTATTTAATCTGAGTGTTTGGGCTTTCATCTATCTGTTCACTGTTCCAGCGGACCGGTCGGCCCGCTATTAAAAGTGTGGCGGTGACTTCGTAAGCCGTTCTACAGCGAATTGCTTGTCGCTACGAACACCGCCACAAAAGTATCCATCTTCATAACGCGCAAGAATGCTATCTTTATCAAATTCCTTGAGCTGTGACATTTCTCAAGTAAGGACCTACTCAAAAGGCAGGAGTAAACGAAGTGCGATACAAGCCGGAGAGCATTTCCAACGCCTCAGAAGTCAAATTCATTCCCGATTACTTTCTTTGAAAAAAGATTTAATAAATTAGTTCCTTATGTTATTGTTTAGAGTATCATGCAAATGTATTTTGTCTCCAAACATCATACGTAGTAATCACAATGACACCGTTTTTAAAAATTGATGGTAAAATTTAAATCCACGTTGTGATGCAGGTCACGTTGCTCCGGTTATCGTATTTTAGTTAAAAGTGTTATCTCACATATTACACCACAAAAGTCTGTAACAGCGCTTGATATATGCGGGAAGAGAGCGGAGTAGTTAAAGCGGTGAGGTTGAATCTCTTGTTACCCGGTTCCCATTCTGCCGCTTCTACAAATTTTAATTTGTAATGTTTCCATAAGGTAAGGTTCAACAACCGTAAAGTATTTTATAAAATGCATTTCAGTCATCAGCTATTTCGTGTCTCATTAGTCATCTACTGGTTACGGTTATTAAGCATCATTCAGAATGTTTAGGTCCATTTCTGAGTTGCCAATGTAGAAACGAAATGATCGTATGGCATTGTTGACCGGAGTGTCCCATTCGGGTTCGGCCGCCAAGTGCAAGTCTTATTTCAGTCGGCGCCACATTGGGCGACTTGCGGCCGATGATGAGGACAACACAACAGCCAGTCCCCGAGCGGAGAAAATGTCCGACCCGGTCGGGAATAGAACCTGGGCCCACTGAATGGGAGGCAAGCACGCTACCACCCAGCTAAGCAGTTGGACTAACAATGCAGAAACAACATAGAATCATTTTACACTGGTAACCTAGAAATGGCTGTTAATGTATATCAATTATTTCTTGTATGTCGCTTACCAGGCTCCTAGGACCCATTTATGTCATTTGTTTTACATGTCTTCACATGGTAATCTCTATTTACTTATCTGATAATTGTCTTCTAACTTTTAAGAATACCCATTACAATAAGAGGTATAGCTGATTTTAGGAGTGTCACCAGATAATTACACATTGAAGCTTGTTGTTACATTACTTGGAACTATACAGGGTGGTCCATTGGTAGTGGCCGGGCCAAACATCTCTCAAAATAAGCATCAAACGAAAAAACCACAAACAACGAATCTCGTCTAGCTTGAAGGGGGAAACCAGATGGCGCTATGGTTGACCCGCTAGTTGGCGCTGCCATAGGTCAAACGGATATTAACTACGTTTTTTTAAAATAGGAACCCCCATTTTTTATTACATCTTCGTGTAGTACGTAAAGAAATATGAATGTTTTAGTTCGACCTCTTTTTTCGCTTTGTGATAGATGGCGCTGTAATAGTCACAAACGTATAAGTACGTGGTATCACGTAACATTCCGCCAGTGCGGGCGGTATTTGCTTCGTGATACATTACCCGTGTTAAAATGGACCGTTTACCAATTGCGGAAAAGGTCGATATCGTGTTGATGTATGGCTATTGTGATCAAAATGCCCAACGGGCGTGTGCTTTGTATGCTGCTCGGTATCCTGGACGGCATCATCCAAGTGTCCGGATCGTTCGCCGGATAGTTACGTCATTTAACACCCGTACCACATTTCTATGCATAGGCATTGCATGTCGACGACTTTGCACGTCGTGTACAGTTCTGCCACTGGGCACAAGAGAAATTACTGGACGATGACAGATTTTTTGCACGCGTTCTGTTTAGCGTTGAAGCGTCATTCACCAACAGCGGTAACGTAAACCGGCGTTAATATGCACTATTTGGCAACGGAAAATCAACGATGGCTGCGACAAGTGGAGCATCAGCGACCTTGGCGGGTTAATGTATGGTGCGGCATTATGGGAGGAAGGATAATTGGCCCCCATTTTATCGATGGCAATCTAAATGGTGAAATGTATGCTGGTTTCCTACGTAAAGTTCTACCGATGTTACTACAAGATGTTTCACTGCATGACAGAATCGCGATGTACTTCCAACATGATGGATGTCCGGCACATAGCTCGCGTGCGGTTGAAGCGGCATTGAATAGCATATTTCATGACAGGTGGATTGGCCCGCACGTTCACCGGATCTGACGTCCCCGGATTTCTTTCTGTGGGGAAAGTTGAAGGATATTTGCTATCGTGATTCACCGACAACGTCTGACTATATGCGTCAGCGCATTGTCAATGCATGTGCGAACATTACGGAAGGCGAACTATTCGCTGTTGAGAGGAATGTTGTTAAACGTATTGCCAAATGCATTGAGGTTGACAGACATCATTTTGAGCACTTATTGCATTACTGTAGTATTTACAGGTAATCACGCTGTAACAGCATGCGTTCTCAGAAATGATAAGTTCACAAAGGTACATGTATCACATTGGAACAACCGAAATAAAATGTCAAACGTGCCTACGTTCTGTATTTTAATTTTAAAAACCTACCTGTTACCAACTGTTCGTCTAAAATTGTGAGCCATACGTTTGTGACTATTACAGCGCCATCTATCACAAAGCGAAAAAAGTGGTCCAACTAAAACATTCATATTTCTTTACGTACTACAGGAATATGTAATAAAAATGGGGTTTCCTATTTAAAAAAACGCAGTTAATATCCGTTTGACCTATGGCAGCGCCATCTAGCGGGCCATATGGTTTCCCCCTTCAAGCTAGACAATTTTCGTTCTTTCTAGTTTTTTCGTTTAACGCTTATTTCGTGAGATATTTGGCCCAGTCACGATCAGTGGACCACCCTGTATAACTGATCATCTAGAAACAATGTTCACAATTGTACGCCACTGTTTGTTTGAATTTAATACGTTCGATACGGCCTATTTTGTAGAGTGCGGCTGAGAATTGCCATGAAGAAGGAAGTGCGTGGCAGTTGTGTTAGGTGGGCTGCATTCATTAAGGTGAAGCCTCTCAGCAGGCCCTCCTACACTTGGCGGGAGACATTGTTGTTCTAGGCATCTTTACTCGCTCGCAGTTCGCTCACAACTGAAAAGAGCGCCTTGATGCCATCGACGGGCATACTAGAGACACTGCCCAAAACGTCTGTGAAAAGCCTCGTTGGATTTTCACAGTGGCTTCCATTTCACGACCGATCGTTCCTCAGTCTCCAAATAGCCCCCGTACGTCGTTATGTTACCTATGCAGTACATATGTACTATCTTCGATATAAGTTGGCTGCTGAGGGTTCATCCAATAATTGTACATCTTGCTTTTCCTGTGATGCCTGTTTATGTAACATGAGATATGACTCTCAGTATTTCTAGAGAAATTATGTCAGGTGTTTGTACAATTTCAGTGGGTAATTTCTATATTGTTCAGATTCAAAGGAATACGGGATGCTCTTAAGTAATCTGTTGTACTCTGTAAGCATACGAGTGGAATCTTGCACTCATACATTTGTTGAGTTTTGCTATTTTTATACTCATTGTACTTTCATTATTTTTTTAGTGTTATTGTTGATAGACATCCTGGATGATGGTTAATAACCGAAACTGCTAGATAACTAATGGGACAAATAATAGCTAATGGATGAAATGCATTTTATACAAAAAAATTAATTCATTGTTAACAGAGAATTGTTAGTTTACGAGGTCATTGTCAATTGTAACGTTCAAACTACATGTAGTATTCTAAAGATTTGTGTATATAACTTCCAATGCTCGTTGGAGGAAGGCAAGGACAAACGGTCTCCCCTCGTATCCCTAATATAAATACACCTCTGTTTGAAAACGAACTAGCCGTTGATTGTTAATCGTTTCGTATTTTTAGCAGTATCATACTCTTAGATCTTAAACTCAGTCTTAACTAATGATTTCTGCAGATACTTTTGTTACCTTTGTTAGCGAGAAAAACGCGTACTGACCAGAAAACTGCTCTCCCAGAAGGAACTAAATGAAAGCTCCCATGTTGGGAGTCATGTAACGTTTATTTTAGTGATTAAAAATCAAGTGAAGCGAAGAGTGAAGTTGGCAGTATGAACACACTGTTGGTGTCAATATGACGTTGCAGTACCTCGGTCCTGAAATGATGCAGAGTCAGTTTAGGCCAGAAATATACAGAAGTGGAAGCACTATTAAATGCTGCAATTCGTATGAATTGCTTGCACATGGCATTCCTGTTGTAGTATAGCTATAGAGCCCAACAAAGTCAGCTGCGTATTTTCCGGTGAGAAAAAGCAGTCTCCGCTGCATCAGTTTACTGAAACTGGTGTTCCACGGAGTTAAAATTTATGGTTGACGACTATGCGTAAAGCCTCTAAGTCGGATGTCAGTTTCCCAAACTTGAAATGTTTTTCTACGTTGTTGTAGTGGATTCTTGAGTTAGACTAATTCCGCGATAGGGCGGACTTGGACCACGTAAAATGGGTTTATTGCGACGGAAAACAGGTGATCTTCTGCAGTATTTTCTACCTTTTACATCTACATCTACATTTATACTCCGCAAGCCACCCAGCGGTTTGTAGCGGAGGGCACTTTACGTGCCACTGTCGTTACCTCCCTTTCCTGTTCCAGTCGCGTATGGTTCGCGGGAAGAACGACTGCCGGAAAGCCTGCGTGCGACCTCGAATCTCTCTAATTTTACATTCATGATCTCCTCGGGAGGTATAAGTAGGGGGAAGCAATATATTCGGTACCTCATCCAGAAACGCACCTTCTCGAAACCTGGACAGCAAGCTACACCGCGATGCAGAGCGCCTCTCTTGCAGAGTCTGCCACTTGAGTTTGCTAAACATCTCCGTAACGCTATCACGCTTACCAAATACCCTTGTCACGAAACGCGCCGCTCTTCTTTGGATCTTCTCTATCTCCTCTGTCAACCCGACCTGGTACGGTTCCCACACTTGTGAGCAATACTCAAGTATAGGTCGAACGAGTGTTTTGTAAGCCACCTCATTTGTTGATGGACTACATTTTCTAAGGACTCTCCCAATGAATCTCAACCTGGCACCCGCCTTACCAACAATTAATTTTATATGATCATCCCACTTCAAATCTTTCCGTACGCATACTCCCAGATATTTTACAGAAGTCTGTTCCGCTATCATATATTCATACCATAAAGGACCCTCCTTTTTCTATGTATTCGCAATACATTACATTTGTCTATGTTAAGGGTCAGTTGCCAGTCTCTGCACCAAGTGCCTATCTGCTGCAGATCTTCCTGCATTTCGCTGAAACTTTCCAATGCTGCAACTTCTCTGTGTACTGCAGCATCATCCGCGAAAAGCCACATGGAACTTCCGACATTATCTACTAGGTCATTTATATATATATTGAAAAACAATGGTCCCATAACACTCCCCTGTGGCACGCCAGAGGTTACTTTAACGTCTGTAGACGTCTCTCCATTGAGAACAACATGCTGTGTTCTGTTTGCTAAAAACTCTTCAATCCAGCCACACAGCTGATCTGATATTCCGTAGGCTCTTACTTTGTTTATCAGGCGACAGTGTGGAACTGTATCGAACGCCTTCCGGAAATCAAGGGAAATGGCATCTACCTGGGAGCCTGTATCTAATATTTTCTGGGTCTCATGAACAAATAAAGCGAGTTGGGTCTCACACGATCACTGTTTCCGGAATCCATGTTGATTCCTACAGAGTAGATTCTGGGTTTCCAGAAATGACATGAGACGCGATCAAAAAACATGTTCTAAAATTTTACAACAGATCGATGTCAGAGATATAGGCCTATAGTTTTGCGCATTTGCTCGACGACCCTTCTTGAAAGCTGGGACTACCTGTGCTCTTTTCCAATCATTTGGAACCTTCCGTTCCTCTAGAGCGGCTGTTAGAAGGGGGGCAAGTTCTTTCGCGTACTCTGTGTAGAATCGAAATGGTATCCCGTCAGGTCCAGTGGACTTTCCTCTGTTGAGTGATTTCAGTTGCTTTTCTATTCCTTGGACTCTTATTTCGATGTCAGCCATTTTTTCGTTCGTGCGAGGATTTAGAGAAGGAACTGCAGTGCGGTCTTCCTCTGTGAAACAACTTTAGAAAAAGGTGTTTAGCATTTCAGCTTTATGCGTCTCATCCTCTGTTTCAATGCCATTATCATCCCAGAGTGTCTGGATATGCTGTTTCGATCCACTTACTGATTTAACGTAAGACCAGAACTTCCTAGGATTTTCTGTCAAGTCGGTACATAGAATTTTACTTTCGAACTCACTTTACTTGAAATAGGTGATATCAACCAAGTCAACTGGAGAGAATTATTGTGACATTTAACAAAAGACATTAACATTCACTGGCTTTGAAAGTGGCGTTTACCACCATTTTACAAGCGTCGTTTTTAAGAGCAAGTAAATGAAGTAATGAACGCGCTTTCTGTTATGAAATAACGTGTTCACCAGTTAATTTTATTTTAATGTAATCTACCAATGATTGGAGAGTTGTTTAATATTAACTTGAAAAAAACACACATCAAAAAAAATTTTGCTTCACCCCGGTTCCCAGAACTCCAGAAGATGGACGTTGACTGTGGATATTGTATCACAGACACAGTCTCTTTCACTGTTCAGAGATGTCACTAAACCCGCCCAAAGAGCGGTAGCGTTCTCGCTTCCCACGCCCGGGTTCCCGGGTTTGATTCCCGGCGGGATCAGGGATTTTCTCTGTCTCGTGATGGCTGGGTGTTGTGTGATGTCCTTAGGTTAGTTAGGTTTAAGTAGCTCTAAGTTCTAGGGGACTGATGACCATAGATGTTAAGTCCCATAGTGCTTAGAGCCATTTGAACCATTTGAACCGCCCAAAGATGTAAACAACCATGCATGAGCAGCGCCTATTAGACGGAGGTGGTCTGACAGCTGATCAGTTCCAGTCGTTCCACCAGGAAGGAGGTACACGGCTCGTGTTGTCTGTAGTTCAACCATGCCTAGACAGTCAATACCGCGGTTCGATCGAGTCCGCATTGCTACTTTGTGCCAGGTAGGGCTCTCAACAGGGGAAGTGTCCAGGCGTCTCGGAGTGAATCAGAGCGATGTTCTTCGGCCATGGAGGAGATACAGAGAGGCTGGAACTGTCGCTGACATGTCTCGCTCAGGCCGCCCAAGGGCTACTATTGCAGTGGATGACCGCTACCTACGGATTATGGCTCAGAGGAACCCTGAGAGCAACGATACTATGTTGAATAATGCTTTTCGTGCAGCCACAGGACATCGTGTTACGACTGAAACTGTGCGCAATAGCCTGCATGATGCGCAACTTCACTCCCGACGTTCATGACGAGGTCCATCTTTGTAACCACGACACCATGCTGCGCGGTACAGGTAGGCCCAAATACATGCCGAATGGACCGTTCAGGATTAGCATCACGTTCTCTTCACCGATGAGTGTCGCATATGCCATCAACCAAACAAACGTCGGAGGCAACCTGGTCAGGCTGAACGCCTTAGACATGCTGTCCAGCTAGTGCAGCAAGGTGGACGTTCTCAGCTGTTTGGGGGTGGCATTATGTGGGGCCGCCGTACGCCGCTGGTAGTCATGGAAGGCGCCGTAACGGTTGTACGATACGTGAATACCATCCTCCGACCGATAGTGCAACCATATCGGCAGCATATTGTGAGGCATTCGTCTTCATTGACGGCACATCTTATGAATTACATCCTTTAGCATAATGATATCGCTCGACTAGAGTGGCGAGCATGTTCTCCAGACATGAACGCTATCGAACACGCCTGAGATGGATTGGAAAGGACTGTTTATGGACGGCGTGACCCACCAACTACTCTGAGGGATCTACGGCGAATCGTCGTTGAGGAGTGGGACAATCTGCGCCAACATTGCCTTGATGAACTTGTGGATAGTATGCGACGACGAATACAGGCATGCATCAATGCAAGAGGAAGTGGTACATTAACGCCAAATTCCGCGCACTGTCCTAACGGATACTTTTGTCGTACGACCCACATTGATTTCCACGGTTATTTCACGCAGTGTCGCTTGTGTGTTGGCACTGACACATCTACGCAAACGCCGTTGCTCTCGATGGTTAAGTGAAGGCCATCGGCTACTGCTTTGTCCGTGGTGAGCCTAAAATGTGCTATTGTCGGCACAGTCTTGACACTGTGAATCACGGAATATTGAATTTGCTAACGATTTCCGAAATGGAATGTCCCATGTGTATAGTTTCAACTACCATTCCGCTTTTAAATCTGTTAATTCTCGTCTTGTGGCCATATTCACGTAGGAAAACATTTCACGTGAATCACCTGCGTACAAAAGACAGCTTCAGCAATGCACTGCCCTGTTTTGGGTACGCGATACTACTCGCCATTTGTGTATGTGCATATCGCCATCCCATGACTTTTGTCGGTTTCCCAAAAACACTTAAAATGCTTATTACGTTGTGTGGGAAGGCAAACTGATCGGTTTCCAAGAAGGTACGCACAGCTTGGGCACTGGAGAGCGTCGAAGCCTGAGAAGAAGCGGTTGTGACTGCGGTTTGTTCCGATTGGTTTTGTTATCTGATACGGAAAGTATTCAGACCTTTAGCTATCTGTCTACTGCTGAAGTGACGATCTGAGCGTAATAACGTTCCTGCGCATGTGCTACAGTTCTCCACACAGCCCTTATGCACATCCTACTGTACACCCTTTGTGGTCTGCCAGGGCAGACATACACTATCGAATATCCAATGGTACCTTTTCAAGAAGAACCGCAAAATTTTCTTCAAAAAGTGCGCATAGAAATGTCCATTTAGAACGCCTGAGATGAAGTAAGGTCCCAAAACGTAATTTCTTACGATGCCGCACAATACGTTTTGGTCCGCGGCCGTTGATGTTGCACCTGAGCGTGTGTGGATTTTCGGCTGCCCATTACTGCATGTTATGCAAATTTGCATTAGCGTGGTTAGTAAACGTTTCTATTTCGATAAAGAGCAAACAATGGAAAGACGTAGGATCGTCCCTCAGTTGCTGAAGAGGAAACCTACGCAGTTCTGTATGACGTTCGAAATCACTGTCGTCAAGTGTCCGATGTAGTGACAGATGATAGGGATGGAAATGCTGTAGATGCAGGATCCGAATGACACTCGTCTGAAAGATTCCACATTTCCTGGCAATATGCCTCTTACAACAGTGCGGATTCATTAGGGTCGTAGCCAGGACAGCTTCTTCGTGTTCTCTGTCAGTTTCAGTCTCCTTTCTTGTCCTCTCTTTGACGATCAGGCAGCCTGTCCGCCCAAACATACATGTTGTGCAAGTTTAATATGCCGTCTCTAGTAAACGTGCATTCATCCATGAATAACTCGGGAATTTGGCTCGAGTATGCATATAAATACCACTATGAAAACATAACTGTCGCGGGTAGTCTTTCTCTTATCAGGTTTGGACTTTCTGCCGATAGAGTGGATGGAGCCAGTGTTCATGGAGAATGCGCCACGCGGCACTTTTACCTCTTTACAGTGCCTGTGCCACCTGCCAAGTACTGGTGGCTGAGTCCTCTTCGAAGACTGGCAGCACTTCCTCCATCAATTGAAGTGTTCGAGCCGAGCGTGAACTACCCCAAATCACGTTTCGGCACCTATCAGAGGACAGACAGTACACTGGGGATAGTATACGCAAGTATCAAGCACAAATTGCTACTGCTTTACTGTGCAATGGACATACCTCAGGCAGAAAAACCGAAGTGCAAATTTTCGGCTTCTCTGAAGCATCTTTCAATGGCCGCGAACGAGAAATTGGGAAATGTTTCATATACAGTATTGCAGCAGCTCTCCCATTCCAATCCGCTTTTCTGTATGTAAATAAAATGTAGATGATTTCCGCCGCTGTGTACTGGTGCACGTCGCAGCTTACTTGTCCCGTGTTGCAACCCAAATACTGAATGAGAAATTTCCTGGACATTGGATAGGACGAAATTCTGTTGTCAAATGGCCTGCGAGTTCCTCCAATTCGACTCCTCTCGATCTGTTTGTTTGCGGAGCACTTAAAAATGCGTTCTATGTCGAAGCCCCAACTACGCCAGAACGTACGTGTCGCCGAATTGTCAGTTCATACTCTACCATATCATCCACTGTAATTATATCTGTTCATCGTTCTTTCGAACGGCGATTGAAAATTTGCCTTTAGCCCATGGTCAACAGTTTCAACACATGCTTAAATAAAGGATAATGTTTTTTTTCTGTTTCTGAGAGAAAGATTATGTTATGTGATTTGGGCTGTTATCAAATCATTGTTAGTAAATTGTTTATTTCACTTACGTGTGTACGAAATTGCATTGCAATGTCAAAATAGTCGACAGCTTCTATTGCACGTAGCCGGTAACATTATCACTACGCGCTTATGTTCAGCATGAAACGACGTTTCGTTAAGAAGAAAATTTATTTTGCGGTGTACAGATGGTCACCAAAGTATTTTTAGTAAAATGTTTAGTTCAACCAATGTATCCTATGTGATATACACTCCTGGAAATTGAAATAAGAACACCGTGAATTCATTGTCCCAGGAAGGGGAAACTTTATTGACACATTCCTGGGGTCAGATACATCACATGATCACACTGACAGAACCACAGGCACATAGACACAGGCAACAGAGCATGCACAATGTCGGCACTAGTACAGTGTATATCCACCTTTCGCAGCAATGCAGGGTGCTATTCTCCCATGGAGACGATCGTAGAGATGCTGGATGTAGTCCTGTGGAACGGCTTGCCATGCCATTTCCACCTGGCGCCTCAGTTGGACCAGCGTTCGTGCTGGACGTGCAGACCGCGTGAGACGACGCTTCATCCAGTCCCAAACATGCTCAATGGGGGACAGATCCGGAGATCTTGCTGGCCAGGGTAGTTGACTTACACCTTCTAGAGCACGTTGGGTGGCACGGGATACATGCGGACGTGCATTGTCCTGTTGGAACAGCAAGTTCCCTTGCCGGTCTAGGAATGGTAGAACGATGGGTTCGATGACGGTTTGGATGTACCGTGCACTATTCAGTGTCCCCTCGACGATCACCAGTGGTGTACGGCCAGTGTAGGAGATCGCTCCCCACACCATGATGCCGGGTGTTGGCCCTGTGTGCCTCGGTCGTATGCAGTCCTGATTGTGGCGCTCACCTCCACAGCGCCAAACACGCATACGACCATCATTGGCACCAAGGCAGAAGCGACTCTCATCACTGAAGACGACACGTCTCCATTCGTCCCTCCATTCACGCCTGTCGCGACACCACTGGAGGCGGGCTGCACGATGTTGGGGCGTGAGCGGAAGACGGCCTAACGGTGTGCGGGACCGTAGCCCAGCTTCATGGAGACGGTTGCGAATGGTCCTCGCCGATACCCCAGGAGCAACAGTGTCCCTAATTTGCTGGGAAGTGGCGGTGCGGTCCCCTACAGCACTGCGTAGGATCCTACGGTCTTGGCGTGCATCCGTGCGTCGCTGCGGTCCGGTCCCAGGTCGACGGGCACGTGCACCTTCCACCGACCACTGGCGACAACATCGATGTACTGTGGAGACCTCACGCCCCACGTGTTGAGCAATTCGGCGGTACGTCCACCCGGCCTCCCGCATGCCCACTATACGCCCTCGCTCAAAGTCCGTCAACTGCACATACGGTTCACGTCCACGCTGTCGCGGCATGCTACCAGTGTTAAGGACTGCGATGGAGCTCCGTATGCCACGGCAAACTGGCTGACACTGACGGCGGCAGTGCACAAATGCTGCGCAGCTAGCGCCATTCGACGGCCAACACCGCGGTTCCTGGTGTGTCCGCTGTGCCGTGCGTGTGATCATTGCTTGTACAGCCCTCTCGCAGTGTCCGGAGCAAGTATGGTGGGTCTGACACACCGGTGTCAATGTGTTCTTTTTTCCATTTCCAGGAGTGTAGACCACTGGCCATTAAAATTGCTACACCAAGAAGAAATGCAGATGATAAACGGGTATTCTTTGGACAAATATATTATACTAGAACTGACATGTGATTACATTTTCACGAAATTTGGATGCATAGATCCTGAGAAATCAGTACCCAGAACTACCACCTCTGGCCATAATAACGGCCTTTATACGCCTGGGCATTGAGTCAAACAGAGCTTGGATGAAGTGTACAGGTACAGCTGCCCATGCAGCTTCAACATGATACCACAGTTCATCAAGAGTAGTGACTGGCGTATTGTGACGAGCCAGTTGCTCGTCCACCATTGACCAGACGTTTTCAGTTGGTGAGAGATCTGGAGAATGTGCTGGCCAGAGCGGCAGTCGAACATTTTCTGTATCCAGAAAGGCCCGTACAGGACCTGCAACAGGCAGTCGTGCATTATCCTGCTGAAATGTAGGGTTTCGCAGGGATTGAATGAAGGGTAGAGCCACGGGTCGTAACACATCTTAAATGTAATGTCCACCGTTCAAAGTGCCGTCACTGCGAACAAGAGGTGACCGAGATGTGTAACCAGTGGCACCCCATTCCATCACGCCGGGTGATACGCCATTATGGCGATGACGAATACGCGCTTCCAATGTGCGTTCATCTAGATGTCGCTAAACACGGATGCGACCATCATGATGCTGTAAACAGAACCTGGATTCATCCGAAAAAATGACGTTTTGCCATCCGTGCATTCAGGTTCGTCGTTGAGTACACCATGCAGGCGCTCCTGTCTGTGATGCAGCGTGAAGGGTAACCGCAGCCATGGTCTCCGAGCTGGATAGTCAGGATAGGATACGATGCCTGTCATCTCGACTGCTAGTGATACGAGGCCGTTGGAATCCAGCACGGCGTTCCGTATTACCCTCCTGAACCCACCGATTCCATGTTCTGCTAACAGTCATTGGATCTCGACCAACGCGAGCAGCAATGAGCAATGTCGTGATAGGGTAAACCGCAATCGTGATAGGCTACAATCCGACCTTAATCAAAGTCGGAAACGTGATGGTACGCATTTCTCCTCCTTACAAGAGGCATCGCAACAACGTTTCACCAGGCAACGCCGGTCAACTGCTGTTTGTGTATGAGAAATCGGTTGGAAACTTTCCTCACGTCAGCACGTTGTAGGTGTCGCCACCGGAGCCAACCTTGTGTGAATGCTCTGAAAAGCTAATCATTTGCATATCACAGCATTTTCTTCCTGTAGGTTAAATTTCGCGTCTGTAGCATGTCATCTTCGTGGTGTAGCAATTTTAATGGCCAGTAGTGTAAGATGCTGATTGAGAAATAATTATTAACGCTATCTGAGCTCGCATTCATCGAAATATTTAGAAGTAGGGAATGCTTTCGTTACGCAAAGGAGAGAAAAAAAACAGAGCTTGAACGAACATTTAAAGGAATGAAAAATTACGATTATAACCTCTAACTTTCTGGCAGTGCCTGTAAGTGTGATCATAACCTCCCTTACAGGCAGATCACGTGCAAAGAGGTTGTGGAACATTAGCTCGAATGCCTAACGCCTACTGACAAAAAAAAGGGATATAACAGTAACTTCGAATATATTCTGGAACAACGTGATGCCTCGAAGTCTTGCCAACACTGACTGAAGCCAGTTACACATTTACGCGGATGGACTGCACACCGCATTCCGCGTGCGTGTGGCTGTCAAGTAACTTAACAGATCCGCGATGAAGCCTTCAGCGCAGACCTTTCGCGCCCCTGACCGCCCGTGTCAGCTTAAAACGCAGAAACAAGTTGGCGCGTGTACAGTCCTGCCGATACAGCACGCAGACGAAGCAGAAAATCTTCCCTTCCGCAGCAGCATTTCACTAGCATGCTAATAAGCTCGTTCAGCAGAGTCTTTTCAAGTATCAGACAGTCTTGCATTCTGCCAACATGCTCGTCAAAAGAACGAATAGACATATAAAAATAATTATAAAATTTGCCTTCGTCGTTATGCTATTTGAAATACAGTGCGACAAACGAGCTTTTCCTACATATTTGTTCCACTATAGATGCACCCAAAATCTTCGCTCGTGTGTGGAATTTCTCCTTTTGTATAGCAAATGGGGTGAAATGGCTTTTAAGTGTAGCGAGCTCGTCTCTATGCTTGCGATTAAGCACCACGATGCACTAGAGCATGGATCACAGAGCACAGAGCAGAGAACTCCACACTTGCTCGACTGCTCTACCACAGACGCGGGTCCGACAACGGCATGCGCAACGAGGAGCGGCCATTATCCGCATGAGTGTGTAACGAGCCTTACTTTACTTTCCATAATACCATATGAAGACTTCAAAATATTTATGCTGTTAGTAGAACAATAATTCCGCTGAAAGCGGAAATCGAAAGCACTTTAGTGTAATTGCTCGTTATTAATCATTGACTCAATAAGCAACGGCAACAACAAAATTACATTTGACCTATGATGGGATATGTGGAATACAGTTCCACGAAGGATGAGAATCAGAACAAAAGGGAGCTCCATACAGGCTTGGATAATAACCATAGAAATAATGAAGTAGTGAGAAGCTAATGAATGCTATACCCTAATCTCACGAACGAACGTTTGAAATACCGATGTTGTTCCGTGAACGTGGAACAAAATCTCTCTCTTTGAACAACAGATAATAATGATGGACACAACAAGGTAAATCTACAGGGTGAAAATCAATAGAAACGACAAACTGCAGTGACGGGTTTCTGACTGGAAATGTAAGAAGAATGGTCCTATGAACATGTGTCTAGAAACGGACCATTGCCACGGTAGATGCCGCTGACGAATGACGTTGCCTCTCATCTTGTGCCGTGTGTTCCTTGTATGTTGCACGTTGTGTGATTGATATAGCCTACTACAAGCAGCAGAATGGTCCGGTATTCATGTCGATAACAAACCGAGATAGCGTTTGTGTACGGCCAAGCAGATGGAAACGGTCGAGAGACAGCACACCTAATCCAAGACAAGCACCCTCGCAGACACCAACCACATCACACAACATTTGAAGCCCTTTTTGGCGTTTGTGTGATCATGAGTCCTTTCAGACAGACGAACGTGCAGGTAGGCGGCGGAAAGTGCGTACACCAGATTTGGAGCACTAGGTTCTGCAGGATATTGAGACGAACCCTAGAACATGTTCCAGGCAGATGTCACGCCAACATAGCGTAAGCCAAACCACGATTATGTGTATCCTGTATGACAATCCCTACTATCCCTAGCCCTGCAATCCCATGCAGACCACTTTGAACATCTGTTGTGACGTGAATGCGATGTAGCTCTGTACTGTATTCTGGGACGATTTGTTGCCCTTGCACGGACACCGTCCATTTCCGAACACGTGTACGTAGGACCTTTCTTCCTCCATTTCCAAACAGGAATCCATCCCTGCAGTTTCTGGGTTTTATTATTGTTCAGCCTGTTTAGTCACGGAAGCATTGCGAACAAAATAATACGGCAAGTTGTTCCAACATTGCCACGATCTCACCACAATATTGTGCACATTAAACGTAGTCACAGTTGCGAATACGAACAACCATCAGCTTTATAAGGAAACGACGACAGTGAAAATTTGTGCCGGACCGGGACTCGAACCCGGATTTCCCGCTGTCCGCGAGCGGTCTTTTTAACCGCTTTGGCAATCAGAGCAAACAATTAGTTATGCGAATACATTGTATTTCATAACGGCTGTAGTCGCCTCAGTTCCTGTTCCTTCGGACATGCATGCATGTCATTGCATCGTTTTTCTTAACAATACAGGCACTGCGACATCATATTTATCTGCCGATACCAGGCAGTGACTTTCAATTAAGATATCCTCCCCTGTATGGGGATTACATCATGTGTGTACGAGCACAGGTTGTGATGCAGGAACGACGAGATATGGAAGTTTTCGTGTGACCGTCAGACGTACACGGATAGCCAAAACGAGTAAGATGACGCTCACGTCAAGCGGGAAATCTGGGTTCGAGTCCTTGTCCGGCATAAATTTTCATTGTCGGCTTTTCATTACACAGCTAATGATTGTTCGTATTCGCAACTGCGAATACGTTTCAGGTATTTCATAACGTCCGTAATCGCCGCTGTACCTCTTCCTTCGCGCATGCATGCATGTCCGAAGGAACACTGCATCGTTCTTTTTAACGACACAATCACTACAATATCGTATTATAACTTTTACAGGCTATAGCATGAAAATGAACATCGAAACCTCACATCGACTTAGTACATGCAACTTTCTCACGGTGCACGTGACTTCAACAACTCCAGAAAAGCAAGCCAGCCCCGAATAATGTGAAGAATCAGTGCGACCGAAAAAAGAAAACAAGTGGCTTTGTGTAGCGTTCACAGGGGAATGCTGCCACGGAACCCTGTATCGCACACACGTGATTGGTCTGTCACTGTTGGCTACTTCCATCGTATGGACTGCAGGCGTACCATAGCTCTGTCAGTCAAAGACTGTAATATGCTTAGCAGTCGAGTACCTGGGAGCAGAACGTCTTTGCAATACTTGACCAGTTTACATCTCGCGCAGAATTAAAGGATTTGAATGGCGACTTCTAAGGAACGGCTTTCACAGTTGCGGAACCCACCAGGAGGCGATCTTTGTCATGTTCGAAATGTCATACAGGATGTTGGAAACTACTTAACGACAGGTATCCAGGTTTTCCGCGATCGTCTCGGTTGCAGAACGCCGGTCTTCGAGCACCAGGGCCTCCTCTTCTCGGTAGTTTACAGAAAGATGGTCTGCAACTTCGTTCTTCGTCATTTAGACTTGTTTCACCACACTGCAAGCACCTGCGCTACAAAACTGCTAGGACAGCCAGGTGCAAAACAGGATATCTCACGTTTACAATTTTTGCGAAAAAAAACAAAAAATACATAGTAACATAGTAAAGGTACAAAAATCACTTTGTAGTGTACTCTAATGTACTTTACTTCAAAATCACTTAAAACTGTTCATTACGTATTTTTTATATTTTCTCAAAGAAATATTTGTATATTCCCCGTTCCGCTCCACCCAGGGGACAGAAAGAGATGAGGCACGTTTGCTGTGAAATTACTGCATAAACGTTGAACTCATTAGGAAGTTCAACTTCAAAATTTTGTGGTAAGTTCCTAAGGGACCAAACTGCTGAGGTCATCAGTCGCTCGGCTTTCACACTACTTTATCTAACTTCAACTAACTTACGCTAAGGACAACACACACACACACACACACACCCATACCCAAGGAAGGACTCGAAACTCCGACGAGGGGAAGCCGCGCGAACCGTGACAAGGCGCCTCGGACCACGCTGCAACCCCACGCGGAGAACATCTTCAAAATTAACCGATAAAGTTGTTTAATGATTAGTTTGGACTAAGTAAAAAGTAATCTTCAAATAAATCATTAACAATCAGAGAACACTGTAGTGTCATTTTGAAAAACGTACGGTCATTTTTAATGCTTACTACCAAGTTACTGTTACTGTTAAATTATTGAATCCCATCGCTCGTGCACCAGATGTACCTTCTGGCTTGCGAACAGACAACGTAGAACGCCAAGTAATAACTCCTGTAACCCAACCTGTACAGTTAGACAATTTTCTTTGTCGTAGGCCAATTCCTTCTACTAGTCTATAGGCTAATGATCTGACAATGAGTTGTTTCATCGTTGAACTAGAAAGTCTGCTCTACATTGACTTCAGATATGGTACCAGATCGTATTCTTGTTCTGTATTGAACACATTTTTAAATTTTCCATATGTTTTCTCAACTGCTTAGTTTGTATTATTCGACGATAAGCAGTTTAGACAAGAAGAGTGCAGAGGCTTTCGAAATGTGGTGTTACAGACAAATGTTGAAGATTAGATGGATACTTCACGTAACTAATGAGGAAGTGCTGAATAGAACTGGGGAACAAAGAAATTTGTAGCACAACTTGACTAGAAGGAGGGTTCGGTTGGTATGACATATCGGACATATCAGGAATAGCCATGAAGAAAACTGAAAGAAATAATTTGAAATCGACTTGCATCAGAAAATGACTTGGAAGAAAGGGACACAATCCCATTCTGCCTCGTCTCGTTCGCCCCAAGGACACAGCTCAGGTGAACAAATTTTATAGACCCTAATAACTGGGCCTTTAAATGTATTATACACTGAAACGCCAAAGAAACTCGTATAGCCATGCGTGTTCAAATGCAGAGATATGTAAACAGGCAGAATACGGCGCTGCGGTCGGCAACGCCTATATAAGACAGTTTGTGAGTTTGAACGTGGTGCTGTAGTCGGCGCACGAGTGATAGGACACAGTATCTCCGAAGTAGCGATGAAGTGGGGATTTTCCCGTACGACCATTTCACGAGTGTACCGTGAATATCAGGAATCCGTTAAAACATCAAATCTCCGACATCACTGCTGCCGGAAAAAGATATTGTACGAACCAGACTGACGACGACTAAAGAGAATCGTTCAAGGCGTGAGAAAAGTGCAACCCTTCCGCAGACTGCTGCATATTTCAGTGCTGGGCCATCAACAAGTGTCAGCGTACGAACCATTCAACGCAGCATCATCGATATGGGCTTTCGGAGCCGAAGACCCACTCGTGTACCCTTGATGACTGCACGACACAAAGATTGACGCCTCGCCTGGGCTCGTCAACACCGACATTGGACTGTTGATGACTAGAAACATGTTGCCTGCTCGGATGAGTCTCGTTTCAAATTGAAAATTTTGGAAAATTTTTGGTAGTGTTAATGTTCTAAGGGACCAAACTGCTGAGGTCATCGGTCCCTAAACTTACACACTACTTAATTTAACTTAAACTAAATTACGCTAAGGACAACACACACACCCATGCCCGAGGGAGGACTCGAACCTCCGATGGGGGGAGCCGGAAGGCGCCTCAGACCGCACGGGTACCACGCGCGGCTTTCAAATTGTATCGAGCAGATGGACGCGTACGGGCATGGAGACAACCTTATGAATCCAAGGACCCTGCATGTCAGCAGGAGACTGTTCAAGCTGGTGGAGGCAAATGATTCAAATGGCTCTGGGCATTATGGGATTTAACATCTGTGGTCATCAGTACCCTAGAACTTGAACTACATAAACCTAACTAACCTAAGGACATCACACACATCCATGCCCGTGGCAGGATTCGAACTTGTGACCGTAGCGGTCACGCGGTTTCAGACTGAAGCGCCTAGAACCGCACGGCCACACTTGCCGGCCTGGTGGAGGCTCTGTAATGGTGTGAGGTGTGTGCAGTATGGGTCCCCTGATATGTCTAGATACGACTCTGGCAGGTGACACGTATGTAAGCATCCTGTCTTGATCACCTATCACCTGCATCCATTCATGTCCATTGTGCATTCCGACCGACTTGAGCGATTCCAACAGGACAATGCGACACCCCAGACGTCCATAATTGCTACAGAGTGGCTCCGGGAACACTCTTCTGGGTTTAAACACTTTTACTGGCCACCAAATTCCCCAGACATGATTATTATTGAGCATATCTGGGATGCCTTGCAAAGTGCTGTTCAAAAAAGATCTCCAATCCTTAGTACTCTTGCCGGCCGGTGTGGCCGAGCGGTTCTAGGCGCTTCAGTCTGGAACCGCGCGACCGCTACGGTCGCAAGTTCGAATCCTACCTCGGGCATGGATGTGTGTGTTGTCCTTAGGTTAGTTAGGTTTAAGTAGTTCTTAGTTCTAGGGGACTGATGACCTCAGATGTTAAGTCCCATAGTGCTCAGAGCCTTAGTACTCTTACGGATTTATGGACAGCCCTGCAGGATTGATGCTGTCATTTCCCTCCAGCACTACTTCATACATTAGTCGACTTCATGCCACGTCGTGTTGCGGCTGTTTTGCGTGCTCGCGGGGGCCCTGCACGATATTAGGTAGGCGTACCAATTTATTTGGCTCTTCGGTGTATAACCAAGGTATAGCGAATGGCATACACATTAAGATTTACATATCATTTAAAGGTGTACAAGTAACGATTAATGGCTTATCTTGCGATGAGAGTTACCATAAGTTACAAAAACACAACTGAAAACGTGAAGGACAAACGTTCCTTACAAGTCGCACTCGGAACCATGTCAAAACGGCTGTCGCACCTTTCTTCCATTCCGATACATAGCTGCGTGTCATCATAATATGTTGCAGCACTCTCCTATTTAGAAAACATCACAATCCTGTTGTTGCCCCTTCTGCCCCGAGGTCCGTTGTATGCGAGGGCGTGCTGAAAATTAAATTAAGGCCTCCGAATTTTTAATGTATAAACTCTTAAAGTTTTTTGAATAAAACAAACTTTATCAACATGCTACATCTTTGTTGTGACTTCTGAAATTTTCCCGGTGTATTTCTTCTTCTAATAATTTCCGGGTATGCAGCCGGATCCCGTCGACATTCTGCCACGATATTTCGGCCCGTAATCAAGGAATCAGTGGAAATACGTCTTGCCAATAATCTTATAAATCGTGACAACGGCTTTCAGCTGGATAAAAATTGGAATCCTGTTATTAAAATTATACAATCACAGCGGAACCGACAGTGTCATTCGATACTCAATGACTAGATGAACCTTTATTTCCACCACCGAGGGCAGCACGTACAACTCGGCTATGCTGCGCATGTCAACACCTGACGCATGCGCTGTAGGATGCCAGTACATTTCACATGCGCGAGATTCGGCATAAATACCGCGACTGCACCTGGGCTCTTCAGTAGTTGTGTACTCACCTGATGATGGCCGGACGCCTCTGGGCCGAAATATCGTGGCAGAATGTCGACGGGATCCGGCTGCATACCCGGAAATTATTAGTACATCTTTGTTCTTCATGTCTACATATTTATTTCTCAACATAGTCACCTTGGCGACAAGCAAATTTCTCGCGACGAGAGATCCGTTTAATGACCCGTCACTGTAGAACATTTGACGTGTTTGACGAGAGCCACAACCTCACCTCTGTTTGCACCGATTTATCACAATCGAAGTGAAGCCCTCGAAGGTATTCTTTTTGCAAACAAATGAAAATCGGATGGGCCAAGTCGGGACTTTGTGTAGGATGATCGATGGCAGTGAACCCAAGGCGTCCGATTGTTGCAGACGTCGCAGCGCTCGTGTGCGGTCTGACATTGTCATGCTGAAGGAGAGGGTGCTCCAGGTGTGGACGAAATCTTCCATGGTTAGAAACTCGATTACAACACGCTGTTCCTAACGCACCGACATAGTGACATTACATACCGTCATGTTAAACGCTATAATTATAGATCCCTAAGCGGCACGGGGTTGTAACATGCGTCAGCGAGTGGTACAGTCGACAGAGTAATATGCGTGACATGTAATACCTCAACCGATATTGAGAACAGCATAAAAAATTCGTATGTATTACTTTTCAGGGTTACACACAGAGGTGGCAGAAGTCATGGTAGTGATGTGCACAATACACGACGGGAATTAACAGACCGTGAACGGGGAATGGCAGTTGGAGGTAATGCATGGAACGTTACATTTCGGTACTCGTTAGGTAATACAGCATTTGAGAGCTGCAGTGTCAAGAGTGTGGCGAGAATACCAAATTTCGAACATTACCTCTCACATCGGACAACACAGTGTCCGACGGCCTTCACATAACGTCCGAGAGCAGCGGCGTTTCCGTAGAGTTGTCAGTGCTAACAGACAAGCAACACTGCGTGAAATAACTGCAAAATTAATGTGGAACGTACGGCGTCCGTATCGATTACCGCAGTGCGGTGAAATCAGGAGTTAATGGGCTATGGCAGTAGACGATCGACTCGAGTGCGTTTGCTAACAGCACGACATCGTTTGCAGCTCAGTGATAGAGTCTGAGGGTGGCACAGACCCGACCACGCCATGGATCCAAATTTTCAACAAGTTACTGTGCAAGCTGGTAGTGGCTTCATAATGGAATGAATTGGGTCCCCTGGTCCAACTGAAGCGATCATTTACTGTAAAATATTTGCAGTCATATTCTCAAACAAAGATGGAATTTTTATAGATGACAGGCTGTCTTTTGTTCTAAATTGTCTATGCACTGAGAAGAATTGTGTCAAAGTTTTGAATATATTCTTTTGTTTGCAAGTTCGGTTTATTCGTTTAAAATATTATTTAGATTTCTTTTTTAAATTAGTGGAGATCTGCTCTAAAATTTACATATAGCTCCCCTTTTCCTCTTTATGAACTATCAAAGAGTACTCTCTATACATACTATAGCGTCGTTTTTCTCTAAGACGCGTACTCATTGTGGATAGGATGTTTTCGCTTTTGTTTAGTGAGAATATATTACATCTCTGTTGGAGTACATAGATAAAAAACGTTAACAAGCTAAATACACATTATTGATGTTCCACAGTAATATTAATATAAGTGTGACATAAAATCATGCAGGAGGCAAGAGTCTATTAATATGTTAATCAGCAGTTCGGCATACAGAGTGACAGGATCGCAATGGTAAAAGTCAAACATCAGGGAAACAAAGACTTTATTGCTCACATGACGCGTTTCGAAATTTATTCATCATCAGATAATTATCCAGGAGCAATTGCTACACGTTCAAGTTGTATGAGAAACAAACATTCGCAGACTACCGTAGTCTGTGAATGTTTGTTTCACATGCAACTTGAAGCGCCATATCTACGTAGAGCAATTTCTCCTGAATATATGATGGTGCACAAATTCCAAAAGCGCCTCATATGACCAATAAAGTCATTCCTTGCCTGATGTTTGACTTTTACCATTGCGACCCACTCAGTCTGAATGCAGAACTACTGACTAAAATTATATATATATATATATATATATATATATATATATATATATATATATATATATATTTGTGTGTGTGTGTGTGTGTGTGTGTGTGTTGTCAGTCAACTTTTTTTCTAGAAAGAATAGACACCACATATATATAATCCAGGCGAGGGCAGCCAATGATCTCTTCAGTGCGGACGTCCATCAGGCTGGAACTCTTACGGTAATCGGCGAAATTGCGCGAGAAATGCGAATAATGGACAAGGGGCACTACATTATAGGGTGTGGATAAGTTGAGAATTTGGGTCTGACGGAAGGCGTACCAGGGTAGTCTGTGCAGTTGCAATGAACACTGTGGTCGGATGGCTTAATAATATAATAATACGGAAAGTTGTATAATTGGTGCATGCTACTAGAGACGTCTGGTGCCATTTGAAATGTGGTGCTGGAGGCTGATGGGAAAGATCTCGTGGACAGCGAATCTCACAAAAAAGTAAGATAAAAAATAATAAAAAAAAGTGGTCAGAGCATCTGCCTAGTAAGCAGGAGACCAGGGTTTCAATCCCGGTCCGGCACAAATTTTCAACTTTCCCCACTGATTTAAATCAAGGCCCACTTGCATCCAGTGTCCGTAATTCCTTTGTGTCTCTGTATCACAATAATATTTATTTGATAGTTCGTTATGAACCGACTTTCGGTTTTGTAGGCTATCCTCAAATAATTTAATACTAAACAGATAGTCCACACAACATCGGCGAGAGTTCATGTAAGGTGTGGGTTTAAAATAACGGGATTGTTGCTGTAAAACATTTTATTTCTACCATTCATATTTACTTACACTCTCCTCCTCTATTCCTACACTGACGAAAACAGTGCTAGATATCTTTCTCTGTGAGCTTGTTGATAACACGCGCTGCTTTCTCTTTCACTGCTTCAGCGGACTGAAATCTTCTTGATTTTAATGCAGATTTGCCCTCCGTGAATAAATGAAAGTCCCGTGGTACTAAATCAGGCGAATGAGGTGGTTGGTTTAACACTGGGACGCTGTACTTTGCTACAAACCTCTCGACAGACAATGCGGTATGAGTGGGTGCGTTGTCTTTGTGCTGAATCATGACTTGTTCTTAAACAATTTTTGTCGTTTTCTTCTTATTTTCTCACGGCGTTTAGCAAGAACGTCAAGTTATTAATGGTGATTAGTAGAGTGGCCTTCAGGAATCCAGTGAAGATACACAATTCCATCAATATCGAAAAAAACAATCATTATCGCTTTGACTCTTGATTTGTTCATTCGAAATTAATTCGCTCTCGTTGAAATTGGACCCTTCCAGTTCATGGACTGGTGTTATTTTCTGGGTCATAAGTGAAAAACCTAGATTTATCTCATGTCATCACCCCTTCCAAGAAACTAGGATTATTTTTAGTGGTATTCAAAGTGTCAGTATAAACATTTTTTCGAGCTCTTGTTTTTCGATCGTGAGAATTTTCGGTATCAGTTTCACACACACTGTTCTCATGTTAAATTGGTTATGCAAAATTTGCCTTACGCATTCTTTGTCAGTTCCTACAGTTTCAGCAATCGATCTAATACTCAATTGACAGTCAGATCGAATCAAATTACCTACTTTTTCGATATTTTCATTCGATTTTGATGTTGAAGGGCGTCCTGGGCGTGGTTCATCTTAAACGTCCTCTCGGTCATCTTGGAAACTCTCGAACCACTCAAAAACTCGTGTACTTAATAAACAGATTTCGCAGTACACTTCTTTTACTAAAAGATAGGTTTCCGTAGCGGTTTCACCAAGTTTCATGTGAAATTTCAGGACAATTCGTTGCTCTTTTATTACAATTTCCATTTTCCGGCAAAACAAAGTAACAGCTCTTAAACAAACGAAGGCCATAGTCACACTGATTTATTTATAGAAACCAGAGATGCCCCATTCGTCTGAAAAGGCCTCACGCTTCACGGTTATTGGTCGTTCATATTTGGTACATGCGTTGTTTTATAGCTATACAAAGATTGTTTTTCAGAGACATGCGATATTTTACGACTACGTATCGATTCGAAAACACAAGCATAATGAAATTCCGAAAGAAGCTCTGAATAAATAAATCTATGTAAGTTTCATTACGCTTGTGGTTTTGTAGCGATATATATAGTCACAAAATCTCTGAACAAATAAATCATGTTTGTGAATTTTACTATGCTTGTTTTTTGTATCGATATATAGTCGTAAAATGTCACATATCTTTGACAAACAATCTTTGTTACGCTATGAACTATTGCTGATGATGTGTGAATTATCTGTTTGGTTGTAAGTTATCTGAGGATGACCCAGAAAGCCGAATGCCGGTTCACAGCAAATTATTCTATAAATATTATTATGGAACATCAATACTGTGTGTTCAAGTTTTTAATCAGTCTATGTTCTTCCAAGTACCGACGGTATATTCCATAAACATAAAAAATATATTTCATAAAATACACTGAAGCTGTGGAACAGCGTAAACAAACAAGTATTCGACTCTCTAGACTCCACTTTCAGTGCTGAGCGCGATCTAGGAATGATATGTGGCGCTGGGCAGATCGGTGGCTGGTGGACGGCGCGAAGAACGAGGTCAGCAGCTGACCGTGGCATTGATATGCGAAGCCACGGCTGCCGACGGCGTTGCCTCACAGCTGACGACATCCACTCTCCCTGCTGTCGCCACCCGTGGACCAGGCAACAACGTACACACTCGATGCACACACTGAAAAGGAACGTCGATAGCTAATTATGACATTTAGCCACGCCTGGAAACTATTTCCGATTAACCTCGACATCAGAAATTAGTATTATTACCCTCTAGCGGACACTTGTAGCATACTCCCACCAGACAGCATATTAAGCACCTGCATAAAGGAGCACACAGTTGATTTTGGTTTTGCCGCGCTGTAAATGTTGAAGCACTGGCACGAGGCGTTCATGTGATCCTCCACAGTTGATATAAGTCGTGGCAGTGAAATGGTGTGCATGTGCTAGTCATTTGTGTGAATCAGAGAAATAAGATGGTCCGATGTTGTAATACCACAACACCTTTTGGGATCATGTATCCTTCTTCAGTCTAAGCCCCACTCTCCCGAAGAGGGCATATATGTAATACCAGTAATTTACACCAACATAAATTGCCGCTTCGACTTTGTCTTTTTTGGTTATGTGTATTCGAATACACCGATGATTTTTTCTGCAGCAAATTGGTAATTTGCAATAATTTAAGCTATTGTTTTGACATTGTTTACGTTGTGCCTCACCAGTATGTAGAATGAAGGAAACATGTTGGATTAAAAGCTAATGTAGCATCACAGTTTATATATAATACAAACTACAGGCACATGGTAGGAATAAAATTGCTATTGTAATTATGGGGTAATTAACGATTAAAGTTCCGATATTTCTAGTCATCAAGAGACAACTACTTTTATGCTTCGTTAAATCAAAAAATTATTTGTATTCATAACAGAAATATGACATGATTTTTCAGTCGGAATTAAGCATACTCATGTTTTTATTGGTATTAGTTAACAGAACCGTAAATAACGGCCATATAGAAACGTAAAATTTTCTCGTACAAAATTTAATTAATTGAATGTAGGCCTTTTATTCAATAAAAGTAATTGCTCTGTTCACCTGAAAAAGATAAGAAGATATTCCTTTAAGTCAGTAAAATAATATACGCAAATTAACGAAATACATTGTTGCAATGACAAAACATGTAATTTACAGTCTTAATAGAAACAGGTTTTTTCCTGTCTTTGTATGAAATTATTAACCTTAATTTCATGTAAATTTCTATGTAATTTTGGAAGGTGTACATAAAAACTTTAATTGTATAAAAACAAAATTCAATGTGTAACAATTACAGTAATTGTTTGAAACTACATAAATATAGGCGATCTGTACGCTACCATAAGTCAACCATAGGTCAGTCTTAGGTCAGTCTTACGTCAGTCTTAAGTGAGTCTTGGGCCAAATTTTGTTTCAACAGCATGTAGCCAGACTTTTTACATTCTCCAGAGAACATCTAGCGTGCGAAATAAAATTCTGTGTGAACAAGAAGTACTGAAACTTATTTCAACCATTGTATGATTCCTGTGTGGCGATTCAGTAACATCAAGATGAATCTACGGTAGCATTAAAAAGCAGCACCCCGGATTACACAAGATACGTATTATTTTATTGGTTGAGGATATCCGTAATAAGACGTGGAATATTAATTATTATTTTTCTTGTATTAAGCAACGATACACATTCCAAATTTCACCCACAAAAACGTTTTTGCCATGTTATATTAGAACGTGGAGACCTGTCAGAATGCCAAAATGTAGTTGCCCAATTTCCTGGTGTGCCAACGCGGACTATCGAAAGTATCTATAAGGAATGGTGTACCACTTGCAGCAATGCTACATTAGAATGAAATTTTCACTCTACAGCGGAGTGTGCGTGGATATGAAACTTCCTGGCAGATTAAAACGGTGTGCCGGACCGAGAATCGAACTCGGGACCTTTGCCTTTCGCGGGCAAGTGCTCTACCACCTGAGCTACCCAAGCACGACTCACGGCCCGTCCTCACAGCTTTAATTCCGCCAGTACCTCGTCTCCTACCTTCCTTTGGTAGAGCACTTGCCCGCGAAAGGCAAAGGTCCCGAGTTCGAGTGTCGGTCCAGCACACCGTTTTAATCTGCCAGGAAGTTTAATGCTACACTGTTTAACAACAGTGGTCGTAAAAAGACCCTACCGCCAGGAACCAGAGACGAAGGGAAAACCCGACAGGAATTGCAGCTATCTGTGAAGGCAGTCCAGCAACCAGTTGTTGGGCAAACATTGCGATCGGAACTGCGTTCAGTGGATATTGGGAACCGAGTACTCAGCAAAAGATCATTGCTCACAGCGGCAGGTCGTTAGTAGACCAAACAACACATAAACCGGACAGCAGCTCACTGGAGGCTTGTGGTGATGAAAGTCGCAATTTTGCCACTTTTCAAAAGATGCAAAGGGTAGAGTGCACCGACAGTGCAATGATTTGTTCAACTCCCAGTTTGTGTTTGTTTTAGTTCAAGCTAAAGGTGGTTCTGTGATGTTTTGGGGGTGATTTTCGTACCGTGACTTGGAGACACCGAGCGAGGTGGCGCAGTGGTTAGCACACTGGACTCGCATTCGGGAGGACGACGGTTCAATCCCGTCTCCAGCCATCCTGATTTAGGTTTTCCGTGATTTCCCTAAATCGTTTCAGGCAAATGCCGGGATGGTTCCTTTGAAAGGGCACGGCCGATTTTCTTTCCAATCCTTCCCTAACCCGGGCCTGCGCTCCGTCTCTAATGACCTCGTTGTCGACGGGACGTTAAACACTAACCACCACCACCACCACCACCACCACCACCACCACCACCACTTGGAGACAGTCATTCATCTTACAGTGAACACGAACCAAGATGTTTATTTCAACATTCTCGGCGACCTTGTGTTACCCTTCTCATACATCGTAGTAAAGGGTATGCAACGGACATTCCTGTCTTCCGAGATGACAACAGTCATGTTCACAGGAAGCACTCATACTTTTCTGGTTTGACGAAAATTCAAGCAACTTTTGCATTTTGACTGCCTCGCTAAGTTACTCGATTACAATTGTGTAAAGAGTGTCTAAGACTGCTTGGAACAGCGGATGAAATGTAGCAATCAGCATCCTCGAAAATTTGGTAGCCCTACGTGATTTAATCATTAATGAGTAGATTCAGCTGGATATGGCTCACGTGAAGAAACTTTTGGACTTTCTTCCTTGCCGAGCAGCGGCAATAATCAAGGCTAGAGGTAGCGATGGTGTTGTGTCTCCTGGTGATCATAAACTTTTATCTCGGATGCTTACGCCATAAATATGTCCAAATTAAGTTAACTCTCAAAACTGAACTGCATTTTGCATGACGTCACAATCATAATCTTCTGTATACTATGTTGAACGACGACATCATCCATTTGTTAATCTTACATGGGAAATAGCCCAGTTCGAATCATTAAAACCGAATAATTCAAAATATGGAATGTATCTGTTCCACCACACGTCGAAGCAATTATTTCTAAAACTCTGATTCTGTGTTTGAATTTTTTAACAAATCTAAAGACTGCACATACACAAGTCAGTGAAGAAAGGATTCCGTGTAACATATTATTCTGCCCATTGGATTCACAAGTTGTAAATGAGAGATTATTTGCCAAAACGCTACGAGGGCGTGCTGAAAAGTAATGCCTTCGAAGTTTTTACGTGAAACTCGTAAGGCTTTTTAAATAAACCAACCGTTATTAACATTCTACCTCTTTATTCTTAAGTCTACATATTTGTATGCCTCTGCCGCTAGAGGGCTCCCAATTGTAGTGTGTAACGCGGCGATGTGTAACGTAACGACGTTACGTGAGAAACGACGTGCTGCAATCGAGTTTCGAATTCGAAGAGTTCATCCACACATGGAGCACCCTCTCCAAGAACTCCAGATCACAAGAGCGCAATGAAATCTACAACAGTCTGATGGCTTTGGTTCACTGCCATCGATCATCCTTAATACAGTTTCGACTTGACTCCATCCGATTTTCATCGGTTTCTAAAAGTTACAGAACTCCTTCGAAGACTTCATTTTGCTATTGATGAAGCGGTGCAAGCAAATGTGAAGTTGTAGCTCCGTCACCCAAGTAAAACATTCTTTAGTGACAGTGCCAACAAATTGGTCCCTCGTTAGGAGAAATTTGTACGTCACAAGATGACTATGTTGAGAAATTAATATACAGAAATGAAGGATAAGGAGTTAGAAAGTTAATAAAGTTTGTTTTATTTAAAAATATTTAAGAGATTGTTTTATTTAAAAATATTTAACAGTTTTCACGTGAAAAATCTGGAGTCATTGCTTTTCAATATGTCCTCGTAAATGTTTGTGAAAAAATGTTAACAAATGCTACACTTACGGAAACAAAGTTCCAGATATGGAAGTTTCTGTGTTGCCGTGCGTTCTTCTCTTCTTCATCGCCGAAGTGCAAACGTCTAGTTTCAATAAAGTGATTAAATGACAACAGAATGGAGAAATTTGCAAATTTTTCAAAGCAACAAGTTGGCATTTTGCATCAATTAGGTGTATTCGCACAGTAGTAGTCCAATATCAAAAGCCACAGTGAGCACAAAATCCAGATCTCTGCCAAGAGCTTTTCGATTCCATTGCGTTCTAATTTATTGAAGCTCCACGGCACCACCTCTATTATGAATAAAGGAAGAACGTAAAACAACACAGCAACTTCTGTTTTGGAAAATATGATTCAAATTACTGCATGTGAAACAGATAATTTTTCAAGTTAATGTTTAGTTTCTTACAAATAATACTTCATGTATGATTCTTTTGAATCTGCTGGTCAGAATTGTCTGCTACTTGTATTTCTTTCTCCACCGGCTTGTGTTTCTGTAACATTTATGCGTTCATCTTCGAACATAGATCGTACACAAACATTGCTCTGTTGGAAGCAGGTGTCAATGTTATATTATCAATCTGAAGGACATCAATCGGTTCTTTGAAAATGGAGTCTCAAAATTTATCGTTGGTATCCAGGACTTTCGTTTGCTGGTAATTCATTTTATTTTCATTTTCAGTGCAGTGTTCTGCTATTGATATGTTCGGCTGCAGTAATCGGATATTTCGATCGTGTTCTGTACACCGATCTTAGATCATTGAGATTCATACCGTCTTTAACTGTCCCTAGCTCCTATTTTGGCCGCTGGGCGCAAAAATGGCGTTATGTGGTGTTTTCGCAGACGTCTTCCGATTTTTGACGATGTCGGGACGTCTCTGGACACGTCTTCACTGGTCATAAGGGCTCTATTCGAAGCAAGACTCAGCCCTGAAGCCAATTCTACTCCAGTCAATTGGATTCCAGGCCGAAGACGTGTCTGGAGGTGACCCAGACAGAGATGGGATACCAGCCTGACTGTCGACTGCCACATGGATCGACAACCAGGAAGTGACGATCTGGGATGCCATTTCTTTTCATAGCAGGACCCCTTTGGTTGTCAACCTCGGTACCCTCACAGCACAGCGCAAAGTCGACAATATTGAACGCCCCGTTGTGTTGCCTTCATGGCAAGGCATCCTGGGCTTACATTTCAACAAGATAATGCCCGTCCGCAAATGGTAGCAGTTTCTACTGATAGTATTTGCCGAACCCTAACTTGGCCAGAAAAGTCACCGGGTCTCTCCCATACTGAGAACGTTTGGAGCATTATGGACAGGGCCCTCCAACCATTTTGATGATAGGAGCTTCTGGCGTATATAGTCTTCGAACAATCCATGTGCCGACTCGTAAACCAACGCGTGTCGCCCTTTTCGTCTTATATGGCTCCATACCTTTCCAAGGTTTTTGGTAATGATAAGTGTTCCCTGGCCGAGTTGCGGACGCTGTGCAGGGTTAGCTCAGTAGTGGGGTGCCGCTATTCTGCTCTTGAGGTGGCAGGGTTTATCATCAAAGATTTCTCTCCTATGAGGGTACGTTCATTACATCTCGAGAGTGCCACTGGCATACGAAATGGAAAATATGAGATGAGTAAGGAATGTAAAATAGAGGAAACGGGCCAGTGCGAGGCATATTTCGGTGCCTTGCTGAGACCTATGCGGCTAGATTGCAATGTAACAAAATAAAAATGATGGTGTTATTCAATGGAAAAGTTGGAATTTGAGATTTCCTCCATGTCCGAACATGGCATGTCATCGACATTTCCTGTCTCTCTGTGTCTCCTTAATGTCCGAACAACATTGCTTTGGTTCACCCCTGCACACTTCTCTTGTTGAGAGCCCTTCCTGGCACAAAGTAACAATGTGGACGCGATCGAACCGCGGTATTGACCGTCTAGACATGGTTGAACTCCAGACAATACGAGCCGTGTACGTCCTTCCTGGCGGAATGACTGGTACTGATCGTCTGTCGGACTCCCTCCGTCTAAAAGGCGCTGCTCATGCATGGTTGTTTACATATTTGGGCGGGTTTAGTGACTTCTCTGAACAGTGGGAGGGACTGTTTCTGTGAGACAATATCCACAGTCAATGTCTATCTTCAGAAGTTCTGGGAATCGGGATGATGCAAAACTTTTTTTGATGTGTGTAAAGTTTACAATGAAAAAAGAGTAAGAAGATCAAATTTTTGCATGTACGGGTACTCAGAAAATTTGAAGGAATTTTAGGACGTAACTCATAGATATCCCCCTCACACGGATAGATTATCTTCACGGAAATTCCAGTCATCATCCCAAGCAGAAAAGGAGGATGATCAAATGGGCTGAGCTAAAAAATTACGAACCACAGTAGTTGGAAAACGAACTCAATGCCTAAAGAACGACCTTCAGAAGAAACGGCTGCTCTGACAAAGAAACACATAGGGCACTACATCCTAAAAGATCTAGAAATTCTAATGAAGAAAGGAACAATTAAAAGGAAAGTTTTCCTTCCATTTGTACGAACCGTCACGGATCACATAAGCAAAGTACTCAGAAAATACGATAAAGGTACAGTGTTTAAACCAACGGGAAAGGTGCGCCAATATTTAAATTCTACAAGGGACCTACACCCGCCGCTTGCCATAGCAGGAGTATGTAAAAGCCTGCGTACTTGGGGCCAAGAGTACATTGGAATTTAACGCCTGACTGACAGAACTTAATTGCAACTGTCACCTGGGCAAAACGGATAAATCAGCAGACACAGATCATGCACAAGCACCAGGAAGCCACCAAATTCATTTAACGGAAACGGCGGGTTTGAAAAAAATCTTTATTCGTGACAATGTTAATGATACAATAATATCCCATCACCTAACAGATTAGTGGGTCCTACAACGTACATTATTGTTCAACATGAAGCTAATATCTGGTAGTGTTGTTACAGTTGAAACTGTAGGTTTAGAAAGATCTAATAATTACTATGCCACGATGTGCGGAGCGGACATAGAAATACGACGGCTATTCGGAAAGTAACGTTAGATTGATCGCGAAATAGAAACCGGTGCGAAAATCAAAAATATTTTATTTGCAACAGTTAGCTACACTCTCCAGCTGATTCTCTATACAATCGCCGCTCCGAGTTAGACGTTTGTCGTATAATTGTACCAACTTTTCAATACCCTCCTCATAGGAGATAGCCACCTGTGCTTTCCGCCAATTCTCTATTCCGGTCATTATCTCGTTGTCTATGCCAAAATATAGTCTGCACAGCCAGTGGTTCATGTCAGGAGAGATGAAACTCAGGGGGAGCTAAGTACAGGCTGTATTGCGGGTGATCAGACAGCTACAATGGTAAACGCTGCAGGAGCAACGTAGACAGTTGTGTAATGTGGGCTGCATGACGGCAGGCGAAATGTCTCACCAAGCCCTCACTCTTGGCGGGAGACACTATTTTCTAGGCATTTTTATGTGCTCACTGTGCACTGAGAACTGAAGAGAGCGACGTGATGTGATCGAAGGGCATCACCTCTCTGCAAAGCTTCGTCGGATTTTCACTGTGGTTTCCATTTCACGTCCGATTGGACCTTTCCGAATAGCCCTCATGCAAAAGCGCAGAAACAATTTCAACAGAAAAGAAGGAGGATTGAAATTAGACAAGTTGTGGGCGTTAAATGAAACAAAGGACTCCAACTCTTTCCCGCTACAAACACCATAGCATATGTGTACACCAGCGGGTATCCGTGATCTTAGACAGCAGTCTAAAGACGTCACGAACGGACTGTTGCTTGGACACGAATGGAAAATTCGGCTTGCTGAACTTGTTTGAACCTGTAATTGCTTTCTGTGTCTTTGTCGCCTCTGATGATGTCGCCAGCACGGGAAGACTAAACATTAGGCAGAGAATTATGCTTGAACCACGGTCTGCTGCCCATAACAGAAATATCAGTAGTGTGGTGCGGTTTTGAAAGCCTTTCAGGAGTCTAGGAAAACGGAACAGCTTGTTCATCTGCATCTATTGTTTACTAGAAGTCGTGTACAAATAAAGCAAGGAGTGTTTCACACCAGCGGTTTTTCCTGAATCCGTGCTGATTCTTTATGAGAAGCTTATTTTCCTCCAAGAATGTCTTGATGTTTCAGCTTAGAATACGCTAGTTAGGTAGTTAGTTAGTTAGTAACGTGTTCCATTGATCAATCTCATGGTAAACGTGATGATGTGGAACGTGTCAAGTGCATAATAAATACACACATGATTAAGTTTTATTTTAAGCTTAAAATTTTCATTACCTATCCCATTCCCTTAAATCGCAAAAAATGCATATATTATACCTACAGATTTATTTATTCCTATTCAAGAATTCATCTGTGGTATAGAAGGAGTTGCCAAGGAGATGTGATTTCAATTTATTTTTAAAACTGTTACTGCTGTCTGTCAGACATTATATTTCATCTGCTAATTTATCGAAAAGTTTTACAGCAGCAAATTTTATCCCCTTCTGTGCCAAAGATAGGTTAAATAGAGGATAGGGTAAGTCTTTCCTCCTTCTGGTATTATAATCATGAATGTCACTGTTGTTTTTAAACTGGTCCATGTTGTTGAGAACAAATTTCATTACTGAGTAAATGTATTGTGAGGCTTTTGTAACAATTCCTCACGTTTTAAAGAGATGACTACAAGATGTGCGACTAAAAGCCCCACACGTTATTCTAACCGCCTACTTTTGAGCAGTGAATACTTTTTGCCTAAGCAATTATTCTGATTGTAAAAGTAGCTGAAACTAGTCTCTTTAGGAGATCCAAAATATGAATTTTCCAATTAAGGTTCTCATCTATATGTACACCCCAAAATTTATTATCCTCCTTTTGAGCAGTGAATACTTTTTGCCTAAGTGTTGAGTTACCCCAAAACACTATTCCGTATAACATCAGAGGGTGAAAGTATGCAAACTATGTTAGCTTGCTAATTTCTATATCCTCAAAATTAGCAATTATTCTGATTGTAAAAGTAGCTGAACCTAGTCGCTTTAGGAGATCCAAAATATGAATTTTCCAATTAAGGTTCTCATCTATATGTACACCCCAAAATTTATTATTCTCTACCCTGGCTACTCACTTCTGTTGATGCGTTATATTTATTGAAGGAACTGTACTCCTTGCAGTAGAAAATTGGATGTACTGTTTGTTTTTTTTTTCCAAAGTCCAGAGCAAACCCATTTGCAGAAAACCAATCAATAAATTTTCCAAAGACATTACTTGTATCATTTTCTATTGGAGTTTCTTTTACTGGATTAATAATGATGCTTGTTTCATCAGCAAACACTGTCAGTTTAGCTTCTTGTATCAGATAAGAAGAGAAGTCATTCATATATATCAAGAACATAAGGGGACCCATGATCAAACCCTGTGGAACACCTAGTGTAATTTCACCCCAGTTAGATGAAGTGGGAAACTTCCTTACATCACTTAAACTATATAAAGAAACTTTTTGCTTCTTGGTGTGTAGGTATGACTTAAACCACTCATATGCTGTTCCATTTATACCATAGAATTGTAATTTCTGTAACATAATGTCATGGTTCACATAATCAAATGCCTTGGAAAGTCACAGTAAACTCTTATTGGTGACATTTTACTATTTAAAGACTCTAGTATGTGGTCAATGAAATTGTATATTGCTGTCTCAGTGGAACAGCTCTAGGATCCTTCAACAGACGGCGTCAGTGTTATTGGTCTATAATTGTGTGCTTTCGATCATTTTCGTATAAACAGGAGAGACTTCGCTCTTTTCCAGTCCCAAGGGAGTGTGTATAAATCAACAGTATCAGAAGCCTTGCCCCAAAAACAAACGACGTTACTATTTTAGACAGTGTGCCATATACGATCTTGCTCGGATGTTGCGGGCACGTACTGGCTGCCTTTGTTCTGACTCGGACAGAGGACACGTGCTGGTGTATGTCGTAGTGCTGCTGTTACGTGACCACCCGTTGCCCTCCCACATGTTGGGGCTGCATTCCACTCAACTGACTCCTTTAGTACTTCAGGGAAAAAGTTAACCTGGTCGTCCGGCCTCGCTAGAGCAGACCGGCAGACCGGTCGTGACAAGTTCACCAGATGTTGTACCCCCGCTTTAGCATTCAAATGCGCCTCAGACAGCAGTGGTTTTTCGGGACGGGCGTGATTTGGCACCTCTCATTCCATGGAATCACCACTTCTTTTGTATCTCGCGCTGCTGTACCGCACTCGGGAGCCGTGCACCCGTAATTCTGTATCTTCATATACAGGGAGAGCCAATCTTCGCGCACTCGGTCGCCACAGAATGATTCTTTGTATACTAACAGCACAAATATGTATTTAGCAAACTTTTTGCCCTTGAATATTTTCGTCAGAAAATGGACCTCAAAGAAAAGCAATTTGGTGACACTGTAATCACATGTAGAACAACTATCGTCATCAGTGCACTGCAGCTGCGGTGTCCAGTCGTTGCAAGGGATAGAAATTTGCATTAGTTCTCTAGTTAGAGAGTTCTATTCCAGATCTAGGTGTAATTTTTATTTTTATTTTCTACTGTTGGGCAGAAGTTGTGGCTCCGACATGATGGTCCACCTGCCCACTTTTTTATGTGCTACAGAACCTTTGCTGGGAAACGTATTGGTGGTGGTAGTTCTGTTTTATGGCCTCTGCATTCGCCTGGCCTGAATCTCTTGGATTTCTTCCTATCGGTACACTTGAAGGAGCAAGTTTATACTACTCCAGCAATGAATGTGGAAGAACTGGTAATGTTCATCATGGATGACACAAAGAAAATTCATCAACTGTTCGTTAGCAAACGACATCTGAAGGTTTCAGTTTTTATCCCCCTTCAGAGACGACTCCCGAGTTGCCACTTGCCAAGCAAGACAGCAGCTGGTCTGTGACAAAGAGTACATCACAAGGACATAGCAGGCTCTCTGTCGCTCTGGCCATCTAACCTCCATACCAGTCTAGTGCACTGCCTCATAGCTATTAGTTTGAAGTATAATTTCGTGGCGTTTTTCTGTATCTACATCTACATCCATACTCCGCAAGGCACCTGATGGTGTGTGGCGGGGGGTACTTTGAGTACCTCTATCGGTTCTCCCTTCTATTCCAGTCTCGTATTGTTCGTGGAAAGAAAGACTGTCGGTATGCCTCTGTCTGGGCTCTAATCTCTTTGATTTTATCCTCATGCTCTCTTCGCGAAATATACGTAGGAGGGAGCAATATACTGCTTGACGCCTCGCTGAAGATATGTTCTCGAAACTTCAACAAAAGCCCGTACCGAGCTACTGAGCGTCTCTCTTGCAGTCTTTCACTGGAGTTTATCTATCATCTCCATAACGCTATCACGATTACTAAATGATCCTGTAACGAAGCGCGCTGCTCTACGTTGGATCTTCTCTATCTCTTCTATCAACCCCATCTGGTACGGACCCCACACCGGTGAGCAGTATTGAAGCAGTGGGTGAACAAGTGTACTGTAACCTGCTTCCTTTGTTTTCGGATTGCATTTCTTTAGGATTCTTCCAATGAATCTCAGTCTGGCATCTGCTTTACCGACGATTAATTTTATATGGTCATTCCATTTTAAATCACTCCTAATGCTTACTCCCAGATAATTTATGGAATTAACTGCTTCCGCTTGCCGACCTGCTATATTGTAGCTAAATGATAAGGGATCTTTCTTTCTATGTGTTCGCAGCACGTTACACTTGTCTACATTGAGATTCAATTGCCATTCCCTGCATCATGCGTCAATTCGCAGCAGATCCTCCTGCATTTCAGTACAATTTTCCATTGTTACAACCTCTCGATATACTACCCCATCATCCGCAAAAAGCCTCAGTGAACTTCCGATGTTATCCACAAGGTCATGTATATATACTGTGAATAGCAACGGTCCTACGACACTTCCCTACGGCACACCTGAACTCACTCTTACTTCGGAAGACTTCTTTCCATTGAGAATGACATGCTGCGTTCTGTTATCTAGGCACTCTTCAATCCCGCTTTCCCGTAAGTTCGATACACGCAACAGATGCACATAACGGAGACTTTAGTCATGAATAATATATTCTCCTTTGCTGTTTACAACAGTCTGCCAATGCTGGGGTAATTTTTCGATTTCGCGACTGTAGAACTCTCGTGGTTTTGAGGCGAATAGCTCGTCGAGGCATATTCGAAACGCATTTTCATCCGGAAAGGAAGTTCCTTGAAGGCTGTTCGGTAGAGAGCGGGAAAGGTGAAAATCCGAGGCAATAACATCAGGTTAATAAGGTGAGTGCGGAACAACTTCCCAACCCGACTCCTGTATAGTGTTTTTTGTGTCTGGAAGAACGCGCGCGGTCATTATCGTGGAGTAACATTATTTCACCCAGTGTTCCTGGTCTTTGTTCTCGGACTGCATCTGCAAGACTTCTCAGTTGCTGGGAATAAATGTCAGCATTGACGGCTACAACTCGGGGAAGCAGTTACTAGTACACCACATTGCCGCTGATCCACCAGATGCATAGGTCTTCTGTGAATGAAAAATGGTTCAAATGGCTCTAAGCACTATGGGACTTAACATCTGAGGTCATCAGTCCCCTAGAACTTAGAACTACTTAAACCTAACTAACCTAAGGACATCACACACATCCATGCCCGAGGCAGGATTCGAACCTGCAAAAGTAGCAGCAGCGCGAATCCTGACTGAAGCGCCTAGAACCGCTCGGCCACAGCGGCCGGCTTGGTCGGTGTTGTTCACGAGCAGATTGATGACAAGCAAGTAGAAATGCACATATTGCCACCCGCTGATACTAGAGATTTTGACTTAGAGTATGCGGCTAGGTGGCACCAATACACCTGATATTTCACCACTGCAAGCAAATGTAGCACAATGGTGGAATGATCACAGTTCATAACATTTGACAGTTCTCGAATACACTGACGTGGATCATTGTGGATTAATGCGTTTAAACGATCTTTGTCAAAGCCCGAGCGTCTTCCTGAACGTGGAGAGTGAGTAATGTCAAAACGATTCTCCTTGAAACAAGAAAACCATTTTCTTGCCATGATCTGTCCAATGACATTATCCCGACACACGGCGCAAGTGTTGCCTGTGGCTCCGCTGTTGTCAAGTCCTCTACTGAACTCGAACAGAAGAATACGTCGGAAATGTTCGGCACCCCATTTTCATGATGGCTGAAACCCCAAAGGATCTCGATAACTCCGAAGGAATACCGCTCCACTCACTATCTCCAAATGACAAAATGACAATACTTAAACTCAAATGCCAGCAGTGAACAACAAATAAAGACATGACAGTCGATAAAAAAACCCATAGCAACCGGAATACCAACACGCAAAAGAAAAACGCTACGAACTTATGTACCATTCTAATGAATTATCCGCGTTGCACACATAGTTTTGATTTCTCACACGTAATCTAGACAGTATGATTAATTCATGTTAAGACAGCATTCACACCGACTAAGCACAAACATTTATAACAGGCAAAATCAAATTTATTATGGATCATGGATATGGAACTTTACAACTGTGATGAATAAAGGTTTTCCGTTATGGCAGCAAACAGTCGCCTTTTGTGATGGAAGAATTTTCGTTTTCCCAATGCCGGTTTCGAGTCACCTGGTTGGACATAATCAGATTGTACGGTTCTTGGTAGTCGTTCATAGCATTGCTGGGGACGTTGTGTTGCTGTGCCAACGCAGAAAAAGATCAAAACAAGCAAGCACTGAATGTGGCGAGATATCTGGGGGTATTTACATAATACTATCTTAAGTCATACTTGATGGCATTACTTACATCTATTTGATTCCGTAGCATTATTCCTTCTGCACGAATCACTTTGGAAAACATTGTTTCTATTCTCCCATTACATTAATTACACACCGCTAAGTACACAAGTAACACCCACGTACTTAGCTGGATAGAAACAAACCAAGGAGTCTTACTTAACTGTTTCGTTATCAGTTTGTGTTTCAGAGTCTAAGCTATTATTGTATGGTTATTTTAATTGATGTCGTAGTCAGAAATAATAGTATGAAAAAATATATCCCGCCATTTCGATTTCCACTGCTGGGAGAGGTGGGACATACAGAGTTATTCATCTGTACCCCAAGGATTTCAGAAGACGACTGTGCGAAACTGCAAAACATCCAGAAAACAGACACACAACAGAGGATAGAGAACCTCTCCAAGTTCGTATCTGACATTACAGTTGCTCAACATGGGCACCGTTTGTGACGCGGCAAACGTCAATACGCGCGCACTCTTCATTGACACAAACTGCCAGGGAAGGTGCGACAGCAGCCCGCTTTGCAAATCTGGTCATTGGGTTGCCCTTCTGCAGGCGCAGATTGATTCAATGGGACACGGCGAAGCAGAGGATTAACAATACAACAATAAGGCAGCACAACGTACCGGTGAAATTTGTAATAATAAGAATTCTGCAGATAGTTAGAAGATTTCCCTTTACCAGTCGGACTCTTATACATAGCGATGACGTGCAGGAAATTCCCAATAGTTCTCTGATAACCTGTCGTGACTTCGAAGTTCAGTTCAGGTGCACACTAACTTCTAAAAGAAAATAAAAAAAAAGAACTGAAACTGTCGTTAGAAGTTTATGTCCAAAAAATAACAAAATTAGCTCAGAGTCCCCAGCGCTACTGAGCAGGTAATCATTGAATCAATGTTCCAGCTAGTAGCACTCTACCTAGGGCCACAGTGAATGGTTGGATTCGTATATATAATTTAGCTTCGTTTCAGTCTAGCGGTCAACCAGTCACTCACCGCATTCACCCTAAAATCCTCAACACAAAAAAGGAAGCTTTCAATTAAATTTAGGCAGGAATCTGCGAAAAGAGAGTTCTCTATACTCACAGATTAAAGTTCATAAAAAATGGATTCATTTTCTGTTTTTCTCACAGCAACAAGTTTATGAATTGCCAATACTGATCTATATTACGTCAGTGCGAGAACTTAAATAAACCTAGGAAGTATTTCTCGTTCTCCAAAATCTCGCAACAATTCTATGTCCCATTCGCTTAAAATCTGAGCTAAAGTTCATCAGTTGCGAACTGGCAAAATTACAAGTTCCAAAAACAACTCGCTAAAGTTGGTGGTGAAATTTCAAAGCTTGGAATCGTTCCCTGACGAAAAATATTCAAAGTTCACAGTTCAAAAGTATTTGTAAGTGCTTGCTAGCGACACACAAGTAAATTTTATAAGTCCAAATTTAGACAATTAAGAAAATCTCAACACTTTAACAAAGCCGCACATACAAATGGTTCAAATGGCTCTAAGCTTTATGGGACTTAACATCTGAGGTCATCAGCCCCTAGACTTAGAACTACTTAAACCTAAGGACATCACACACATTCATGACCGAGGCAGGATTCGAACCGACAATCGTAGCAGCCGCGTGGTTCCGGACTGAAGTGCCTAGAACCGCTCGGCCACAACGGCCGGCCGCCCATACAAAATTCACCACAATCACTGCCTGCGAATGCTGCCAGAATCAGACTATTCTCCTCCTAGCGCCGCCAAAATCAAACTGTCCTCGCCAAGACGGCTGCCGGGCATTTATATCCTCGCATTGTAACATGAGTCAAAACATATACTTTTTTCCTTCGGAACATATAAAAATTCTAAATATATCGTTGCACATATGTATTACACATGAATTTGCATGCGAATTTTCTCGGCTTTTCATTGCTGCCCCCAGTTTTTCATTACATTCACTAGTTTTCTCGTAAATTCTAATTCTATCATATAAAAACGTTATTTGTTGTTATACTGTCGTTAATAGATATAAACAACTAACAATAAGCGTACTCATACTTCGCTAAATATGTTTATTTTACATTACTGCCGCTACTGTCAACATATTAATTAATGTTATGGCTAAAAGTCACTGGTTTTCCGCGCAGAATAAAAATCTTAGCCGTTATTTCGAAACTGGTAATGTTTGTAGCACTTCTGTTTTGATTCTTTGGTATATCTGTACTAGACCTATTTATAGACACTTCATTTATAAAAATCGGTAAAGGCGTCGTCAAGTTATTAATTTTTAAAATTTATACTGTTCACAAAATATTTAACATAAAATAATTTAGAAACTATAAATCGTACGGAGGGCGTGTCTAAACCCTCGCACTCGTCATAATTTTCTCCATTTATTTGTGATACTGACTTTCCAGTGTCTTAATTGGTTCACTTTTTATTGAGATATCTTATATTCAGCATTTTAGATGGTCCTTCTGCCCACTCACGGTGGCCGTTTCCTCTATTCTTTGCCCCCAACGGCCAAAGCAGGGAAAATTACGACCACGTGTTTTCAGAGCATCCTGAACGTCTGCTATTCACCAGGATTTTCATACTTCCAGAACGACCCAATAGTTGAGGCTCAAAGAGCGGCGACTTCTAGTGGTGGAACTTCAAAGCTGGTGCCGCTCCCACGTGGCTCGTTTCCACCGCTCTTTTCCAGTGAAACGCGCGCGCGCGTCTACGTCTGTCATTCAACCCACATCAAACCAAGAATCATCTGAGTACAAATGACAGCTCCGACAGTGCACTGGCCATTTATATCTTATGTACGTGATACTACCGCCATCTTTATATGTGAATGTCGCTATCCCATGACTTCCGTCAACTCAGTGAAATATGGCCTGCTGTTCTGCCTTTTACCTATAAGCGTATCGTCTTCTTTTCATCAGCCCACATTGTGTGTGCGTGTGTTTGTTTGTTTGTTATCACGGTTCGATCCATCGATCCGACACGTCATCGGTTAGTAATTATGAGGGGAGGGGTTTGCTGGTACGTAGTTTACGCCCAGTACCTCGGCAGTCACTCCCAGAGCGCACCCTGCCAGAAGAGTCACATTTCCTACTTTCTCCGGCTCCTGTTGGTATCCTCTCCCTCGTGGGAACACGTGCCCATACTACCGGCCAAATCCTTCCGCACTGTCAGCCTTTCATCTTCCGCTCAAATTGACAATTGTTTGGGGCTTTTCCCCTATTCTGATTTCTGTTTAGCTTCACAGACCGCAACTATCCGATCTAAGTTAGTTACTACTACCCTTTACAAAGGTAAGCAGGTACACAATTACACACAACAAACTAACAAGAAAAAACTTGTTACTCTTACACCATACAACTAACAAATAATTCCCTCCCTCCCAGTGGCAAAAAACCATCGAACCAGGTGCTAGTCAACACCACATTAACTCTTAATGACTATACGAGAACACAAGACATGAAGAAAATTGGGGAGGGCTGAATGAAGAAACGGCTTTATATTTGCTATGTTCTGTATTCCTTTCAGCCCGTTCGTTCCGAGATCCACTACTACATAAGAGTAGTAAGGACTTTTTCACTTTGAAAGGGCCGTCATGTAGCATGTAAAACTTGAATATCTTTTTCCCGACCTGGTCTGATAGTAGGTGGTTGCGAACTAAGACTAAATCTCCTTCCTTTTTTGAGGGTTTTTTGCAGTGCCGTGTCTTTCCTTTCTGAAAACTTCCTTTCTCCCAATCCTTCTCAGTGCAGTTGCTAATTTTTCTTATAATTCCACGACAGGTGGAGGGGATAGTTTTCCTACTATCCGAATTGACACTGATCCTGGCACACCAAACATCAGTTCCGCCGGCGAGTATACAGCCGTGTTGTATATCAATTTATTTATTATATCCTCAAACTGCGGTGCATGTTCAACACAGCTTGTGCGTTTCTACCTAACAGTGAATTCTGGCGAGTCTGTCCACCTCACGAAAGCACGGCTCAACAGGGATTGCTAGACGACGAAGGGTTGTAGGATTAGTCTTCCGGCATGGTTACAGCTATCGTAACCGGTTCCGCGTGAGATGTATTTTCAAATGGTTCAAATGGCTCTGAGCACTATGGGACTTAACATCTTAGGTCATCAGTCCCCTAGAACTTAGAACTACTTAAACCTAACTAGCCTAAGGACATCACACACATCCATGCCCGAGGCAGGATTCGAACCTGCGACCGTAACAGTCCCGCGGTTCCGGACTGTAGCGCCTAGAACCGCAAGACCACCGCGGCCGGCAGATGTATTTTCTCCTGCGTGTTGTGGAGGATCGCGCCACCAATGATTCCGCTTTCGCTTCCTCCCTCTCGTACTTTCGACGTGGACAAACATCACATTCCTATCTCGTGGTGCATTTTGACGGAAGTTACCTCCAATATTCTCCCCTATTTGATTACTCGCTCGTTCTGAGCTGCCGTGATAAACGTTTTCAAAGGGTTGTGGCCTTTCCCCACAGCGGCTTTTACCCCCGCTGATGGCGAGGTGGCTGTTGCTCTCTTCCTAGAAATCATCTAACGCTGTTAATAATTCAAACGACTGTTCTACACTAACAACGGGTACCGTTAGAAGTTGTCGTCTCGCCCACTCGGGCAAGCGCTGATAGAGCAATTCCTCTATTTCCATGGATGGGTCTAGGTGACGTACTGCTGACATTTCACACAAGAAAAACTCGCACTAAGTTGTCCCACTGGTTCTGTACGTGGGCCTGATCAGCAGTGAACGTCTTAAGCCTCTTTTACACTATCGACGTTTTTGTTTCAATCGACTAATTGAGACAAGTGCGTCTACTGCAGCGCCCCTGGCCTTTTATTCCCGTCCTGAGCCTTGAGTGTTTTAAGTGGTCATTTTCGTTTACAAGTCAGCGCAAAAATTGCCGGTGTTATGTGAACTGTCTGTTGTGCCGTTTGGCATCTGAATGGTGAAAGTGAGATAATGAGAGACTTTCCTTTTTACCGAAGAATCGAAATATAGTAACAAAATGAAGGAACCAGCAATGACAACAGAGTTTATTAATGACCGATGCAGAATTCATGGTGGAAGTTCTTGTCAAATGTCATATGATAAATGGTTCACGCTCCTGATGAGTGAAACAATGGGAAAAGTGTCATCCAAACATTTCAGAACATATACACTTACTTTCTCGAGAAAATATATGCTTGCAAACACATTAGACAATATGTAGAACACAGTAAATATCCCCTTTTCGCTTTTATTTCTTATGTTGTTTTCTTACGAATTGCTAAATAACGCGATTTTATTTTTTCTCGTCAAATAATTATGAATTTTTCAATGTTACAATAATTTTCATTTAACACTTTTATACATTTAAATTCTTATTTATACGTAGTTAGGCCATTTTATCTGTAAAACGTAAATACCTTTTGCTTTCAGATATTTCGTTTCTCTTGCGGACTAGTAGAATACTTGTAGTAAAAAGTAACAGGATCTTGTGTAACGTTTCGGTTGCCACGAAAACAAAGCAAACAACATGATAAAGATCAAAAAGGCCGAAAGCACAAAATCCATTTCTGTTATAGGAGTGAAGTCGCCCAGTATAGATTATAACTTCCAATGTTAACAGACGGCACCATAGTTCCTTGTCTCTGCGTATGTGCAGTGTGCAGCGTAGTCAGAAATTTAGAACTCCACACTCGACACAATATATAGATCATTGACGTCATAGACACACTCGCGACGTGGTTGGTTGCAGATTTACACGTAGACACGAAAGGTGCTCACACTTCGAGTAGTCGATTTTGACCAGGAAGTCGGTCGTGAAAACGGGCTTTGCTCTCTGCTGTCTGGCCAGGTTCCAGTACTGGGCGAGGAAGTCGCGGCTTAATTATGCGAAATCAGACCAGAGCCGCTCAGTGATTTACTACAACAGGCCCGCTTCGAAAGATAAATGTTGACCGAAAAAGATTATTCGCTGCTCGTGGCTAACCCGTATTGTGTAGTAACAAAGTTTTGCAGAAAATCGACTGGATGGATACGGGAGGTCATTCAACTAAATTTTTTCCTAATTAGAAAGGGATATCTGGTTGGATGCGAAACACAAACGAAGTCCATTGCTCTCTTACGGGTGGCAGGTCACCGCGCTCCAGGAGTTGTGTGTTCGGCTCTGTAGGGAGCGTAGAGGCTCTTTTTGTCAGTGTGAATGAATCTGCGCGCAAAGTTGTTTCAGTCACAGGGATTATTACCACCGGTAGAGGGGCGTCTCTATCAGGTAGAACGACTGCAGCTGGCGGCGCCGGCCCAGTGTCCGACGCAGAGGCAGATCGGGAACCATGGGGAGGGATGGGAAAAACCGACCTATTAAAACCGATACAAGTGTTTTAGTTCAGGATAACCGATATTTTTCGGTATTTGTTTGGTCTCGGTCCATCAGGTGTTTTTTTATTTTTTACTAATAAGCGAGTTAAAAACAGAAATACACTACTGGCCATTAAAATTGCTACACCACGAAGGTGACGTGCTACAGACACGAAATTTAATTGACAGGACGAAGATGCTGTGATATGCAAATGATTAGCCTTTCAGAGCATTCACACAAGGTTGGCGCCGGTGGCGACACCTACAACGTGCTGACATGAGAAAATTTTCCAACCGATTTCTCATACACAAACAGCAGTTGACCGGCGTTGCCTGGTGAAACGTTGTTGTGATGCCTCGTGTAAGGAGGAGAAATGCGTACCATCACGTTTCCGACTTTGATAAAGGTCGGATTGAAGCCTAGAGCGATCGCGGTTTATCGTATCGCGACATTGCTGATCGCGTTGGTCGAGATCCAATGACTGTTAGCAGAATATGGAATCGGTGGGCTCAGGAGGGTAATACGGAACGCCGTGCTGGATCCCAACGGCCTCGTATCACTAGCAGTCGAGATGACAGGCATCTTTTCCGCATGGCTGTAACGGATCGTACAGCCATTTCTCGATCCCTGAGTCAACAGATGGGGTCGTTTGCAAGCAAAAACCATCTGCATAAACAGTTCGACGACGTTTGCAGCAGCATCGGCTATCAGCTCGGCGACCATAGCTGCTGTTACTCTTGACGCTACATCACATACAGGAGCGCCTGCGATGGTGTACTCAACGACGAATGGCAAAACGTCATTTTTTCGGGTGAATCCAGGTTCTGTTTACAGCATCATGATGGTCGCATCCGTCTTTGGCGACATCGCGATGAACACACATTGGCAGCGTGTATTCGTCATCGCCATACTGGCGTATCACCCGCCGTGATAGTATGGGGTGCCATTGGTTACACGTCTCGGTCACCTCTTGTTTGCATTGACGGCACTTTGAACAGTGGACGTTACATTTCAGATGTGTTACCACCCGTGGCTCTACCCTTCATTGCCGGCCACGGTGGCCATGCGGTTCTAGGCGATTCAGTTCGGAACCGCGTGACTGCTACGGTCGCAGGTTCGAATCCTGCCTCGGGCATGGATGTGTGTGATGTCCTTAGGTTAGTTAGGTTTAAGTAGTTCTAAGTTCTAGGGGACTGATGGCCTCAGATGTTAAGTCCCATAGTGCTCAGAGCCATTTGAACCATTTTTTTCTACCCTTCATTCGATCCCTGCGAAACCTACATTTCAGCAGGATATTGCACGACCGCATGTTGCAGGTCCTGTACGGGCCTTTCTGGATACAGAAAATGTTCGACTGCCGCCCTGGCCAGCACATTCTCCAGATCTCTCACCAACTGAAAACGTCTGGTCAATGGTGGATGAGCAACTGCCTCGTCACAATACGCCAGTCACTACTCTTGATGAACTGTGGTATCGTGTTGAAGCTGTATGGGAAGCTATACCTGAACACGCCATCCAAGCTCTGTTTGACTCAATGCCCAGGCGTATCAGGGCCGTTATTACGGTCAGAGGTGGTTGTTCTGGGTACTGACTTCTCAGGATCTATGCACCCAAATTGCGTGAAAATGTAATCAAATGTTAGCTCTAGTATAATATATTTGTACAATGAATACCCGTTTATCATCTGCATTTCTTCTTGGTGTAGCAATTTTAATGGCCAGTAGTGTATCAGTTACCCATAGTAACAGTGATATGATTTTATGTTTTTAATAAACCTTTTATTAAAAAAGGTAGTAATTTGTATTCGTAAAATCTGCGTCGGTTTGAAATATTGCCAGAAACAGACAACAAACACAAAGATACGTCTGCCATTTCTACGAGGAAGGTAACAGCAGTAAATTAAAAACTTTGTGACATTTCGTTCACAGTACACAATAAACATAGAAAATTGTTGATCTGTTGCCTATATATATATAATATGACTTTATCTACTTGTAGTTCTTGAAACCGAACAAATTAACACGAAATATAGAGTTCTTCAACCTCAGTTTTCATCCTTCAGCCAGCCGCTGTGGCCGGGATGTTAGTTAGGTTTAAGTAGTTCTAAGTCCAGGGGACTGATGACCTCAGATGGCAAGCCCCATAGTGCTTAGAGCCAATTGAACCATTTTTCATCATTTAACACTGACCATTCGAAACGCCAGAATATTGGCTTTATCGTCGATTATAACACGATTTTTGAGGAGGGTTTGAAAAAATTAGAATCAATAGGAGAATACTGGTGACTTATTTATTAGTAGTCACCCACTTATCACTTTTCGAAAAAAGAGCGAGCCGTGAACGGTACTAGTTTTCTTTTATTTCCCTATTTAAAAAATGGTTCAAATGGCTTTGAACACTATGGGACTTAACATCTGATGTCATCAGTCCCCTAGAACTTAGAATTTCTTAAATCCAACTAACCGAAGGACATCACGCACATCCATGCCCGAGGCAGGATTCGAATCTGCGAGCGTAGCGGTCGCGAGGTTCCAGACTGGAGCGCCTAGAACCGCTGGGTCACATCGGCCGGCTTGCCTATTTAATTTAATATTTTGATTCTATGTAGCTTGAAACTCAACGAGTAAAAATTGTTCAACTCTCGTTTATTACAGGGAATAATATGAATAAAAAAACCGAAAATTTGTTATTTTCGAAAGTTATTTTGAGCAGCTTTAACAGTCAGGTTAAACTGGCGCGGGGAAAAACCGATACAACCGAAAACCAGCAGTTTCAGCGATAACCGCAATCTCTACTATGAGGAGGGGCTGCTATCGCTAATCCACTGCCTTACCTTCCCACTTGGCAGCAAGCGGCGGTCTCTCCCACAGGCAGAGGACAAAGTTTCTCCGATGTGTGCATGTTGGCTCTATCACTTCTATCATCAAATGTAAAGAGCTTGCTTGGAATGGAAAAAATCTCTGTTCTCTGTTATTTTCATTAGATATCTCTTCTTAAAAGTAGCTGATAGTTTTGATGGACAAGCAAGCTGTCACGCATACCCATTCAAAGAATACCAAAATTCATGAGGCGTTATGGAGTAGAAGTAATATTATTGAGAAAAGTGGTGACAGATGAAGGCTCAAGAAAATCAACAAGAAACTACTAACTATATACTTGAATGTGCCTTAGTGCATGTGGTTCTCATGTAAAAACTCAATAGCAAAGTTTGAGGACAACGTTCACACAATAGATTTTACATAACCTAATTTATATATATTTTTTTTGGGTCAGTGAAGATGAACATACTAACTGGCTATGCAACAAATCTAAAAATGTAATGCAGGAATTATTCTACAAGAATGAAGGAAATTCTTTAAAAGAAGTGTATGCAATCTGCGGCTACGCTATATGAATAAGTTTTAGTTATTTATTTTTTCCTGAGTGAAATTTATTGTCTGCTTTCTAGATTCTATGGTAGGCTGTACATTCCATCAGTGAGACACAATCATACATTCAGTAAGAACATTATAAGCAATCATGACAAGCAGTCAGAATCGGAATATACAATGTAGTTTGAATGTAAGATAACAACATGAATACCAACAACTCTGCTTCTGTATTAAGTAGCATATTACTATTTAACATAAGGAATATGCTGACTAGACGACCGTTGTGACCACCTTGGTCCGTCTGTGGATCGCAATACGGCAGCGATTCTGCGTGGCATCGATTTGACAAGATCGTGGTATGTTTCCAGAGGTATGTTGCACCACATGTCTGTGCAGAAGTCGTACCTGTAAATTATGGGCCGACAGTTCATGGGCGCTGGGATGGGGCCCGATAGCGTCCCATATGTGTGTTTCCGGGTTCAGAAATGGCGAATATGATGGCCACGACATCAACGTGAGTTCAGTATCAAGTTCATCAGACTATTCTAGCACGATCCGGGCCTTGTGACACGGACAGTTATCCTGATTCAAGCAGGCATCGCCGTCGGGGAAGGCATCAAGCATTGAGGGGTACAGGTGATTCGCAGTAATGATCACGTAGGCATTAGCGATCATGATGCCTACGATTATTATCATAGGTCCCATGGAAGCCGAAGTGAATGGAGCAAATACTGCCCTCACAGGGCTGCGTCCGTGGAGCGGCATTGTTTCGAGAAGCCGTTCGTCTGGATGATGGCGTATTCGGACACGGCCATCGACCTGCTGTAATAAGTAACCTCATTCATCCGATCAGACGACATGTTTCCATTACAACTGCACTGTCGAAGAGGACATTTACTGCATGTGCGTACCTCACTCTTCACGTGTAACATTTACTATGTGCACGTACGCTCTGTAATCAAAAGTATCCGAATACACCCAAAAACATACGTTTTTCATATTAGGTGCATTGTGCTGCCACCTACTGCCAGGTACTCCACATCAGCGACCTCAGTAGTCATTAGATATCGTGAGAGAGCAGAATGGGGGCGCCCATCGGAACTCGCGGACTTCGAACGTGGTCAGGTGATTGGGTGTCACTTGTGTCATACGTCTGTACGCGATGTTTCCACGCTCCTAAACATCCCTACATCCACTGTTTCCCATGTGACAGTGAAGTGGAAACGTGAAGGGTCACGTACAGCACCAAAGCATACAGGCCAACCTCGTCTGTTGACTGACAGAGATCGCCGACAGTTGGAGAGGGTCGTAATGTATAATAGGCAGATATCTATAAAAACCGTCACACCGCAATTCTAAACTACATCAGAATCCACTGCAAGTACTATGACAGGTGGGAGGTGAAGAAACTTGGATTTCATGGTCGAGCGGCTGCTCGTAAGCCACACATCACACCAGTAAGTGCCAAGCGACAACTCGCTTGGTGTAAGAAGCATAAACATTGGACGACTGAACAGTGAAAAAACGTTGTGTCGAGTGACGAATCACGGTACACAATGTGGCGATCCGATGGCAGGGTGCGGGTATGGCGAATGCCCGGTGAACGTCATCTGCCAGCGTGTGTAGGCCAACAGTAAAATTCGGTATGGTGTGGTCGGGTTTTTCATGGAGGGGGCTTGCACCCATTGTTGTTTTGCGTGGCACTATCACAGCACATGCCTAAATTGACGTTTTAAGCACCTTCTTGCTTCCCACTGTTGGAGAGTAATTCGGGGATGGCGATTGCATCTTTCACCACGATCGAGCACCTGTTCGTAATGCACGGCCTGTGGCGAAATGGTTACACGACAATAACATCCATGTAATGGACTGGCCTGCATAGAGTACTGGCCTGAATCCTATAGAACACCTTTGCGATGTTTTGGAACGCCGACTTCGTGCCAGGCCTCACCGACCGACATCGATACCTCTCCTCAGTGCAGCACTCCGTGAAGAATGGGCTTCCATTCTCCAAGAAACCTTCCAGCACCTGATGAACGTATGCCTGCGAGATTGGAATCTGTCGTCAAGGCTAAGGGTGGACCAAAACCATATTGAATTCCAGAATGACCGATCGAGGGGACCACGAACTTTTAGGTCATTTTCACCCAGGTGTCCGGATGCTTTTGATCACATAGTATACTTCAATCTTCATGTGTTTGGTTTGCGGGGCGCTCAACTGTGCGGTCATCAGTTCCCGTAGGATGTCCCAGTTTCTTTCACACTCCAATTCTTTAAATAGTCCAATCTAGCCACTGTCACGAATGATGACGACGGTGATGATGAAATGATGAGAACAACACAAACAGCCAGTTCCCGGGCGGAGAAAATCCCTAACCCGGCCGGGAATCGAACCCGGGACCCCGTGATCCAGCGGCAGCAACGCTATCCACTTTTTTTTTTTTACATTGAACAACTGAAATTAAAAAAAAAAAACATCGTTCGAGAGTTGAACCAGTGAACAGCGAACTGTAGTTAGCTATCACTCTACTACACTACCGATACAGCCATTTTTTTCTCCTTAAAAAGCACTTATTTAAAGCAATCAATTAAAAATAAAACAAACTAAGTCATTTCGACAAATCAAAAGGGTTAAATCAGAAAAGCGTATATGAAGGAATATGGAATTAATTTTAACGTGCCCACACCTTTTTTCCTCCGTCACTTCTACATCGTGTAACATTTAAATCCAAACCATAGTGTGCACAAAAAAGGGGGATTTCAACTCATCCAACACCTTTCCGATGAAAAACAAGATAAAGCATATTAGAAAAAAGCTCTCAATAACGTGGCATCCTGAGCCACGTCCATGGGCTGTGGCCATATATTGGGAAAAGGCACTCGGATCTGCTTCATATTCACTCACCATCACGTAGTGGACATAATGTCGAACAAGCCACATGATGGCATTTTTCTTCGATAGGGGAAAGAAGGTTGAATCGGGACGCACGAGATCTTCTCCGAGATCAACCGATGATATAATGTATCAGTTTCATGGCAACGATTGCAGCGATCCGTCACACTGAGGCCAATACGAAAGAGTCGCACGTTGGCAGGTACAGTATCTACATCTACATCGATACTGTGCAAATCATATTTAAGTGCCTGGCAGAGGGTTCATCGAGCCACCTTCACAATTCTCTATTATTCCAATCCTGTAAAGCGCGCGGAAAGAACGAACACCTACATCTTTCAGTACGAGCTCTGATTTCCCTTATTTTATCGTGGTGATCGTTTCTCCCTACGTAGGTCGGTGTCAACAAAATATTTTCGCCTTCAGAGGAGAAAGTTGGTGATTGTATTTCGTGAGAAGATTTCGTAGCAACGAAAAAGCCTTTCTTTTGATGATGTCTAGCCCAAATCCTGTATCATTTCTGTGATACTCTCTCCCATATTTCGAGATAATAGAAAGCGTGCTGGCCTTCTTTGAACTTTTTCGATGTACTCCGTCAGTCCCATCTGGTAAGGATCCCACACAGCGCAGCAATATTCTAAAAGAGGACGGACAAGAGTAGTGTAGGCAGTCTCCTTAGAAGATTTGTTACATTTTCTAAGTGTCCTGCCAATAAAAGGCAGTCATTGGTTAGCCTTCTCCACAACATTTTCTATGTGTTCCTTCCAATTTAAGCTGTTCGTAATTGAAATACCTAGGTATTTAGTTGAATTTATGGCTTCTAGATTAGACTGATTTATCGTGTAACCGAAGTTTAACGAATTCCTTTTAGTACGCATGTGGATGACCTCACTTTTCGTTATTTATGGTCAACTGCCAATTTTCGCACCATTCAGATATCTCTTCTAAATCTTTTTGCAATTTGTTTTGATCTTCTGATGAATTTATTAGTCGATACACGACAGCACCATCTGCAAACAACATAAGACGCCTGCTCAGATTGTCTCCCAAATAGTTTATATAGATAAGGAACAGCAAAGGGCCTGTAACACTACCTTGGGGAACGCCAGAAATCACTTCTGTTTTACTCGATGACTTTCCGTCAATTACTACGAAGTGTGACCTCTCTGACAGTCACATAACTGAGACGATATTCCATAAGCACGCAATTTCACTACAAGCCGCTTGTGTGGTACAGAGTCAAAAGCATTCCGGAAATCCAACAATACACACACTTCATATGAATAAAGAGCTAGCTGCGCTTCACAGGAACGATGTTTTCTAAGCCCATGTTGACTGCGTGTCAGTAGACAGTTTTCTTCGAGGTAATTCATAATGTTTGAGCACAATATATGTTCCAAAATCGTGCTGCATATCGACGTTAACGATATGGGCCTGTGATTTAGTGGATTACTCCTACTACCTTTCTTGAATATTGGTGTGACCTGTGCAACAACCTAATTGGTATACAGTCTGGACCAGAAGACTTGCTTTTATTAAGTGATTTAAGTTACTTCACTACTCCGAGGATATTTACGTCTAAGTTACTCATGTTGGCAACTGTTCTCGATTCGAATTCTGGAATATTTACTTCGTCTTCTTTTGTGAAGGCATTTCGGAAGGCTGTGTTTAGTAATCTGCTTTGGCAGCGGTGTCTTCGATAGTATCTCCATTGCTATCGCGCAGAGAAGACATTGATTGTTTCTTGCCGCTAACATCACATACGACCAGAATCTCTTTGGATCTTCTGCCAGGTTTCGAGACAAAGTTTCGTTGTGGAAACTGTTATAAGCATCTCGCATTGAAGTCCACGCTAAATTTAGAGATTCTGTAAAACATCGCCAATCTTGAAGATTTTGCATGTTTAAATTTGGCATGTTTGTTTCGTTGTTTCTGTAACAGTGTTTTAACCCGCTTTGTGTACCAAGGAGGATCAGCTCCTTCGTTTGTTAATGTATTTGGTATAAATCTCTCAATTGCTGCCGGTAATATTTCTTTGAATTCAAGCCACATCTGGTCTGCACTTATATTATCAATTTGGAATGAGTGGAGATTGTCTCTCAGGAAGGTGTCAAGTGAATTTTTATCTGCTTTTTTGAATAGGTATATTTTTTGCTTATTTTTGGAGGATTTTGGGATTACAATATTCGATCTCGCTACGACAACCCTGTGTTCACTAATCCCTGTATCGGTTTTGATGCTCGCTATTAACTCAGGATTATTTGTTGCTAAAAGGTAAAGTGTGTTTTCACAACCGTTTATTATTCGCGTGGACTCATGAACTAACTGCTCGAAATAATTTTCAGAGTATACGATTAGCACAATTTCGGATGATATTTTATGCGTACCTCCGGAATTAAACATGTATTTTCGCCAACATATCGAGGGTAAATTAAAGTCACCACCAACTATTATGAGTCGGGTACGTGTTTGAAATCAAACTCAAGTTTTCTTTGAACATTTCAGCAACTGTATCATCTAAATTGTGAGGTTGGTAAAAGGATCCAATTATTATTTAATTCTGGTTACCAGCAATGACCTCTGCCAATACTGACTCACAGGAAGTATCTACTTCAATTTCGCGACAAGTTAAACAACTTCTGACAGCAACAAACACGCCACCGCCAACCGTGTTTAACCTATGCTTTCGGAACACCGTTAGGTTCTTCGCAAAAATTTCGGCTGAGCTTATATCCAGCCTTAGCCAGCTTTCAGTGCCTATAACGATTTGAGCATCAGTGATTTCTGTTAGCGCTTGGAGCTCTGGTACTTTCCTAACACAGCTATGACAATTTACAACTGTTATACCAATGGTTCCTGTATCTTCGTTCTTCCTGTGTTCAGCCTGCATCCTTTGTGTCTGAAGCCCTTCTTGTGTTTCCCGAGACCCTCTAACCTAAATAAACCGCCCAGTCCACGCCACACAGCCCCTGCTACCCGTGTAGCCGCCTCCTGCGTGTAGTGGACACCTGACCTATTCAGCGGAACGCGGAACCCAACAACCCTTGAGCGAAAGTCGAGGAATCTGCAGCCTACACGCTCGCAGAACCGTCTGAGCCTCTGATTTAGATCCTCCACTCGGTTCTGTACCAGTGGTCCGCAATCAGTCCTGTCGACTATGCTGCAAATGGTCAGCTTTGTTTCCATCTTGCAAGCAAGACTGGCAGCCTTTACCACTTCTGTTAGCCGCTCTAACACACATCATTGGTACCGACGTGAGCAACCACCTACAGTTAGCTGCACCCTGTGCTCTTCATGGCATCCGGGAGGACCCTTTCCACATCTGGAATGACTCCACCCGATAGGCACACGGAGTGCACATTGGTTTTCTTTCCCTTCTTGTCAGCCAAGTCCCTAAGGGCGCCCAGAACGTGCCTAACTTTGGAGCTCCCAACTACCAATAATCCCACCCTCTGTGATTGCCCGGATCTTGCAGGGTGAGTAGTTTCCTCTGAAACAGGACAGGCGACAGCATCTGGCTCAGCGACAGTGTCAGCCACAGACAGCACCTGGAACTTGATTGTCAGACAAACCGGGGAGGCCCTACGTGCGGCCGCCAGGGAAGTCTTTCGCCGCCTGCTTCGCCCCAGGGCGAGGGTGACAGTTCAACCTCAGTGCGAGCAGTAACTGGGTTGGCCACCGGTGAGGACAGATCGGAGGACTCTGACGTGCTGGACGTCTTCTGGATCCCCACGCCGGCCCACAACAGTGGTGCCCATACACTGCAGCCTCAAGCTGTGTAACTGAAGTCATCACAGCCTGAAGCTGAGAGCGAAGTGTCACCAACTCGGCTCGTATCCGCACACAACAATCGCAGTCCCTATCCATACTAAAGACCGTGGAAAACTAAACTATGCAGATAAACGGACTATCGGCACGTGCTGCGCAACTCTACTGTAGACCCTAACGAAAACGCACGAACTGTGTCTAGTAATACGCCGCTATTCAAAAACCTAACTACCAAAGCACTCAGGTGAAACTAAATAATTTGCCCTTGATTAGGAACTTGTAATATGACACAAAATCGGTTTACTTTCCGACGCAAACGAAAACGCGAGAAGTGTGGCTATTAGGTATTAAATTTACACGCAGGAGCTCAAGAAACTAAACGATTAAAGCATACAGATGATATAATAAAATTCGCTGCTGGTTAGGAGCTCGTAAATGTCACAAAAACGGTTAATTCCCTGTTGCTGCGTCTGTCTGGATCGGCTTACTACTGCCTGACAACTTGGTACCACGAGGACGCCACTTCCATCGGGAAAGTCGGGAGGCTAACGTTAGACCAAATAATCTTCCAATTCGTTCCTGGCGACAAGGTTTTCACAAAGTGAATGCTATGAGGAATTGGGTAGCGGCATAACAGCATTTTTAGGGAGAGATTCGCTTGGGAAACGATATTTACTCCTAAATAACTAACTGCAAGAAAAACTTCCTTAACGTGCCTTAGTTTATAACAAATCCTACCAATATCTATTGGAGCTGTTAAACTTGCCGGTCGGATACAGCCATGAAGGCGAGCTGCAAGTGACTGGTGGGCGTGTACACATGTTAAAACGGAGCGACGGATGAATAAGGCAGAAGTCTTAACTCGAATGTCAGGGAGGCTGAAACCTCCCAGCAGACCGGGGTGCGCCATTATCCCATAACGCACGCGAAATATAGAGTTGCGCCAGATAAACCTGCCAGTTAAATTTTGCAACTTGACGTACATCATCGCAGGATGTGGAAAGATTTGTGCAATAAAATAAGCCTTACTTGACACATACGTTTCCATGGACCGGTCCTTATGAAGAAGTGAGAGAGAGCGACGCTCGTGTTCAATGATTGCTCCCTGAATCTTATCCGTGACAGACTTCCAGTTTATCGTAGCCATCTTTGGCGGACAACTGTCAACTATAATACCTAACGAGCGACATCGGGTGACCTTCAAAGCCCATGGAATTTCAACAGCGTCAATTCCTCGCAAACTGAGTAAGCGACATTTCTGGTCATTAACCCGCGCTCCCGTAAGACGACAAAAAGCATCCAAAACGTCCTTCAGCAGCGGTATATCATCACGGGTACGGAGAAGAACCATAAAGTCATCAGCATATGCACGAACGGTAAACCTTTCTCCCAACAGCGACCAGCCACCCAAACGAGCAGCTATATATCTACATCTACATCTACATCTACATGATTACTCTGCAATTCACATTTAAGTGCTTGGCTGAGGGTTCATCGAACCACAATCATACAATCTCTCTACCATTCCACTCCCGAACAGCGCGCGGGAAAAACGAACACCTAAACCTTTCTGTTCTAGCTCTGATTTCTCTTATTTTATTTTGATGATCATTCCTACCTATGTAGGTTGGGCTCAACAAAATATTGTCGCATTCGGAAGAGAAAGTTGGTGACTGAAATTTCGTAAATAGATCTCGCCGCGACGAAAAACGTCTTTGTTTTAACGACTTCCATCCCAACTCGCGTATCATATCTGCCACACTCTCTCTCCTATTACGTGATAATACAAAACGAGCTGCCTTTTTTGCACCCTTTCGATGTCCTCCGTCAATCCCACCTGGTAGGGATCCCACACCATGCAGCAATATTCTAACAGAGGACGAACGAGTGTAGTGTAAGCTGTCTCTTTAGTGGACTTGTTGCATCTTCTAAGTGTCCTGCCAATGAAACGCAACCTTTGGCTCGCCTTCCCCACAATATTATCTGTGTGGTCTTTCCAACTGAAGTTGTTCGTAATTTTAACACCCAGGTACTTAGTTGAATTGACAGCCTTGAGAATTGTACTATTTATCGAGTAATCGAATTGCAACGGATTTCTTTTGGAACTCATGTGGATCACCTCACACTATTCGTTATTTAGCGTCAACTGCCACCTGCCACACCACGCAGCAATCTTTTCTAAATCGCTTTGCAACTGATACTGGTCTTCGGATGACCTTACTGGACAGTAAATTACAGCATCATCTGCGAACAACCTAAGATCGCTAGATCGCAATAAGGGTTCCAGAAACAGAACGTGGAGCGACGTAGATAATGGACTCCCTTGTAGGACGCGCAGACACACCGCGATGGGGGTAGTAAGACGGCCATTTACGTCAGTGGACGCCCGAATACCAGTAATTAGAGAACTAAAAAAATGGTTCAAATGGCTCTGAGCACTATGAGACTTAACTGCTGTGGTCATCAGTCCCCTAGAACTTAGAACTACTTAAACCTAACTAACCTAAGGACATCACACACATCCATGCCCGAGGCAGGATTCGAACCTGCGACCGTAGAGAACTAAACAACCGTCGTGTAGCATCGTTAAAACCAACAGTCGTCAATACCCGCATGAGAAATCCATGATTAACGCGGTCCAACGCATGGTGAAAATTAATGAAAAGGAAAGCGCTTGGCACGGGAATGGTGGAAGCAATCGAAATTAGATCACGACATTCAGCAACGGGAGTCAGGAGAGCACGACCCGGAAGACAACTTTGATGGCTCGCGATGTGGTAGCCAACAACACCGATAGTCAGCTATTTACCGCTCGCGCCACTATTTTATAATCATAGTTGACGAGGGTTTTCGGGCGGACCTGATCCACACGCAAACGTCCCGGCTTCTTGGGGATCAGGACAAGTTTAGCAACCTTAAAGCTGGGCGGGATAAGGCCTCCGTGGAATACTTCATTCACCATAGAAGTTATCGTATCTCCTATCAGGGGCAAAAATCGAATATAAAATCTTTTGGGAAGGCCATCGAAGCCAGGCGATTTGTGGGAGGGAGAACGAGTCACAGTATCAAGTCTATCATCGCGATGGAATACAGAAAAAACTCTTCCTGGAGAGCTGGCGTAACACTATCAACGAGGGAGGTAAAATCAACAGTCGGTAGACCGTCTGAATCCACTTCAGTATAAAGTTCAGAATATTACTGTTAAAGTTCACGCATGGTATCAGATTGAGAGGACCACTCACGCCCATCTAGAGAACGAATAGTAGTAAGACACGTCCTTTGAGGTCGTTTGTGAAGCCGAAGAAGATGATAGGGAGAGGCCAACTGATCCTGTACGACTGAACAATGCTGGGAACGCAAGCGGACACCATCCATTTGCCTACGTTTGAGTTGTAGAAGTTTTGCCTTCACACGGTGGACGTCTGCGACTCTCAAGGGGGCATCATGAGCATTATCGTAAAGATCGCGAAGGACAGCATAATAAAATTCCCTAGTTCGCGTTATTTCAGCCGCTGTTTCAGCCCTAAAATGCTTTAGTGTGTTTCGAATCCAAGGTTTAGCAAAGGTAACCCACCATTCTAGAATTGGGGGATAACGCGCCTGGGACTGGATTGTCCGCCGCCATACGTCTGCGATGATACCTTCCAGAGAGGGGTCCGTGAGATGTAGTGTTTAGCTTCCATAAAGGGCGCGAAAGATGGACCCGCTGCGGGACGTGATTAAAAGTCATTGAAACAAAGCAGTGATCAGTGAAACTGGCAGGAATTACATCAATCGATAGAAGCTGACTACAGATGGGGGCAGATAAATAAAAGCGGTCCAATCGGCTACTTGAAGTAGCTGTAAAAAACGTAAACCGCACCAATGTAGGATATCTGCAAACCCAAGCTTCTTGGAAATGCAAAGACGTCACCGTATCATTAAGTTCACGGCAATATGTATAATTGGGGGTCTGGTCTACACGACGTAAGACGCAGTTAAAATCCCCCCCCCCCCCCCCCCCCCCAACGAAACCTTGCGCGAGTTCCGGCGGAATACATAAACAACTTCTTTCTTATAAAACCGCGCGCGGTCGGATGAACGACCGCATCCAGACGGAGCGTAAAGAAAAATTAAGGTGAGGTCATAAAAACTACAGCCTATACCGCGCTTCGAAGTCCGTCAGCGGGATTCCATCTCGATAAAGCAAAGCCATACCGGTAGAATTTTCAGGCGCGACATTGAAAAACAGAGTATCCAGGAAGACAAAACACATCAAATAACACCTCTTGTAAACACAATATATCAGCTTGGGAATCGTAAATAAACTGGCGTAACGCAGCAAGCCGTAATTGGGAACATATGCTGTTAACATTAAGGGTTGGAAATGTATATGCCTGCATCCGTCAGTACATGTAACGTCAATGAAACAACACGATGGAAAATGCACTCATAACGCTCTTCGCTCCTAAACGTCCAGAGGCCGTGGAAAGAAGGTATGATTCTAATCCTCCCCACCGGAAGCCGAGGAATCATTGTTTTTCTTTCTACGACGCGCCGCTGCACGTGCAGGTTGAAAACGCTGCTTCCCACCACACCGTGAAAACATACACTCTTGATGTGGAAGGGTTGGAGGCACTTCAAGCTCCGATTTGATAGAGGAGCCATCTCCACTGCACTCATCGGAAATCGGGGAGCACAACTCAGAACGAATTACAGCAACATCAGGTACAGAAGAGACAGGTAATGCAGTGCCGGTGTCGGATTGCATCACCTGATCATCAGGATGAGAACCCGTAGAATCCCGTTGCCCCACTGTCTCAGCGTGGACGAGGGGTGGTATTTCATGGGAACACTGAAAGGAATGGCCAGCAGGCAACGTCTCTGCGGGAACATCTGAACTCACGGGAACCGTCGCGTCTACAAGTGAAGTGGCGGACGCTGATACAACGCACATTTCAACATCAACAGGAGCAGCTACATCATCTCTGGTAATACTGGAATCACAATTAACGTCAGTAGAAAACTCAGTACCGCCAGAAGGTGCACCCTCTGTCAACGCCGTATCAGAGTTACGAGACTGGAGAGGGACGCTCTCGAAATCTGTACCGTCCTCAGTTCGCCGGCGTTTGACTTGCGCTGCAGGAACCAGCGTCCCCTCATGGACAGAGGCCGCACCTGGACGCGCCGGTAACGAGGAGTAGGGGGTAATGTTGCTCCAACATTCGTTACAGAGAAAACAGGTTCCTTCTTGCCCTCCATGCGTAACATGGATCCGGTAACAACAAACAATTAAGTGGGAAGGAATATTCTTTTTAACGCACATGTCCACAGTTCGGATACCATTATAACACTGGAAGCGATGTCATGCTGACCAGCGTTCCCATCGGATATGCCGTATTACTCCAAACGGAAGCAACGCTGATCTAAAAAATGAATCGCCCACCTCAGGAGGAAGGTTATAAACTCTAACCAGAGTATACTCGAGTTCCGCATTTTCAAAGGCTTGACTAACGGAACCATCTCGATGTGTAAACAACACTTTAGAACTAACCCGAGAGAGAAGCCGTTCTACTTGAATGGGATCATAAAACTTCACAAAGAATGCATGCAAATCAGAATCAAAGTAAACAGTATCTATCTGATCAGGTGTAACACGGATAACATCAGCCAACCAGTCGTGAATTTCTAAAGAGCCGGCTGAACACGACGAAACTGAAACGAACAGTAGCTCGACGAGGAACAGACTTAGGAGACTCGACAGACACCATGGCGCGGGCAGAAAGCAACGTCGCCAAGAGAAAAACGACAACAAACTCCGCTACGAAACTACGATGTGACTTCGGCCGATACACCAACAAGACTGAGTAGCTTCGACACAAGCGGCGCTGCGGCAAAGGCGGAAGTTAACTACGGCCTGCTCGCTCGACGTGCAAGGCGACACTGCAAGGCATCTGCCACTGTGGATATCCTCAGGTGTGACATGTTTTTCAGTGTTGTTCGCGAATATTTTACCTTCTTTGACAACGGTCAGTCAAAGTCTGATGATGGCCTTGTAAGTCGAAAAGCGGTTAATAAAAGTAAGTTAACGCTGTAGAACATACACAGTATTGTGGATTTCATTTATAATTACGAAGTTATTCTATCAAGAAGTGCGCCGGGCGCGGTGGCCGAGCGGTTCTAGGCGCTTCAGTCCGGAACCGCGCAACTACTACGGTCGCAGGTTCGAATCCTGCCTCGGGCATGGATGTGTGACGTTCTTAGGTTAGCTAGGTTTAAGCAGTTCCAAGTTCTAGGGGACTGATGACCTCAGATGTTAAGTCTCATAGTGCGCAGAACTATTTATCACGAACTGCCGGAGGAAGCAGTTAACTCTGAACATTTGCTTAACACTTTGTTGACAGTGTGATTCAGCCGGGCGCGACCGCTACGGTCGCAGGTTCGAATCCTGCCTCGGGCATGGATGCGTGTGATGTCCTTAGGTTAGTTAAGTTTAAGTAGTTCTAAGTTCTAGGGGACTGATGACCTGAGATGTTAAGTCCCATAGTGCTCAGAGCCATTTTTTTGATTCAGCCGGCCGGTGTGGCCGTGAGGTTGTAGGCGCTTCAGTCTGGAACCTGTAACCTCCCCCCTCACTTATCGACCTTAATGACAGTGAAAAATTAAACCGCGTGTACCTAATGGAAATTTGGGAAAAGCAATCGTCACCGAAGTTAATCTATCGGTAAAGAGGGAGGAAAGGGTTACATCTAAATGAAAGGAAAAATGCAAATGAAACTGGTGGAAATTAATTTTGAAAAGGGGTAAAGTTAATAAAGAAAGTAAATGTGCGGCCGTTACGTTAACAATTAACTAGCGGTAATTAGATATTTGAGATTTGGGGGAAATCACGGTCGCCAGTCCTAAGGACAATTACTGTAGTAACTGAAAAAGAAAGGTTATTACACATATAATTAACACTAGAAGCGTGGCAACTGAAGGTTGACACGTGTAGTGTGAAAACTGAAAGTTTGTCAGAAGTAATAAATTTCGCTACACTCTGACTTGATTTAGCAAAAGAATTAATAAAACCGGAAAATCGAAAATTAATTTAGTGACTGAAGTTAATAGTGAGCTTTCTTTCTGAAGCACATCGAAATCCAGTAAAATACGGTTAGTCTTGGACTACCTCAACAATCATTTCAAAAGCAACTTGACTCTACGCAATTTAGAAACAAGATATTTAACTTTGAACTTGAATTAAATGATTCTGAACTATTAACAATAGTAAAATTTAGTACGTACCAAGCTGAGCTGCAGTCACAGGTAAGCTAAAATATGCTAACAAAACTCGCACTCTAAATTTGTGCTCGTGTAACCCAAATATTGTAGCCAGCTACTGAACTTTGAAATTAAAGCAGTGAAATCTAATCATATTATTTTAATGCTGGCGTTTGAATTTCAACGACACTCGGGTTCATTTCGGAAAAGGAAGGGACCCTGCTTGGCAATGCAATTGGGACAATGAGCAACAAAGGTTCATGCTAAGTTGCTGTAATTTTGCGAGGCAAATGGAACAATTTGAAAAGCTGAGGTCTGCCATACAGTTCTGAAACTTTACGTGCTTTTAGTCTTCCTTGTTGGTTGATTGAAGGTTTGAAGCCGTCGATCGAGGAGGTGGCGACAGTCACTCATTGTCGGCCGTCGCTGTTGCAGAAGCTGGATGTTGGCGCGCCTTCTTCTCGACACGGTCACCAGGCGAAACGGGCTCTTGATGTGCGCCAGCTAATGCTTCCCGTCCGCGACACCATGTCAGAAACTATCATCGCGAGTCGAGCGCAATTACTTGCTGCCAAACCCCGAAAGCGCGGCAACTCGCGGGAGCGTCACACGACACCTGCTCCACTCGCTACTCCCGCCAGACTCCCACTGTTCTGCCCGCGCTCCACGCGGCAGAGTTAACACTACCAAAGATCCTACACACTTTGATTCTTCACACGAGCTATCGATGTAATCGTTCGATAGCAGTTTTCCCTAGGCAAGACCCAGCGTAAAAATACAAATAATCTTTACACAACAAACCAATTATACATCGACATAAATGCATAAATATATATATATATATATATATATATATATATATATATACAAACAGTAAAACAATTACACTATATAAAGAGACAGAAATGTCATATCTTGAGGTAACAAAACAAGGAAAAAAAATAATAGTACAATAGATGGAAATAGGAGGATATGCATTTCCGGCGTTACACGTGCCCCACATTGTCTGAGGATGTTCGTGTAACGTAAACAGACTCAGAAAATGTCCCAAAAAAAAAAAAAACAGCGGAAATGCATATGCTCAAAACATCAACAAAATTTAGCATTCGTCTAATTAACCATAAATCAATTTTTAGACCATAATAATTGAGTGGAGACACTCCTAATCGTATTCCACTCTGTCATCTTGCACAAAATAAAACAGGTTGACAACATATCAAAATTCATAGAAAACATAGAAAATGGTTTAGCTATTCTAAAAATCTAAATTCGTAACACTATGAGAAATGGAATACTATTTGCAAAATTAATCAGAGTACATGGTCATAAAAACAGGTAGATCAAAATACGCAAATTAATAATTAATTACATAGAATACACATTTTTACATAACCTTTTCATAATTAATACCTCGTCATGAGATTCCATTTAACGCTAAACAAGAAAATAATATTCAGTAGATCGAAAAAAACATAAATATTGACAGCAGAATTCTTTCACATCAGCTGTCCGGGAAGAAAAACTATTCCGCCTTTCGTACTCGCAAGTACAAAGAATGCCGACAGCGGCACAAGAGCCAACAGCGGCACAAGAGCCGACAGCGGCTCGCCTCGCCAGTATTGTTGCGCCCGCGTGTGCGGCACGCTTGATCTCACTCGCCCTTGTGACGGCGTTTCCAGAACGTCCGTTTCACTGAATTCTTTAGGAAAAACTCACTCCCGAGTAATCTCAAGGAGTCCCTTAATACTATCACAGTGGATAACTCAACACTGTCCATCATCACACGCATGTACTAGCCTGAAACTTAAAACAGCGTCTAAGTACATCGGCAATGACTAGTAAAACACATATTCATGAAATCTTACAGCTAGTTACAAAATCATATTTACGTTGCTTAATCTACTGTGACTCAGCTGAAAACTTAAATTAGCAGCTTGGATTTTTCAATTGATAAATAATCACTCTCTCTTAAATCATTTAGTCAAAATTAATTACTTATTAATTACAATTTCTTTAATGTCCTCTTGGTCAGTCAAAATCTAGCAAACCTTAAATCTTGCACTCTATATTTACATATTGTACAAATTACCCATTGTGTGGTATTAATCGATCCTAGGTTGGTACAATTTCAAATCTATTATATTTCGTATACCTAATAGCTTTCCAGAGCTTGGATACTCTAAGCAATAAGCATTTGTGTGAGGTATACCAATGACTTTATATGGTCCATTATAAACAAACTTAAATTTAGAGATTTCATTGTCTATCTCGCTCGATTTCTCATGAGCTTTTACAAGTACTAAGTCTCCGATTGCAAACTTAGCAAAACGCGCTTTAGCGTCATGACGACGTATGCGTGCATCGGCTCTTAGCTTCATTACTTCTCGCAAACGATCTTTTTTCACACCAATACTAATGTCAATCCGTGGAGGGAATTTGATTATCTCTTCCAATTCACTTTCTACACTTTTGTCAATGCCGAGATTCCTCACGTTACGGCAGTTCAAATTCATTCATACGTCAATGTCATCCGGCCAGTTAACAATGTGTATAGGCTGGTATTGCCTATGCACACCGTCTCCTGCCTCGTCAAAACTAACTACTATTGTTTTATCTTGGGACGTACATGTCAAAGTTTTGCTTTCGCAGTTAATCACTGCACGGTACTTTAATAGCCAATCTAACCCGATAATTACTTCCGTAGTTAAGTCTGGCACGACGACAAACTCTTGCTCAAATCGTGCCCCCACATATCTCGAAGTTGACAAAAATCTGTTTTGTGACCGGTTTACTGGCCTTCCCAGTAGCACCGATAATTTTCACCCCTGTTACTGGCATAACTACGATGCCGGGTCTGTCTTTCAGTAACTCAAATATTTTCCCAGATACAGCACTCAATTCTGCACCGGTGTCAATCAACACGTTTAGTTGTAGGTCGTGCATATTAACAGACACTACTATCTGTCTACACTTGTCCTCGACTGTTTCTTTATTTTCCCACAGTAAATCCTCTTCTATATCCAGGTCATTCCAGAAAAAACCATCCGGCTTTGATCCTAAATCCGGCTTATGTGGCGGCTTTTTCAGCCTGTGTTCACATACAGTTTTAATTTCAACACGTTTGTCCTGAGGCTTAGTCTCTAGCTTCGCCTCCAATACCGAAACCTTTTCCTGTAACTCGTCAACTAGTGAGTGTTGCTTTGCTATCAATTCACTAATTGTCACCTTCGTTGATTCCTCTTTAATCAGATTGATCTCATCTGCCAAGCTACCTGGAGGAATGTGCCCAGTCGCATCTGAAATTACTTCCTCTGGATCTGCGCAACCCACACTGCTACCGTCTGACCGCATAACGTCAGCTCTAACCTCATACACGCTGAAATCTATGTGCTTTTCTACCAATTGTGTCCGGCTATCACTAAAATTTTCGTAATCTTTCCCCTTAATACTCTCGCAATGTTTAAACTGGAGGTTTGCGTCGGATGGGTCGGCTACTTCTACCACTATAACTTTCGGTAAAGTCTGCCGGTTAGGGCCAGAACTTTCCGTTACTCCTTCAACATCTAACTCCTGCGGGACGAAACACGACGAATCTTGCTAGTGCTCCCCATTAACATCAACTATTTCTGGTAAAGTCTGCCGGTTAGGGCCAGAACTTTCAATCACTTCACAAATACTATCTTCCTGTGGGACGAGACGCGGCAAATACTGCACGCGCTCCCCATAAACACTTCTCCCATACAGACCCCTATAATCTCTTAGTTCGTCGTATAAGCGACCGAACTGCCTTAACCAGACCTCATCCCTCTCTGCATCCCCTCGCTCGATGACGGACGTTTTATCCGACATCTGATCTTCTCTCAACAATTGCGAACCATTCTTAAACTCAATCTCCAGTTCCACTGTGGGTATTACAGCTGCCACTTTATGATCGATTTCCGGAACACTACTTAAATTGTTCTCACTGACAGCGAATGTATTTTCTACTGCCGTGTATACAGCTGATCTACTACTTGTGGGCGCACTCTTTTCTCTTAACACTGGCACACTCTCCCGCCGTTGATTATTCCATACGGAATTTTCATAACGACGACACCTGGGTTTTCTCCTGTTATTGGGCCGCCAAAATTTCTCCACGCCCGGTCGGCCCCTCACCGGCGCGGCTAATGGTTTCCCTGTCTCGTCCCAGCAGATACGGTCCCCGGATACTGCTGAGGCGGCTGGTCACACCCTCTGGCATTATTACTATTCTGCGCAGCCCGTATCACGCTAGTATGATACTGGTTTCCGTCATTCCGGTTGTTATTCGCATTGTACCGATTGTTATTACGGCCCGAACCATTATTGTTATTGCTGCGGTATGCATTATTCCCATGGTTATCGTTGTTATGGTTGGGGTGGTACCCGTTGTTGTTACCACGGCCTCTACCACTGTCGCGATTATTGCGCCAATAGTCCTCGTCCTCAACTCTTCCCAGGAAATCATTGATTGTCCTGTGATTGCTCCCTACGTAGCGTTTTGTATCATTTGGAAGCTTCTTGTAGAGTTCCCAGACTATTTCGGATTCCGAGCGGCGGTCACGCAAATATTCCAACTTGCGGATCCAGCCCTCACAAAACTCCTTCATTGAACCGCGCGAATTCGCATCGAAAGGCCTCGATACGACAAATTCGCGCCAGACACTTTGCTGTTTTTGCTCTGACCAGTATTCAGCCAGAAACAAATTTTTAAACTCGTCAAAAGTCAGGTTCGTAATGTCGAGGTTTAAGCCCCAACGCTTGGCATCACCAGCCAGCACATCAATAACCGCATTAATTTTTCTCTCATTGGTCCATGATCTGGGTAAAACTCTTTCACAATTTTTAATGAAATCCGTCGCGTGTATACCGCCTTTTTTCAAGGGGTCGAACCGCTCCTCTTTCGTCAACAATTCCGAACTATGTGCACAGATTGGCACATAGCTCTGTTTTTCGTCAAGTTTCTTTTCTAATTCCGACACTCTCGTAATTACTTGGCAAGTGGTTGTCGCAAGCGTTTCCACTTCCCTCTTTTTCTCTTCGCAGGTATTAGCCTGCTCCCTCACTTTAGTGTCTACTTCGGACACCAAAGCCTTTAAAGTTTCCACCTTCTGTTGATCCTCTTTTTTCACTAATTGAATTTGTTCCGTCACCTTATTATCGATGATCGGAGCAACTGCTTCTCCTACACTTTTCTCGATTCTGCTAATTTCGGAATCAAAACGAGTATTTATGCTCGCAATTTCCGCCTGAACGCCTATCATTTCCTGTTTAAGATTACCGATTTCGGTATTAATTACAACAATATCTTCTTTGATTTTATCAACTTTTGTATTAACAACTCCAACATTGTTGTTAACAACATTAATAGCTTTGTTCTGATTGTCTAGCTTTCGTTCAATCTTTTCAGACTGAGCTTCTTGCTTGGCAGACAGAGCTATAATTTCTGCCGATTGACTCTTGATTTCATTAATCAAAACATTCAATAAATCAGTTAAATTCCCGGAGACCACCGGTTTTACTTCCGTAGCGGCTTCCTCTTTCATTGTCCCCCCGTATTCGTCATCAAGGGATTCAGATTTGATTTTCACTTCCGATTCCGAAACATTTTCTAACGTCTGGAATTCCATTTCTGCTCTTTGTTGCGTTTCGGCGGTCGCATCTTTCATGCTAGCCGCCTGCCCCGGAACAATGGGTACCGCTATGCGCGTTTCCCACTGTTCGACCGATTGTTCCGTATCCAAGTCTACCAAATTTTGGTAATTGTTGCCTTCACTCATTTTAATAATTTTCAATATAAATGCAAAATCTCAACTCTAATTAGGATTCCTCACACGAATATTCTCGCTGACGTATCGACCATTTCGTAACCAGTACTTTGTTACGAGATTTGCACAATGCAAAATTCGTGTCCAGAACAACCTCAAATTTGAAGATTGTCCTGTCACGAGGTCGCCACGTGTAACCTCCCCCCTCACTTATCGACCTTAATGACAGTGAAAAATTAAACCGCGTGTACCTAATGGAAATTTGGGAAAAGCAATCGTCACCGAAGTTAATCTATCGGTAAAGAGGGAGGAAAGGGTTACATCTAAATGAAAGGAAAAATGCAAATGAAACTGGTGGAAATTAATTTTGAAAAGGGGTAAAGTTAATAAAGAAAGTAAATGTGCGGCCGTTACGTTAACAATTAACTAGCGGTAATTAGATATTTGAGATTTGGGGGAAATCACGGTCGCCAGTCCTAAGGACAATTACTGTAGTAACTGAAAAAGAAAGGTTATTACACATATAATTAACACTAGAAGCGTGGCAACTGAAGGTTGACACGTGTAGTGTGAAAACTGAAAGTTTGTCAGAAGTAATAAATTTCGCTACACTCTGACTTGATTTAGCAAAAGAATTAATAAAACCGGAAAATCGAAAATTAATTTAGTGACTGAAGTTAATAGTGAGCTTTCTTTCTGAAGCACATCGAAATCCAGTAAAATACGGTTAGTCTTGGACTACCTCAACAATCATTTCAAAAGCAACTTGACTCTACGCAATTTAGAAACAAGATATTTAACTTTGAACTTGAATTAAATGATTCTGAACTATTAACAATAGTAAAATTTAGTACGTACCAAGCTGAGCTGCAGTCACAGGTAAGCTAAAATATGCTAACAAAACTCGCACTCTAAATTTGTGCTCGTGTAACCCAAATATTGTAGCCAGCTACTGAACTTTGAAATTAAAGCAGTGAAATCTAATCATATTATTTTAATGCTGGCGTTTGAATTTCAACGACACTCGGGTTCATTTCGGAAAAGGAAGGGACCCTGCTTGGCAATGCAATTGGGACAATGAGCAACAAAGGTTCATGCTAAGTTGCTGTAATTTTGCGAGGCAAATGGAACAATTTGAAAAGCTGAGGTCTGCCATACAGTTCTGAAACTTTACGTGCTTTTAGTCTTCCTTGTTGGTTGATTGAAGGTTTGAAGCCGTCGATCGAGGAGGTGGCGACAGTCACTCATTGTCGGCCGTCGCTGTTGCAGAAGCTGGATGTTGGCGCGCCTTCTTCTCGACACGGTCACCAGGCGAAACGGGCTCTTGATGTGCGCCAGCTAATGCTTCCCGTCCGCGACACCATGTCAGAAACTATCATCGCGAGTCGAGCGCAATTACTTGCTGCCAAACCCCGAAAGCGCGGCAACTCGCGGGAGCGTCACACGACACCTGCTCCACTCGCTACTCCCGCCAGACTCCCACTGTTCTGCCCGCGCTCCACGCGGCAGAGTTAACACTACCAAAGATCCTACACACTTTGATTCTTCACACGACCTATCGATGTAATCGTTCGATAGCAGTTTTCCCTAGGCAAGACCCAGCGTAAAAATACAAATAATCTTTACACAACAAACCAATTATACATCGACATAAATGCATAAATATATATATATATATACAAACAGTAAAACAATTACAATATATAAAGAGACAGAAATGTCATATCTTGAGGTAACAAAACAAGGAAAAAAAATAATAGTACAATAGATGGAAATAGGAGGATATGCATTTCCGGCGTTACAAACCGCGTGACCGCTACGGTCGCAGGTTCGAGTCCTGCCTCTGGCACGGATGTGTGTGATGTCCTTAGGTTAGTTAGGTTTAAGTAGTTTAAGTTCTAGGGGACTGATGACCACAGATGTTAAGTCCCATGGTGCTCAGAGCCATTTGACAGTGTGATTCAGTGGAAAGGTCTCCTATGTGAATATGGCGGCACGACGAGAATTAACATATTTTGAACGCGAAATGGTAGTTGGAGCTAGACGCATGGTACATTCCATTTCGGAAGTCCTTAGAGATTTCAATATTCCGAGATCTACAGTGTCAAGAGTGTGCCGAGAATACCAAATTTCAGGCATTCCTCTCACCACGGACAACGCAGTAGCCGACGGCCTTCACTTAACGAGTGCGAGTCCAGCGGCGTTCGTGTAGAGTTGTCAGTGCTAACAGAAAGGCAACATTGCGTATAATGATCGCAGAAATCAACGTGTTACTTACGTTAGACGTATTCGTTAGGACAGTGCGGCGAAATATTGTGTCAATGGGATATGGCAGCAGACGACCGACGTGGGTGTCTTTGCTGACAGCACGTCTTCCTCTGCAGCGCCTCTCCTAAGCTCGTGGCCATTTTGGTTGGGACTGGAAAACCATGGCCTGGTCAGATGAGTTTCGATTTCAGTTCATAAGAGTTGATGGTAGGATTCGAGTGTGGTGCAGACCCCACGAAGTCATGGACCCATGTTGTCAACAGCCGGCCGATGTGGCCGAGAGGTTCTAGGCGCTTCAGTCAGGAACCACGACACCGCTACGGTCGCACGTTCGAATCCTGCCTCGGGCATGGATGTTTGTGATGTCCTTAGGTTAGTTAGTAGTTCTAAGTTCTAGGGAACTTATGACCTCAGATGTTAAGTCTCATAGTGCTCAGAGTCATTTGAACCATTTTTTGTTGTTAACAAGGCACTGTGTAAACTGCTGGTGGCTCCTTAATGATGTGGATTGTGTTTACATGGAATGGACTGTGTCATGTCTACGTTCACCAACTTGGACACCATTTTCAGCCATTCATGGACTTCACATTCCTAAACAACGATGGAATTTTTATGGGTGACAATGTGCCATGTCAACGGACCACAATTGTTCGCGATTGTTTTGAAGAACATTCTGAATAATTCGAGCGAATGATTTTGCCACCCAGATCGCCAGGCGTGAATCCCATCAAATATTTATGGGACATAATCGAGAGGTCAGTTCGTGCATAAAATTCCCCACCCGCAAACAACACCTTCGCAATTATGGACAGCTATAAAGGCAGCATGGGTCAGTATTTCTACAGGAGACTTCCAACGACTTGTTGAGTCCATTCCACGTCGATTTACTGCACTACTCAGGGCAAAAGGAGGTCCGAAACGATATTGGGAGGTACCCCTTGTCTTTTGTCACCTCTGTGTACAATGTGTCCATAATTAAAGGCCAGCCGGAGTGGCCGAGCGGTTCTAGGCGCTGCAGTCTGGAACCGCGCGACCGCTACGACCGCAGAATCGAATCGTGCCTCGAGCCTGGATGTGTGTGATGTCCTTAGGTTAGTAAGGGTTAAGTAGTTCTAAGTTCTAGGGGACTGATGACCTCAGCAGTTAAGTCCCATAGTGCTCAGAGCCATTTGAACAATAATTAAAGTTTCAGTTTCAAAACGCTGTATAAAGTGAACCACTGCTCGTAATGACGTCAAATTTGGTCACCGTATTACTGACGAAGCGGACACGTAATGGAACAGCAAAAGGAACGAACATCTGACCGATAGATATCGCTGTAAGCGTCAGAATATGCTCAAGAACAGACGCATGGCACATAGCTCTTCCTGTTTGCGTACGAGACGCCCAAAATGACTGTCACCATGATGGATCGCACTCTGCTTTTAAAGCTCTTTTGCAAGAACGGTGACTAGGTGTCAGTATCCCTGCAGAAGTTCCGGACACTCAAGGGTATGAAAAAAGGCATTGGTCCGATATCTGCTATGGGCCTGGAGAAAATGATTAGGAAATTCTAAAAGACAGGTTCCTTTTAAGTCCTATGTGGCAGAGCGAGGAAAGCACTTGATCCGACGTCTGTCTATAATGTGGCCACAGCATTCCAGGATGGGCTGAGTGGTGGTGTTCAAACATGCAGTGCATGTGGAATTGCCCGAACGATGGACATGGCTGCATGCATGGTTCATAATATCTTACTAAACATCCTGCATTTCTTCCCATACAAAATCATCCATGTTCAGGACTTGTTTCCTGCGGACCTACCAGCAAGACAAGCGTTCGTTCTGAAATTTCTCGCTCGCATGGAAGTGGGCAATGAATGACCATGGAACATTCTGTGGACCGGCGAAGCACACTTCCATCTCCAAGGCCATGTCTATACGCAAAACTGTAGAACATGGGCAACGGAAAATTCTCACGCAATTCAACCATTACCATATTCTGCGAACGTGACTATGTAGTGCGGCTCGAGGATATAGTATGGCCGTATTTTTTCTAGAAGATGAGTCCTGCGGCTCCTGTTACCTGTACCGTCACGGGTAAACGTTAAGAGAGCCTTCTGCGCACCAACATCATTCCAACCTTTCAACAACGTGGATGTGTGGACAGTAGCATTTATGCAAGATTGCTCTCCTCCGCACACTGCAGGGCAATGAAACGGTTGCTGCAGAGGTATTTCGGAAATGCCAGAATTATCACCCGTCATTTTCCACAGTCTGGGTGTGCAGATCACCTGATCTTAGTCCGTGTGACTTCCGGCTGCGGGGTTATCTGAAATGTGTGTTCAGTTGCACAAGCTGCGACATTGTCGCGAATGGGACAGTGATCCAAAAATGTAGAATAAATTCCTTTTATTTCACCTCTATGGTTCTGAGACTACCAGTTTCGGTCAGCAATGACCATCTTCAGATCTGTTTTATAAAAAAAACAAGACATGTTTCTACAAGACAGATCTGAAGATGGTCATTGCTGGCCGAAACTGGTAGCTTGAGGACCTAAAAGTTTGTGACCATAGACGTGAAATAAAGAAATTTATTCTACAAATGTTCAGTGTTCCAATTACGAACCTAGCTGAATTGAAGACATGCATTGCACAACGCATGCTGAACGTAAGCCCCGAGGCGCTCCTACCTGTTTTGAAACGTGGTGTTTCTCTATTGCTACTTGTGGCAGAAAAAAGTGGACAGCATATTGAACATGTCTTGTGCCAGTGTCATGACAGTTACAAAACCATGTCATTTTGCTTTTTATGTGATTTTTGGGCCCAGGACAGTTAAAAACCGCTGTCATTTTGCTTCTTGTGCGGTTTTTGGCCGGATGACAATTAAAAGGCGATGTCGTTTTGCTTTCTGTGCGGTTTTTGGTCTCAAGACTATTGAAAATCGATTTTTCCCATCCGATGTGGGGCAACGTTGCCGTGGTGAATGGGCTTAACTAACAGTGCCACAACTTTTGACTGCCGAACTTTTGCACTCATACATGAACACTACGGATGGTGTAACGTGCAACGCAAACCATAGCCGTCGTATTGCGATTCATCTGTCATTTGTAGCCAACTGCATTTAATTTAAGGCGCTTACAGCGCCATCTATTGGTAAAACTATCTTTAAATTGTTTTGTTGTTGAACTTCTCCCCCTGCGTCAATAATATGCTGTTCAAATTTGACGTCATTCTGAGTAGTCATTCTCTTCCTATAGCGTTTTGAAACTAGAACTTTAATTATGGACACCTTGCATGTCAAGTGATCTGAGGTGATGTTTAAAAGAAGAAATTTTAGGAGGGGGTATGAACACAGTAACACGACTACAAAAGCCGAGTGTCATTAGTGTCAGTCGCTGTTTTCTACTCATTCAGCGATTCTCAAGGTGGAGTGTTGGAAAACAACAAAGTATATTAAGGAAAGACTACTCGTTCACCCTGAGACCTATTTCTTTGCATAACCTCGAATCATCTGGAAGTTAAGAAAGTTAAATTCCCCAGCAAAACTGACGCAGAAAGGAAAGGGAGAAGCGGAAGAGATAATCGGGTATATAATTGATTTTTTGCGTTTCAGCATAAAGGGTAATGGTGAAGGAGAAAGAGATACTATATGTGTGGTTGAAATTCTAAAAAGAAGTCGCTATAGCACGGTGTTCTCGACAGCATGAGTGGTGCCACTAATGTAGAAAGGCAACCACCTAAACTTTTTTTATTGTGTGGTATAAAATCTTAAGATAACAATTTAAAGTTTTTACGAGGGTCCACCAATAATTAAAGAGAGAAATTAGTCTGGAGAAAAAAGCATTTATTTTTAAAAAAACAATACTTTTTCTACTTTTCAACGTAATCCCCTTGAACGTTTAGGCACCTGTTCTAACGGGCTACAAGCTTTTTATATTCCAGCTGCAAAGAACTGTTTATCTTGATGTTTGAACCAATTTCCCACAAACTTTTCCACGACCTCGTTGTCCTGGAACCTATTTCCACGTAATGCCTCCTTCAGTGCACCAAACAAATGGAAATCAGTAGCTGCTAAATCAGGACTGTAAGGGGGATGAGGCAGTACTTCCTAGCCCATTTTGTCGATGGTTTCACTGTTTAGTTGAGCAATATGAGGACGATCACACCTCTCCTCTGAGATCCACGACGTCTGTCTCTCATGACTAGCTTCAACTTGTTTAAAAGCAAATCCGAGTAGTATTTGCTGCTCTTCGAAATAATCACAAAAAACTCGACCTTCAGCATCCCAAAACACCGTCAACATGACTTTTCCTGCTGATGCTTGGGTTCTGAATTTTTTCTTCGCAGGTAAGTTGGTGTGCTTCCACTCCATGCTTTGTCTGCTTGATTCTGGCTCATAATAGTGAACCCAAGTTTCATCACAAGTTAAAATTTTGTTTAGGAAGTGCTCACCTTCTCTTTCATAACGTTCCTTTAGCTCTGTGCACACTCTCAACCTTGTTTCCTTGTGTAACCGCGTCAACTGCTTTGGGACCCATTTTACACATGTTTTGCGGTACTTCAGCTTGTTATAGATAATGTTATGAACGGTACCAGTACTAACTTGAAACTTATCAGCTATCATTTCCACAGTCACACGGCGTCGGCACGAATAATGTCATCAATACAACTTTCAAGTTATGGAGTTGAAACTGCAACTGGTGGGCCAGAACCGTGCTCGTCAGTCACTGAGTCGCGACCATTTTTGAACTGCTCTACCCACTTGTAAAAATTTGCACGATTCATACAATCTGCACCATGAACTTTAGACATTCTACAGTACATATTCACTGGTTTCTCGACTTCGGCAAGTAAAAAACGAATAATGGAACGTTGTTCAACTATTGTGGAAGTTTCAAGCGGACTCGCCATCTTCAAATGTATTTTTGAGGTTATAAACAAAACAATGTTGATACATCATCTGATCAGGACTCATCCCAGTGATGCCAATTTAAAGTCATAAAAGTACCAAACTTGCCCTACTAACAGTTTTTTCCCCAGACCAATTTGTCACTTTAATTATTGAATTACCCTCGTATTTATATGTTATATCGTAAGGCGAGTGCAATTGAAATCCTAGTACTCTAGAGAGGTGTTCAAGCATAGCTGAGCCAACACAATTGTTTGTCACCAGCATATCATACTGAGAGGGCGACCGAACTGTGTCACCTCAAGGTAGTGAAGTAACAGCTTAGCTAATCCAATACTCGAGCGACACCAGCCGGCTGTTAAGCGGTAACTCCTCAAGGTCTCAGGCCAATACGGAATTGTACGCTCAGACGCTTGGAACTTGTTTCAGCGCACGTAGGTACACCGAGGCAAAGGACGTAGCTGACGTCACGACACTTACCCCACGGCCCTGCTCGAGACCAACGCTCTCTGCAAGACACAATTCGCAGCCTCTCCGACCTAAGTGAAAATGCCAGAGATGGTGCGTGAAATGAGAGAAGTAGGAACAGTGTCAGAGTACTGCATCGCTATCAATGACATCCAAAAAGGGCTTCCTGAATCAAAGATTAGCGAAGTTTGAGGATTGAGTATTCAACTCCAGTGCAAAGTGTTGCAAAACAAGTTAATTGTGTTAGATATTTTTTTAAGGGAACTTCGAAAAGGGACAGACGTCTCAAGAGTCGAAATTATGACAAAATATTTACTCAACAGGAACTCAGTTCTAATTTTGTGGCCGGCCGTTGTGACCGAGCGGTTCTAGGCGCTTCAGTCTGGAACCGCGCGACCGCTACGATCGCAGGTTCGAATCCTGCCTCGGGCATGGATGTGTGTGATGTCCTTAGGTTAGTTAGGTTTAAGTAGTTCTAAGTTCTAGAGGACTGATGGCCTCAGCTGTTAAGTCCCATAGTGCTCAGAGCCATTTGAACCATTTTTTCTAATTTTGTAAATAAGTCAGTTACATTAAAGTTGTTGTTGTCGTGTCGAGGCAATCCTAGAGGATAGAATTTCTGTAAGGTCTTGTTTGTTCTATTGTAAATAATTTCACTGTTGATATATATTTTAGCAAAGGTATTTGCAACTTCTTTATTGTTTATGTTCGTTTCCTTTGAATATTTTGCTGCCAATATTGTTTGAACCTCGAAGGATATGCTCTCAATGACGTCTGTCTCTTATGTCAGATCACTTCGGGGGGGGGGGGGGGGCAGGGGAGGAGGGGGAGGGGGAGCGTTGTAGAGCAGAGACTTTTCTCTAGCCTACGACAAAGTGTGCAGTAGGAACGGCAGCCACCTTGCCCAGCCTTTCTGACAAGGAGAGAGTGTCATTACAAAATACATTTTACTTTTCTGATGGTAGATTCAAACTATACCCCAATTTAAAACTCATTTGATACATCACAAAGAGTGATTCGATTAATATCCGGAAATTCGATGAAATTAAACGTCAGTTGAAGCATATCAAACTAATTTTCCCCGGCAGTCAGATATCACCGTAGGCTTGCCTGACCACAGGACTATTATCTCGTGTAGAAGGTCTGATTTTCCGAACCTTGATTTAAATATTCCTAGTAATTTGCAATATGGCGAACATCCACAAAGGCTGTTCGAGCTGCTATTTTGAATTTCAGACGACGGCTCCTTCATTACAGAGGGACGCTAGTACACTGAAGATACCAAAGAAACTGGTACATCTGCCTAATATCGTGCAGTGCCACCGCGAGCACGCAGAAGTGCCGCGACATGACGTAGAACGGATTCCTTTAATGTCTGAAGTAGTGCTGGAGGGAGCTGACACCATGAATCCTGCAGGGCTCTCCGTAAATTCGTAAGAGTACAAATTAGTGGGGATCTCTTCTCAAGAGCACGTTGCAAGGCATCCCAGGCATGCTGAATAATGTTCGTGGCTGGGGAGTTTGCTGGACAGCGGAAGTGTTAAAACACAGAAGAGTGTTGCTGGAGCCACTCCGTAGCAATTCTGCACTTGTGGGGTATCGTATTGTCTCCGTCGGAATGCACAATGGACATGAATGGATGCAGGTGATCAGACAGGATGCTTACGCATGTGTCACCTGTTAGAGTCGTATCTAGACGTATCAGGGGCCCCATATCACTCCAACTGCACACGCCCCACACCATCACAGAGCCTCCACCAGCTTGAACAGTCCCCTGCTTACATGCAGGGTCCATGAATTCATGAGGTTTCCAACCAGGCACATGTTTCCAGTCATCTACAGTCCAATGTCGGTGCTGACGGGCCCCGGTGAGGTGTAAAGCTTTGTATTGTGCAGTCATTAAGGGTAAACGAGTGGGCCTTCTGCTCCGAAAACCCATATCGATTATGTTTTGTTGAATAGTTCGCATGCTGACACCTGTTGATGGCCCAGCATTGAAATCTGCAGCAATTTCTGGAAGGTTTGCACTTCTGTCACGTTGAACGAGTCTCTTCAGTCGCCTTTGGTCCCGTTCTTGCAGGATTTTATTACGACCGCAGCGATGGCGGCGATTTTATGTGTTACCGGATTCCTAATACTCACCTAAACTCGTGGAATGGTCGTACGAGAAAATCCCCACTTCATCGCTACCTCGAAGATTCTGTGTCCCATCGTTCGTGCGCCGACTATAACACCACGTTCAAACTCACTTAAATTTTGATAACATCCATTGTAGTAGGAGTCACCGATCTAACAACTGCGCCAGACACTTGTCTTCTATAGGCGTTGCCGACCGCAGCGCTGTATTCTGCCTGTTTACATCTCTCTGTATTTGAATAAGCATGCTTGTACCAGTTTCTTTGCCGCTTCAGTGTGTGTTCCTCCCCTTTCTACGAGTTGCCGCCACTCCTGGAAACCAAACTTTGTCTACGGTCTCCTCTTTCTGTCGGCTGATGCTTACGGGGTTGCGATACTCTCCGTACCAAAACTGATAGGAGAGGCCCTCTCGCGTCAGTTCCTTGCACCTGTTAGTTGGAATTGTTCCAGGAGTTCAGTAGCACAGAAGTCGCCTCCTTTTGTATGTCTTTGTGCTTGCTTGCTGTTCTCAGTAGTAGCCACAGACCTTACAACTCCTGGTAGTATTGTTTCCCATTAAATGTCATGCAACCGCAGTGATTTCATCGTGAACCGTGAGAAATGCAACGGTCTGCATATCGATCATAGACGCGGCAAAGTTAACCATGCTTGCGTGATAGTGCTTTGTATTGCCCCTCCATGGACTTCAGTTTATTCTTTCAAAAAAATGGTTCAAATGGCTCTGAGCACTATGCGAATTAACTTCTGAGGTCATCAGTCGCCTAGAACTTAGAACTAATTAAACCTAACTAACCTAAGTACATCACACACATCCATGCCCGAGGCAGGATTCGAACCTGCCACCGTAGCGGCCGCTCGGCTCCAGACTGTAGCGCTAGAACCGCACGGCCACTCCGGCCGGCGTTTATTCTTTCTCGTGAATAATAATTATTACTATTTATCTCTTAGTGTACACTCTTTTTCTCCGATCAAGGGATGGACGAGTTAATACAACGTTCGTTTATGTTGCAAATTGTTGCCTTGGTCATGTCCTGCAGCAAGACGTTGTCCGTATCGTGTTTTCGCTATTCCTATGTGGTTGACTCCTGATCTGTAGAATTGCCCTGTTGCCCCCTACAACCATTTTAATAATTAATCAGAAACCCCCTGACAGAAGAGATAGACCCGATGCTGGCAACAGTCAACACAGCTGAAGATTGTCAGGTAAGGCAAAATGTAGCTATTAATTGGGAATCGGAAGTCAGACAGCCATTTTAATTTTCACCATCCCTGTCGCCACGTTAGTTCTTTTAAAGAGAACCGACGGAAGCCCCAACATCTACAGTACGTCCAGGCAGGTGAGTTGTGGCCGGACAAGTTACGTGATTACCATACCCTATGTCAGCTCAGTGCGCATGTAGACCAGTACCTCGCATTAGAACCTTTATTGTTCACGACATACAGTGTGAACCTGAAATTTCCTGACGTTCTTCAGGAATATTGTCTGAGTATTTTCGTATAAGAGGTCCCTGGTTCCTATAGCTGGTTACGGAGGGATAATGTGTTTATGATTTATTGTGTTTGTTAACATGTTCACTTCTATTTCTGTGAAAATACCTTCAAAACTGTGCAAAAATTTGCAAAATACAATCACTAAAACGTAGAACAAGAAAAAGAGTAATGCAGCAACTAAGTGGCTACATTGATTCGGTTACCATCACTGCGGCAACAGCTGAGACAGAATCGTTGTACCGCTCTTCCATGTATTCAGTGAATCCAAAAACTAAGTTGATATTGGCCAAATCTTCATCACTAAAAGTATTTATTCTACTTGTACCACTGTTCTCGTACAAGTCCTCCCGTCGGAAGTTCGAGTCCTCCCTCGGGCATGGGTGTGTGTGTTGTTCCTAGCATAAGTTTGTTTAAGGAGTGTGTAGGTCTAGGGACCGACGACCTAAGCAGTTTGGTCCCTTAGGAATTCACACACATTTGAACATTTTCTCGTACAAGTAACACTGCCCAGAAACAAACTCGAGACACAACCGAGCAACAGTGAAGGCAAAGTTGAGAATAAAGTGAGAATTAGTGTTGTCAACAGCACGTTCCATTAATGCAAGGAGCAAGTTTCCCATTTTTGTGCAAAATATTTCCAGTACACTTTATTTGCAAAGGTAAACTAGTGTAAGAGGTCAAACGAAATGCAATTATTCCGCAAAGGGTGCCTTATACCAAAATTCGATGGAAGCTTCACAAAATGCTAATCCCTGCATCAAGTGTCGATCCTCTGCAGGCTTTCCTTCATTTTACTGAAAATTTGTAATGTTGCAACTTCTCTGCATACAACATCGACCGTAGGAAGCCTCGAGGAATTTTGGAAATTTGTGGTGAGTTCCTGTGGGACCAAACGGCTGAGGTTATCGGTCCCTAGGCTTGCACACTACTTAGTCTAACTTAAACTAACTTACCCTAAGGACAACACACACACCCATGCCCGAGGGAGGACTCGAACCTCCGACGGGGGGAGGCGCGCGAATCGTGGCAAGGTGCCTGTGACGGCGCGGCTACCCCGCGCGGCCGACGTGGAACTCCCGACGCTATCCACTAAGCTATTTACGTATGTTGTGAAAAGTAATGGTACTATGCTTTTACGTCAGAAGACTTCTCTCCGTTAAGAGTGACATACTGTGTTCTGTTCCCTAGAAATTCTTTAATCCCGTCACACAACTTATCTCATACTGTGTGTGCTTGTTTTTTGTTCATTATGTGACAGTGTGGAACTGTACCGAACGTCTTCCGGAAGTCAAGGGACACCGCATATATCTGGGCGCCAGTGTCTGGGCCTAGTGGACGAACAGATAGAACTCTATATCACACGATCGTTGTGTTCCGAATACATATTGATAGCTATAGAGGAGAATTTTGTCTTCTAGAAATGCCACATTTCTTTCAGTTGTGGTCTTCAGCCCTAGACTGCTTTCATGTCGCTCTCCACACTAGCCAATCTTGTGCAAGCCTCCTCATTTCTGAACAACCACTGCAGCTATAACCATTTGAATTTGCTTACTGTATTCATGCAAAGGTTTGGTTCTACAATTTTTACTCCGTACACTTCACTCCACCACCAAATTGACTATTTCTTGATGCCTTAGGAAGTATCGTATCAACCGATCCCTTCTTTCAGTCAAGTTGTGCCATAAACCTCTTTTTTCCAAATTTGATTCAGTACCTCCTCATTAGTTATTCGATCTACCCATCTACTTCAGAATTTCTCTATAGTACTACATTTCATCGTTTATATTCTCTTCTAGTCTGAATTGCTTATCGTGCACGTTTCATATCCGTCCAAGGCTACATTCCAACCAAATAACTTCAAAAAAAAAAACCTCCGAACACTTAAGTTTATGTTAAATGTCAAGTATTTTCTCTTTGTCAGACATGTTACTCTTGTTGTTAAAAGTCTGCATTTTATATCCATACTTTGTTCATCATCAGTTATTTTGCTGCCCAAATAGCAAAAATCATCTACTAATTTTAGTGCCTCTTTTCCTAATCCATTTCATCATCGCCTGATTTAAATCCACAACATTCCATTACTCGCATTTTGCTTTTGTTGATTTTCAGTTTAAAACCTCTTTCCAAGACACAATGACACTATCCATGTAGTTAAACTGCTCCTACAAGTCCTTTGTCGTCTCAAACGGAATAACAAAGTCGTTGGAAAAACAAAAGATTCTTATCTTTCGTCTCCTTGAGCTTTACATTAAGACGATAAAAGTCGTGGGATACCTCCTACTGTCGTATCGGATCTCTTTTTGCCCGGTATAGTGCAGCAACTCGAAGTAGCATCGGCTCCACAAGTCGTTGGAAATCTCCTGCAGAAATATTGATCCATGCTGCCTCTATAACCGTCCATAATTGCAGAGGTGTTGCTGGTGTACGAACTGACCTCTCGATTATGTCCCATGTCAGGAGACCTCTATCGCCAAATCATTTGCTCTAAATGTCCAAAATGTTCTTCAAACCGATCGCGAACAACTGTGACCCAGTGACACGGCGCATTGTCATCCCCAAAAATTCCATCGTTGTTTGGGAATATGAAGTCTATGAATGGTTGAAAATGGTCTCCAAGTAGCGAACATAACCATTCCCAATCAACGATAGTTCCACTTGGACCAGAGGATCCAGTCTATTCCATGTACACAAAGCCCACACCATTATGTAACCACCACCAGCTTGCACAGTGCCTTCTTGATAACTTGGGTCCATGGCTGGGGGGGGGGGGGGGGGGTGGGGGGTGCTCCACACTCGATCACTACCAGGTGCATTCAAGTTCTAAGGCCTCCGATTTTTTTTCTCCGGACTGGAAAGAGATAGAAACATGCGCATTGTTTTAAAATGAGGCCGCGTTCATTGTCAATACGTCCCAGAGATGGCAGCACCGTACGGCAGATGGAATTTTACCGCCAGCGGCGAGAATGAGAACTGTTTTAAATACTTAAAATGGCGACGTTTTCCTTACTTGAACAACGTGCAATCATTCGTTTTCTGAATTTGCGTGGTGTGAAACTAATTGAAATTCATCGTTAGTTGAAGGAGACATGTGGTGATGGAGTTATGGATGTGTCGAAACTGCGTTCGTGGGTGCGACAGTTTAATGAAGGCAGACAACAAACCGAAACAACCTCGGGCTCGCACAAGCCGGTCTGACGACATGATCGAGAAAGTGGAGAGAATTGTTTTGGGGGATCGCCGAATGACTGTTGAACAGATCGCCTCCAGAGTTGGCATTTCTGTGGGTTCTGTGCACACAATCCTGCATGACGACCTGAAAATGCGAAAAGTGTCATCCAGGTGGGTGCCACCAATGCTGACGGACGACCACATGGCTGCCCGTGTGGCATGTTGCCAAGCAATGTTGACGCGCAACGACGGCATGAATGGGGCTTTCTTTTCGTCGTTTCTGACAATGGATGAGACGTGGATGCCATTTTTCAATCCAGAAACAAAGCGCCAGTCAGCTCAATGGAAGCACGCAGATTCACCGCCACCAAAAAAATTTCGGGTAACCACCAGTGCTGAAAAAATGATGGTGTCCATGTTCTGGGACAGCGAGGGCGTAATCCTTACCCATTGCGTTCCAAAGGGCCCTACGGTAACAGGTGCATCCTACGAAAATGTTTCGAAGAACAAATTTCTTCCTGCACTGCAACAAAAACGTCCGGGAAGGGCTGCGCGTGTGCTGTTTCACCGAGATAACGCACCCGCACATCGAGCTAACGTTACGCAACAGTTTCTTCGTGATAACAACTTTGAAGTAATTCCTCATGCTCCCTATTCACCTGACCTGGCTCCTAGTGACTTTTGGCTTTTTCCAACAATGAAAGACACTCTCTGTGGCCGCACATTCACCAACCGTGCTGCTATTGCCTCAGCGATTTTCCAGTGGTCAAAACAGACTCCTAAAGAAGCCTTCGCCGCTGCCATGGAATCATGGCGTCAGCGTTGTGAATAATGTGTAGGTCTGCAGGGCGATTACGTCGAGAAGTAACGCCAGTTTCATTGATTTCGGGTGAGTACTTAATTAGAAAAAAAATCGGAGGCCTTAGAACTTGAATGCACCTCGTACCATTAGCTCTTCCCTCGCGTCGGCGGTCGTCTACTGCCAGAGCCCATTAACTTCAAATTTCGTCGCGCTGCCCAAAGGTATACGTTCGTTGTACGTGCCACGTTTATTTCTGAGGCTATTTCACGCAGTGTTGCTTGTCAGTTAGCACTAAAAACTCTACGCAAACGCCAATGTTCTCTGTCCTTGCAGACAAACAAAAATTACACGAAGAGAAATGTAGCGCTATGCGAGAGGCGTTCAATGAATTCGAAAGTAAAGTTCTATGTACTGATTTGGCAGAAAATCCTAAGAAATTTTGGTCTTATGTCAAAGAATAGGTGGATAAAAACAGTATGTCCAGACACTCTGTGACCAAAATGGTACTGAAACAGAGGATGACAGACTAAAGGCTGAAATACTAAATGCTTTTTCCCAAAGCTGTTTCACAGAGGAAGACTACACTGTACTTCCTTATCTAAATTGTCTCACAGATGACAAAGTGGTAGATATCGAAATAGATGACAGAGGGATAGAAAAACAATTAAAATCGTTCAAAAGAGGAAAGGCCACTGGACCTGATGGGATACCAGTTCGATTTTACACAGAGTACGCGAAGGAACTTGCCCCCTTTCTTGCAGCGGTTCTTGCGTAGCGTTCCAAAAGATTGGAAAAGGGCACAGGTCATACCCGTTTTCAAGAAGGGACGTCGAACAGATGTGCAGAACTATATCTCTAGCGTCGATCATTTGCAGAATTTTGCAACACGTATTATGTTCGAGTATAATGACTTTTCTAGAGACTAGAGATCTACTGTGTAGGAATCAGCATGGGTTTCGAAAAAGACGATCGTGTGAAACCCAGGTCGCGCTATTCGTCCACGAGACTCAGAGGGCCATAGACACCGGTTCCCAGGAAGATGCCGTGTTTCTTGACTTCCGCAAGGCATTCGGTACAGTTCCCCACAGTCGTTTAATGAACAAAGTAAGAGCATATGGACTATCAGACCAATTGTGTGATTGGATTGAAGAGTTCCTAGATAACAGAGCGCAGCATGTCATTCTCAATGGAGAGAAGTCTTCCGAAGTAAGAGTGATTTCAGGTGAGCCGCAGGGGAGTGTCGTAGGACCGTTGCTATTCACAATATATATAAATGACCTTGTGGATAACATCGGAAGTTCACTGAGGCTTTTTGCGGATGATCCTGTAGTACATCGAAAGGTTGTAACAATGGAAATTTGTACTGAAATTCAGGGGTATCTGCAACGAATTGACGCATGGTGCAGTGAAGAGCAATTAACTCTCAACGTAGACAAGTGTAATGTGCTGCGAATACATAGAACGAAAGATCCTTTATCATTTAGCTACAATGTAGCAGGTCGGGAAGCGGAAGCAGTTAATTCCATAAATTATCTGGGAGTAAGCATTAGGAGTGATTTAAAATGGAATGACCATATAAAATTAATCGTCGGTAAAGCAGATGTCAGACTGAGATTCATTGGAAGAATCCTAAAGAAATGCAATCCGAAAACAAAGGAAGCAGGTTACAGTACACTTGTTCGCCCACTGCTTGAATACTGCTCACCGGTGTGGGATCCGTACCAGATGGGGTTGATAGAAGAGATAGAGAAGATCCAACGTAGAGCAGCGTGCTTCGTTACAGGATCATTTAGTAATCGTGATAGCGTTATGGAGATGATAGATAAACTCCAGTGAAAGACTCTGCAAGAGAGACGCTCAGTAGCTCGGTACGGGCTTTTGTTGAAGTTTCGAGAACATACCTTCACCGAAGAGTCAAGCACTATATTGCTCCCACCTACGCATATCGCGCGAAGAGACCAACAGAATAAAATCAGAGAGATTAGAGCCTACACAGAGGCATACCGACAATCTTTCTTTCCACGAACAATGCGAGACTGGAATAGAAGGGAGAACCAATAGGGGTACTCAAAGTAACTTTCGCCAGGCACCGTCAGGTGGCTTGCGAAGTATGGGTGTAGATGTAGATGTAGAGGTCGCTACGTTGTCCTTGGCGAAAGGTGATACCTGAAATTTGGTGTCCTCTTGACACTGTGGCTCTCGGAATATTGAAATCCCTAGCGATTTCCGCAATGGAATGTCCCATGCGTGAAGGTCCAACTACCACTCCGCGTTCAAAGTCTGTTAATTCCCGTCGTGCGGCCATAATCACGTCGGAGACCTTTTCACATTAATCACCTGAGTACAGATGACAGCTTCGCCAATGCACTGCCCTTTAATACCTTGTGTACGCGCTACTACCACCGTCTGTATGTATGCATATCGTTATCCCATGAATTTTGTGACCTCAATGTAATTCCTTTAGCAAATTTCAGCACGATTTACTTTACTGCTTGCTTATTGTACAGACTGAGTAATACTGGGGTTAGGCTACAAACTTGTCTCACCCGCTTCTGAACTACTGCTTCCCTTTCATGACCTCCGACTCTTATTGTGGTCTGCGTACTGCAAGACCTTCGGTACACACACCATCAGATTATTTGACTTGTCGCTCTAACGAAGTAGGCGAGTGTCAGCAATATGTCTCGTGGTCTTATCGTGGCGTGTTTATCTTCTGCCGTTAGGTCAGACGATAGAAATGCCACTTGCACGCTTAGAGTAGCAGATTGACGGTGACCAACTTTAAACAGAACTTGATTAATTTTGACACATATTTATTAAAATAATAAAAAGTATAGAAATTACTTAACTTGATTCTGGACGCTATTTACAGTTGACAATCTGAAGTTCCTTTGGTCTTGGTAGGTTAATCTTATTCTCACATATCTCTGATACCTGACAAAATGTCTAGTCATCTCTTCATGGCTATGTACAGGAATATGATAATCTTATTAGGCGCAGACTGAAACTTGGTTATAGACTGGTGCAGACTAATGCAGACTGACTAATCGGAGGTCTGTACACTCGTTATAATACCTCGCGCGTTCAGGTATCGCTGTGAGAGTGTGATCCGTGAGGAGAAAAGGTTCTACGTTAGCAGCAATCTCATTGGCTGCGCTACATATTAATACGCGGATCGGCGGAAGCAGAATTTGATCCGTCTGTAAGACAGCGCCATCTCGTAGTGCGGAGACGGACGAGCGCTGCGCCTGCGCTGTTGTGCTTAGCGGGGCGCGCTCTAGTGGGATAGTTGTGCACGCGCTGATTACGCGGCACTATGTACACAACACTTATACACACATCAAACAAAGTTTTGCACCACCCCGGTTTCCGGAACTCCTGAAGATAGACGTAGACTGTGGATATTGTATCACAGACACAGTCCCTTTGACTGTTCAGAGAGGTCACTAAACCCACCCAAAGATGTAAGCACCTATGCACGTGAGGCTCTCTCTTAGACGAAGGGCGTCCGACAGCCGATCTCTTCCAGTCATTCTACCACGAAGAAGGTACACAGTTCGTGTTGTCTGCAGTTCAACCATGCCTAGACGGTCAATACCGCGGTTTGATCGCGTGCGCATTGTTATTTTGTGCCAGGAAGACCGCTCAGCAAATAAAGTGTCCTGGTGTCTCGAAGTGAACCAAAGCAATGTTGTTCGGACATGGAGGAGAAACAGAGAGACAGGAGCTGTCGATGACATGCTTCGCTCAGGCCGCCCAAGGGATACTACTTCAGCGGATGACCGCTACCTACGGATTATGGCTCAGAGGGACCCTGACAGCAAGCCCACCATGTTGAATAATGCTTTTCGTGCAACCACAGGATGTCGTGTTACGACTCAAACAGTGCGCAATCGGCTGCATAATGCGAAAGTTCACTCCCAACGTCCATGGCGAGGTCCATTTTTGCAACAACGACATCATGCAGCGCGGTACAAACGGGCCCAACAACATGCCGAATGGACCGCTCAGGATTGGCATCAAGTTCTGTTCACCGATGAGTGTCGCTTATGCCGTCAACCAGACAATTGTCGGAGACGTGTTTGGAGACAAACCAGTCAGACTGAACGCCTTAGACACACTGTACAGTGACTGCAGCAAGGTGGAGATTCCCTGCTGTTTTGGGGTGACATTATGTGGGGCCGACGTACGCCGTTGGTTGTCATGGAAGGCGCCGTAACGGCTGTACGATACGTGAATGCCATCCTCCGACCGATAGTGCAACCATATCGGCAGCATATTGGCGAAGCATTCGTTTTCATGGACGACACTTCGCGCCCCCATAGTACACATCTTGTGAATGACTCCTGCCGTTGAAGATTGAGACAATCTGAATGAACAGTGACTTGATGAACTTGTGGATAGTATGACACTACGAATACAGGCATGCATTAATGCAAGAGGACGTGCTACTGGGTATTAGAGATACCGGTGTATACAGCAATCTGCACCACAACCTCTGAAGGTCTCGCTGTCTGGTGGTGCAACATGCAATGTGTGGTTTTCATGAGCAATAAAAACGGCGGAAATGATATTTATGTTGACCTCTATTCGAATTTTCTGTACAGATTCCGGAACTCTCGGAACGGAGGTGATGCAAAACTTTCTTTGATGTGTGTAGCTGCAATCTGCTTCCTGTACAAGATGTAATATCCTTTCACTCTCTGTGTTTTATTCCTGCTACCTTGAAAATTTCAAAGAGTCTTGTCCAGTCAGTATTGTCAAAAGCTTTCTCTAACTGTAAATGTATTATAAATGTTGTTTTGCCTTTCTACAACCTGTCTTCTAAGACAAGACGTGGCGTCGGTATTGCCTTTCGTGTTCCCACATTTTTCCGGAACCAATACCGATCTTCTCCGAGGTCGGCTTCCACCATTTTCTCCATTCCTGTGTAGATAATTCATAGTGATGTTTTGCAACCATGACTTATTAAACTGATGGTTCGATAGTATTCGCATTGTAGTAACGATCCGTTTCTCCAGCGATCTACAGTACTCGGCTTATAGAAGAGGAGGAAGTTCCTCGGCATACTCGAAGTAGGATGGCATTGGTATCCCGTTGGATCCAGTGAACTTTCACCTTCTAGCAATTACATTTGATTTTCTCTTCCGTGGTCTCTTATTTCGATATCTATCATTTTGACAATCGTCCTCCAAGTTAATTTTACAATTCATGCTTACTGCTGAAGGGGAATTTCATAATCGATGGAAGTGTGAAGGGTAAAATTCTGGAGGGAGACAAAGGCTTGAATATAGCAAGCAGGTTCAAACGATTGTAGGTTGAAGTAGCTACGCAGAGATTATGAGACTTGCGTCTAGAGAACAAGCATGGGCAGCTTGTAATGGAACCGGCCAATAGCTCATCTTCCGCTACGTATATTTCGTGTCAGTACAGTAAAAGGAATAGATTATTCGATACACTCCATCAATACAGAATAAGATTGAGACAATTTCGACACTGTAATTTCGCACTCTGTATAAATTTAATTAGATTAATAAAATAGATTTCTATACTTATATACAGAATACGTGTTCAAACATGAATCTAGCGTAGGTTATTTTAATTTTATTACTTTTCAAAAAACAATTTTTTCGCATATTGTTTTATTTCAAAATATAGTTAGTAAATATTAATACCATCTGAAGTCAATAAAATTGAAATTGTTTATTATAAACTTTCAAGACATCTTGAAAATATGTTATCAATAAGAATTCCGTTCATATATGTTTTATCTTTGTTCTTCTTGGTTAAAAGTTGGAAGTTACTGTTGCATGAATTTGGCTGTAAGTTGTCATACTGCGTGTGTCATGTTGTATTCTGAGTTTCAATTATATTTGGATGTTGAAACGGTTATGTTTCATAACGAAAGAAATTGAATATTCTATGCAAAAGATTAAGTGCCTACAACAAGTTACTGAACGTATATATTTGCCTTATAATTTGATGCAGTTTTCGTGGTTGTTTTTTCTTATATTGCGATTGTAAAACATCTCTGCCACTGGCAACGATTGCCAACTGCAATGGACACGCCCCTGGGACGCAGTTCCTAACACAAAACGTCTTCTTTGTGCCACTAGATGCAAAACATTGTATTTTGTGGACTTCTTCTGGCCTTTGCTGTAGATATCTTTTGATAGAGCTTATTATTTCCTGTTAAGAAATTAACATACGGCAGCTCAAATTTCTGTTTGACCATACTGAATCAGATTTTCTGTAATTTTCTTAAATTGATTACGGCAAATGGTGTGCTATTTCCTTATAAGAGCACAGTCGATTTCTTTTTTCAGCTTTTACAGTCTTATCTTCTGCTTCGTCCCTAATGAGCTCATCATCGATAGGACGTTTAACTGTGATCTTTCTTCCTTTCTTTTTTCTCAACATCGCCCATTGAATGCAAGAGTCTCACGGAAGTTAAATGGTCACAGTTCACTACATTTATCCAATAATCGGGTACTCTGATATGGATCATAGTGGAAAACTATGAAAACGTGGTCCATGAACGCCATTGGTATTCTTGTATAGGGAAAATGAATATAATGTTTTTCGAAAACATTTCCTATTCTTACAGGTGCTTTTTCTTAACAAACTTCTATATAAAAGTGGTGGTGAGTTCAGAGAGAATTTTTTTTTTTACCTTCACAAAAATTTTAGTCATCCTGCAAATAAAAAAAGGTTTAAGAGTTTTCACATAAAAATTTCGAAGGTACTACTTTTCAGAACGCCCGTGTATTAATCGTTAATCTTGGGAAGGATGAACAAATCAGCCAACCAAATGAGTAGCACTGGTTTATTAGAACCGTTGGCCTAGGTTTCGAAAACTATAAAATTATATTATCCGTAAACAGATTATAATGCTAGAATTTTCGCGTTTGTTACAAAAGGTTCAAGTAAAGCACAGATAGCGAATGTGGATACAATATTATAAACCAAGAGTACACACTTACTTGTTACATGTTATGTTGGAAAGACACGTTAGAGTAAAACCATTTGGCTTTCAAGTCAAAATTCACCTCAAAAACAAACAAAAAAAATAGCAAGTCATGGCAATGAGATAGCATCAGTATGAACTTCACCGATAAAACTTGTCGACTGACTAACGTTCTAGCCTCTTCAGTTAAAGTAATTTACGTGTGTGCGCATAATAAATGAGCAAATATACGTTCTGAGTGGGTTACATAAAACTACTTGACAAATAAAAGCAGCGCGTGATTAGGTGCAAATAATCATGCTGAGTAGCTTATGCCTGATAATTTACAAATAAAAATAGTGCATGACTATCGAACACTATAGGCGTACCTTTAACAGTGTAACGTAGTACATAAAATATTTTACTATAATCGAATAATGCTAATAAAAATTATACAAAACCTCTTGTCTTAAAACTCATTATAAGAGAAAAATTCTATAAAAAATAATGTCGTTAAAACAATTACAGGCGCACTGATAAATATTTCTTCTCAATTAATTATTAAAATGCCCTTTTAACATAATAAATACACGGGACAGTAGAGGATTCAGTGTTTCTTTACCATAGTTTCGCCATGCAGCAAACTAATTGTAATAAGGAAAAATGATGGTTAATAAGCCACTGACAACAGACCAATTCTTCTAACGTCGTGCAAAGTTGTGCTACCGGTTTATGTTGCATGCCAAGCTGCTCAATTTGGAACACGATATACTCCATATCTAATCTCAAAGCCAAAGTTCTCGATTTTCGATAATGTTTGAAATTAATTTTATCAAGCTGAGTGACCACGAATTACTAGTGTTTTATTGTGTTTGTCAATAAATATACCGTAGTGGCATCCTCGAATATTACTGTAAGTAGATTAACTACCCACAGGTCTAATTACGGACACAGAGATTGCCTACAGCTACGAAAGGCTCCTGCACACCACAAGATCTTGTATGAGGGACTGCATGAGCGACAAGTAAGGGGAAGTGCTGCCCGCCAATCCAAAAAGTTGACACAGCACAGGCTTATCTTTAACCTTGCAGTTCTGAGTAAACAGGATCGACACGTTTTGCTTTACTATGCCTACGTCACCTTATAAAGACTCGTTGCTATACTGAGAAAGCTTTATGGAAATTTAGTATACGAGGGGATCTTGCAACAGCTGTCAAATAAAAAGAGAACAAAACGTCACAAATGTTAGCCAGTTTTCCGTTTCACACTCTGCTTTCTAACACTGAAACAACGTTCCTCTTAACATTCAAATACGCAGCATTCAATAAGTCCCTGCAAGAACTATTCTCCAACCTCAAATAAAAATGTGGCGATTGATAATTATACATAATAGCAACCCCCGTGACAACACACCAAGCAAAATCCCCACGAACTTTTTCACCAACTTTTTTTTAAGTAAATTTAGCCCGTAATGATACATTACATATTTCATTGCTCTGCACGTCATATGCTACATGATGCACCGATGCAAGGGGTACCAAATTTGTCACAGAAGTCCGTAAATTACTTAACTGATAGTATTTTTCAGTACAGGTATTTCGTTCATTCCAAGCAAGTATCAATTCGTGATGACATCGTCCAGACATGAGTTGACAGTAATCTGAATCCGTTTTAGCAGATTAATAGTTTCTTTCACGGGATAAAACTTTATTGGTAATGAAATACAAGCCCTTGAATTTTATTTAGAATAGGAAATGCTTAATTAGTAATTGCATGCCATAATTTATCTGTTTAATATAAATGTGTTTTGATTTTTGTATGCATGTAAAAAGTGTGAATTTATGGCGGCTTTTACTCTTAGACGAGTTACCACTTAGAGTGCTAAAAGTGCGCACGTACAGTTCGCTGACCTATGCAGTGAATTTCATTTAGTGATTTTGAGCCCAATAGAGACAAATCCAGTTTCTTTTAGACTTTACGTGAGATAGGCACATTACATTATTACAAAAAGTCGTTTAGCCCATCAGGGAAAATTGAAACCGGCTCGCTCGATTTGAAACACGTTACACGCTAGCGCGTGATAAAGCTTTCCATTAAATCGCGTATAATAACTGCAAACGTGCTTGGACTTAATGCATGAAGTTTGAAATTACTTTTCGATACAAATACTGATTTTTGATAAAAACAAACCGAAAATTTATTCAAAATATCGAGGTTCTGTTTTAATTAGGACACATATCACCTTGTTGATCACGTTGCTTAGCAACACTGTAATGCAAATCAATTCATTCATTAGAACGATTTGCGACGTAATAAGTAAATACAAACTGTTGCACGGAATTTACTGATCGAATGAGAGTATAAGAGTGTTCTTTTCCGGAAATGCCAATAAACCAGCAGTTTCAAACGTTAAATTACCAACTGTTGTGTAACTTCATTGATATTGCATTTCACTGACGAACACTATTCTTATTGATAAATGAACATTATTTGCAAGTAGATTTTGAATACTCACCAACACTGCCAAGCAGCAGTTCACATCACAACCAGTAATAAATGCCAATATAACTGAGTGGGCATTACTTCATTAAAACAGAGCAATCTGCTTCCACTTCCAGGATAAATTGTACCAGGTGGAATTATTAAAATCTTACATCATACATCATTATTTCACATTAAATGGACAGATTATTGGTCGGAAACGAATTCACCCACAACAGATTGTCCCACACCACTACTAAACTTTTATCGTGGCTCTGCGAGGTGCCGGGGCTAGCAGTGTATTTAACACTAAATTCTTCTAGAATCTTCATGTGTAAATGATGCTCTAAGCCCCCCCTGTTTTAACTCCGACTTTTGCTGTTGCACATGGATTAAGAAGAAACGCGAAATGACTGTAATCTACCCTGCAAGTGGAGTAGAAAAGAGTTTGGCACCTGCAATAATTTAATTTGATAGACATTAATTAAATAAAGGAAAGTTTCAGTAACGTAGTGAGAAATGAAAGCGTTGCTCTACTGATTAACAGAATGAAAATTCTGTCCAAAATAACAATTTGATTTGTTACGACTAAACTCAAAATCATAAACAAAACACATGAAACATTTACAATACATCAAATTGGATCAAATTGGATACTCAGATAAATGCTGTGAAGGTGAAGTTGTCCATAAACTAGATTGTGACATTTATGACGAAGTGGTATGTGGAGCCAATCCCTTGCAACTCAAATCTTAAGAGGAACACCCAGCCAACCCAACATTAATTGCTGCTACAGTAGTGAGAACTCAGACAATGAACATCCAAGACAGAACCACGTAAGAAAAGACAGGAACAGGCGCGCTCTGCTGAGCTCTGATTATCACAGTGCAAATTCCCTAATCTGCCGATGCTGCGGACATACATTACCATGCTGTCTTCTTAACTGCAAGGACACAATCTGGCGTACCGGAAGCCATGGCTGGTTGTTTCGGCGTCCCGTCGTGGTGATGATAATGTCGCAGGTATAGCCTGAAACAAATTATCCTGGCCTCGTTGTTCCAGACTAAAGACCTCCTATCAATACAAATGCGCCTCTGAGAGAGACGAAGAAGGCCCGCCACACAATCACTGACGGTACAGTGATTGATTTTAACAAGTGAAGTCACACATTAACTCCGATACAGTCAACTTTAGCCAAAAGTGCTCAAGACAGACAACATAGACCGCTTGTACGCAAAACGCTCAATTGCCAACTGTACTCGGAAAGTTACGTTGAAGTCGAAACTTCAGCAACTTCGTCAAACAGTTACAATTAAATAAAAGTATATTAGACAGCCAACGGAAGGCAGGCTGTCCAGAGCAGCGAGAGCTCAGTCTTGTAACCTACTCCGACCGAAAGGCGAGAGCCGACTTTCTCCAGGCCACCCGTACAAACCGAACACAGAACATTCTCGCCCCCAAGACAGTGGCCGTGGTTAAACGTTCCAATCAGCAACTCGAAAACCGGCGGAAAATTCCACTCTATTGCCGAAGCACTACCATTCCACCAATGGAGATTCTTGGCGCCAATTTCTGCGCCGATTTTGCTACGTCACGGAGCTATGCCCTGAGCAAGCCAATCACAGTTACGATTTTGCAGAAAACGCAGGAATTTGCCCGCCAAGACTGCCTGGGAACACAAGTCATTCCCACGCCTCACTGGTAGCCAGCCAGAAAGTGTTTTCACTAAGTTTCTGTGAAGTAACGGAATCTCTAACCCAGCCGCCCCTTCTGGGCGTGTCGCTCCCGCTCTTAAGACAATGTCGGCGTCTGGAAAGCATCCACTCGACTCCCTCACACCTGTCGGCTTAAGCCTTTCAAGCTCAGCAGAACTCGCCTGTCACCGGACCACCCGGGTGACGAGAGACACTGCGTGGGAAGCCCGCGTGTGAAGGAATAGAAAATTTTCACCGCATGCAATTAGAGACGAAAATCGAATTACTCAGAATAAGATAGAAATATGAGAGGGGGCTCCTGCCACCTCTCAGCTCTTCACAAGAGATCTCAAGAAGCCGGGATCAAGAAACAAGAAAAGAAGAGACATCGGTATAATGAGCAACACTGTTGTCTTTGCGATTATACTGGGGCTATTCGGAAAGTAAGTTCTGATTGATCGCGAAATGAAAACCAATGTGATAATCAGAAATATTTAATCTGCAACAGTTAGCTACAGCTTCCAGCCACTGTTCTACATAGTCACTACTCCGACTTAGACATTTGTCATAGCGTTGTACCAACTTTCCCATACCCTCGTCATAGAAGGCAGCCGCCTGTGCTTCCCGCCAATTCTCTACGCTCATCTATTGCCCATTGTCTGTGCGAAAATGTTGTCTTCATAGCCAGTAGTTAATGTGAGTAGAGATGAAACACAGAGGTAGCCAATTACGGTCTGTAGTGCGGATGATCAAACACTTCCCATCGAAAACGCTGCAGTAGCATTTCCAGAGCCCGTGCAGATTGCGACCGAGAATTGTCACGAAGTAGGAACCGCATGACAGTTCCGTAATGTGGGCTGCATAACATCAGGCGAAATCTCTCACCAGGACCTCATACTTGGCGAGAGACACTATTTTCTACGCATCTTTATGTGCTCACCATGCGCTGAGAACTGAAAAGAACGAAGTGATGCAACTGGCAGGCGTACTAGAGACACTGTCGAACACAAATGTGCAAAGCTTTATTAGATTTTCACAGTGATTTCCATTTATTGACCGATTGGAACTTACTTTCCGAATATCCCTCGTATCAGAAGAAATGTGGCTTAAAAAACTAAAAAGTGAAGCACAGACCTTAGGAAAACAACACTTCCAGTAGAAACTTCTGCATCCTTACAGTGTTTCCAGTTTGTGCAGATGGTCATTACGTGATTTTATTTCAGTGATTACCGAATGAAGTCGAAAATAAGCATTTGTATCTGAGGCAGCTAATGAATGACGATGTGGTTGGACAAGAAAATGACGATACAGTTCTATCATTTCATTGTTTCCCCAAGATCCCGAACACCCCAATGTCTCCACGGCTCCTCCCACAGGAGGTTCGAGTCCTGCCTCAGGCATGGGTGTGTGTGTGTGTGTTCTTAGCATAGGTTACTTTAAGTTAGTTTAAGCAGTGTGTAAGTCTAGGGACCGATGACATAAGTAGTTTGATACCTTAGGAATTCACACACACAATGTCTCCACGAAAGACAAATGTCTGGGTTCTCATCCTGTTCCTGAATGAAAATTTTCATTATGACATTTCAAGCTCTGGCATGCGCACTTAACTACTGGTGAAAAATAATTTTTAACTGCTGCTGTACGAAGTCAGATAATCAATGTCCCTTCGTTTGTAGTCAACAGTGACGATACGCGCAGGGTTCGTCTCCCAGTCAGCACAGTACTTTACATCACGTTACTTCTAGTTCAAACTTGCATTTACGCCCAAACTGGTGAAAGAGACCGGTTTTAAAGTTTGTTAGTGACTATAAAACAACGGCGATATATGCTAGCTTAGGATGTCAGCAACGCAAAATTTTTCGTCTCGTCATTTCAGTTTCCAACATCTTGCTACTGATGAAAAAATTCGATATCTAACATTTGATTATGCTTAGTTGGCAATCCTGTTAGATGCTGATTTCGAATCCTCGCCCGACACAAAACCTTACGTTATGTCCTTTCACGTTTAAACATGCACACACTTTGCTACTTGTGTATGGATCCATATTTAAGATCTTTCGTGGTTAGTTAGCAGTGACGGTACTTTCGTCATGCAATTTCCAGTAGGCAATTCCTAACTGATTTGCACCAAAAATATGAAGTTTCACGTCTCTTTATGCTTAGCCATCAATGAAGATTGTCGCTGTGTCCGGATGTAGGTCAAGTAGGAAAACTTTGCTTAAATTAACATTGGCTGCGTTGTGTCGTATCCAGAACAAAACAAATCGCCATGTCACTTAAAGTTCAAACGTATCAACAACCAGCTGCTCATTGATAGCTTAGATATTTTATGTAACTTTGTGCTTCATAGCAAGGTTGACAATTGACTTTCTAACTGCACGTAGATCCAAATACTATCATGAGACAGTGAAATTCTCCGTGATACGCTATTGATGTTGAGGTTCCCTTAGATCGTTTGACACTGTTAATTACAGTTTTTGTAACTGTTCAGTTTATTAACCTGTTTACGCAGAACCACCCACCAAGCATACGATGGGCTGGAAAACCAATTTAGAGAGGAAGATTACATGGAATTATCATAGAAGTCTGGGAGTGCTTATATTCTTAAATGATCTCATATTCACAAAAAAATCTAGTTTTGACCAAGAATTCTGCATTATTTATTTGATATAGCTAGGGGCATAAGTTGCCTCAGATACGAATGAGGATGGTAATATTTTTAATTGTCTCATATTATAATAAATTTGAGGTTACAAATGTTAAGGATTGTATCATCTCTAATTAAGGTTTTCTGATTTTTGTAATATCGTGGTATTAATTCAACTAGATTGTTCAAATGACTTAGGTGTATGCATTTAGGTGATGTTTTCTACGATGGCCAATATTTCGAGAAGTGAACACCCTGTCATTTTCAGAACACAACTGCAACGAGACATCGTAATGCAAAGAAATGTTCCGTATGTAGGGCATAAACAGAAAGACAACACACACAGCTGCGCGGAGAGGCCGCGTGGTTTGAGACGCCATGTCACGGATCGCACGGCCGCTCCCGCCGGAGGTTCGAGTCCTCCCTCGGGCAGGAGTATGTGCGTTGTTCCTAGCATAAGTTAGATTAAGTAGCGTGTAAGTCTAGGGGACCGATGAACTTAGCAGTTCGGTCCCTTAGGAATTCACACACACATGTAACACACACACACACCACAAACAGCTAGCGTCACCACACAACCAAAGATGAGCAATGTTAGAAATTATCGACAGTTAATGTTAATCACCAACGGGTGAGGTAGTTCCATTAATTTAGACTCTCTCCTGTTTGACCAACGAGAAAACACAATTCCAAGCAGAATTTAAGCGAAAAGATGAGCAATGTTAGAAATTATCGACAGTTGATGTTAATCACCAACGGGTGAGGTAGTTCCATTAATTTAGACTCTCTCCTGTTTGACCAACGAGAAAACAGAATTCCAAGCAGAGTTTAAGCGAAAACTCCCGTCTCTATTTATAAGGCCACTTGCTAATTTAATCGCAAATGCTTCATCAACAACACTATCCCAATAGCTGGAAGTGCATGCCAGAATCTCTGTGTTGTTGTATTCCATACGATTATCGGTGCCAAGGCAATGTTCTACAGTAGCAGATTTGCTCGAGTGTTTTAAGCGTTTGTAGCACTTATTCCCTATACACCAATCCTCCACGGTCCTGATGTTCTGACCAGTGTATCACGTGACACAACTGCAATATATACGGCAGACACTTGCCGTACGGAAACTAAGGCAATCCTTTACAGGCCCTAAACGGACACTTAAGTTATATGGTGGTCGAGCATCACACTTCATACCGTGTTTCTGCAGAATACGACCAGTTTTGTTGGAAATACTACATGCTACCTTGTTATTTTCATCATTCACCCTGTAGCGTATCCCTAACTAATTTTCATTGCCAGGGAAGTTTCTTCAGTGACGCATTACTGCGTCAACCATGTTAACACCATAAGTTGTTCTCTATGTGAAGTTGCATGTGGGGAGTTATGCCGGATGAACTGCAAGAGTAAATCCTAAGAGGTCTGCCTACCTTGCGTCTTCTATACATTTCCCGATGTCCCTGGGGTCATCTTCTCCATTGGTCATAGATTATCATCTAACAAATAAACAGTGGAAAATAGGATGGTAATGAGAATCGCCACTTTACGACGAACTGCAAGTCTTTTGATTTAAAGGAAAATATGTCACGTCATTTTTATTTGTGTATTGAGAAAACACATTTTACGCTTCAATATATTACCGATCGAGAGCCAATAAGATCAATAAAGCGGTGATTGTCACAGCTCCCAGAATCGTATCAAATTAAATATTAATCGCACTCTTTTCTCGTATTAAATATTTCTGTGTCACTCTAATCAATGTCCGATGCACTTCAAGACTGAAATATACACTCCAGCAATAGAATTACAAGCAACGTACACTGCTGTCGGCTACGGCAGACTTCTTCTAACTGAAGAATATAGCAGACTCCTATGCCCGCGCAAACTATAGTTTGCCAGCACTCGTCTATTACCGCCGCTGTTTGTTACATTACTCTTACCCATCATACTTGCTGCTTAAGACGGTTATTTTATCACAGTTACTAGAAAGATGAATTGTTAGTACGGCTATAGCTTCCAGCAAGACCAGTTTATGATTTCAATTTGTTAAATGATCATTACTAATTTTTAACTATATCCAAAAAGTCGCCTGTTTCGATAGAGTGTTTTTCAATATATTTCATCACAGGGTCTTTGTTTCGACTAGACAGACTAATTCCCATCCTCGTGGCTCCGATGCCTGTCCATGTATCGTGTTGGAGCACGTTACATATCTGTCTTCCCTTGAGAAGTGTGTCTACAGTATCTGATAAAAAGTATCAGGATTGCCCGTATGTAATGCGGAACTGTCACGAGAGATGGGCTCTAGTGTAAAAGGAGGCGGTGAGTAGAGAATCAGTAGTAGAATGAATGTAGGTTAATTCTTACAAAGAAGAAGACAGCAACCAGCCACTATTAACACTTCTTTACATAATCGTCAGTTTTCGATGTAAAGTACATCTTGTAAATCTTGTGGACAGCCGTCTGATGATGAACTTGTCAGTTCGAAACCGGTTACGGCGCTATTTACTTAAATAAAAAACAGTGTTAATAGTGGCTGGTTGCTGTCTTCTTCTTTGTAAGAATCAACCTATATTAATTCTACACAGCCACGGTCACACCACGTCAGTTTTAGACAAAGTAGGAGTAGCAGAATGGTTCGGTCGAAAGAGCTCAGTGACTTCGAACGTGAACTCATTGGCTACCTGAGTAACAAATCCATCAATAAACATTTCAAACCCTCTAAAGCTGTGACTGTGAACTGGAAACGGGATGTAACAACTACAGCCAGGCAGACCTTATGTACTGCCGGAGAGGGACCATCGAACATGGGAGAGGGTGCTAATAAAAGAGATTGCATGAAGTCAGCGGAAGGAACCGCTCGTGAGTTCCATAGAGCTACCAGCATAATTACTGCGCTTAGGGAGTTAAAAGGAGTGGAGCACAATATTCGAGCAGCTCCTCAATAGTCATACATTTCTGTAGACGATGGTAAGCGGCGCTTGAGGTGGTGTAAAAGGGGACGCCACTGGACAATGGATGGCTGGAAACGTGTGATTTAGAGTGATGAAGTGGAAACGCAATACTATGGAAGTATTTAGGTTTGGCGAGTGGCTGGAAACGTTACCTGCCACCATGTGTTGTGCCAACAGAGAAGTACACTATGTGAACAAAAGTATCCACACCTGGCTAAAAATGACGTACAAGTTCGTGGCGCCCTCCATCGGTAATGCTGGAATTCAATATGGCGTTGGCCCACCCTTAGCCTTGATGACAGCTTCCACTCTTCCAGGCATACGTTCAATCAGGTGGTGGAAGTTTTCTTCGGGAATGGCAGCCCATTCTTCACAGAGTGCTGCACTGAGGAGAGGTATCGATGTCGGTCGGTGAGGCCTGGCACGAGGTCGGCGTTCCAAAACATCCCAAAGGTGTTCTGTAGGATTCAGGTCATGACCCTGTGCAGGCCAGTCCCTTACAGGGATGTTATTGCCGTGTATTATGAACGGGTGTTCGATCGTGCTGAAAGATGCAATCGACATACCCGAATTGCTCTTCAATAGTGGGAAGCAAGAAGGTGCTTAAAACATCAATGTAGGCCTGCGCTGTGATAGCGCCACGCAAAACAACAAGGGCTGCAAGCCCTCTCCATTAAAAACAAGACCGGACCATAACACCACCGCCTCCGAATTTTACTGTTGGCATTACACACGCTGGCAGATGAGGTTCACCGGGCATTCGCCATACCCACACCCTGCCATCGGATCGCCATATTGTGTACCGTGATTCGTCACTCCACACAACGTTTTTCCACTGTTCAGTCGTCCATTGTTTACGCTCCTTACGCCAAGCGAGGTGTCTTTTGGTATTTACCGGTGTGATGTGTGGCTTATGAGCAGCCGCTCGACCAAGAAATCCAAGTTTTCCCACCTCCCGCCTAACTGTCATAGTACTTGCAGTGTATCCTGATGCAGTTTGGCATTACTGTGTGATGGTTTGGATAGATGTCTGCCTATTACACATTACGACTCTCCTCAACTGTGGAGGTCTCTGTCAGTCAGCAGACGAGGTCGGCCTGTACGCTTTTGTGCTGTACGTGTCCCTTCCCGTTTCCACTTCACTATCACACCGGACACAGTGGACCTACGGATGTTTAGGAGTGTGGAAATATCGCTTACAGACGCATGACACAAGTGACACCCCATCACCTGACCACGTTCGAAGTCCGTGAGTTCCGCCGAGCGCCCCATTCTGCTCTCTCACGATGTCTAATGACTACTGAGGTATACACCTAATATGAAAAACGTATGTTTTTGGGGATGTGCTGATACTTTTGATCAATTAGTGTATGTAGGACTTGGTGTCACGCTATGGGGGCGTTTTTTTGTATCTATTGTGAGGTCTCCCTACTGCGATTAAGAAAATACTAAATGTGGAATATTATAAACACACTTTACAGCATTGTGTACCGCGTACAGTATTGGAACGGCTCGGAGTTGATTCTTTGTACCAGCATGACAATGCACACTGTCACCCAGCAGCATCTGTCAGGCAGTGGACTGTGGACAATAACATTTCTGAAATATACTTCCCTGCCTCGAGTCCCGATCTGAACCCAATGGAACACCTTTGGGATGAATAACGATATTGACTTCTCTCCAGACCGCAGCATGCAACATCATTATCTTCTTTGGTTTCACCTTTTAAAGAAGAATTGACTGCTATTCCTCCACTGATATTCAGATACCTTGCTGAAAGTGTCCACAGGAGAGTTCAAGGCGCCTTGAATGGGAAGGGTGGACACACCCTATATTAGTGTCCACTAGTAAGTGTACAGATACATTTGATCTGATTGTGTGTATCATAACTCGATTCGCTGTTGGTTCATAGCGTAACACTCTCTGATCTGTCTTTCGCTATAACCATTCTGGCGAAAGGTGACTTCGAGGTGGGCCAACTCTGCTGACAAACACCTGTGGTCTGAGATGGCGTTGGTCCCATAAACGAATTTAGGAAGTAGCCCTTCACGCTGGGCTGGATAGTGACAACTAATATCCTTGAGACATAAAGAGTGTGAGTTAGCTTCCTATAAGGGACATGTCCTAGAGTACCAACAACCTTCCTCTTTACCAGCACGTCAATGAAGCAAAGGCAGTCATCCTTTTCCTCCTCCATCACGAAGCGAATGTTCGGGTGGATTGAATTCAGATGTACTAAAAAGCTGCTGAAATTCATGCTTCCACAGGCAAAACAACAGCTGCAGCGCATACATACGGTGTCTATAAATATACGCATGTTTCAGTGGCACGAATACGGGGGGGGGGGGGGGGGCACTGGATTCGAATACAGTTTTTATTTATTACAGGGTTCTCGTGAATTTATAGTAGTGATCGTTTGTTACTCTGCGAAACTGCGGATTACAGAACGGCTCTATTCTCTCCAGGAGCTGAGAATTTCTCGTAATCCGAGGGGTAAAACCCAGCGCCGCGGTGTCGGACGAATTCTGTATTCGAACTGGCTCGACTGCACTATAATGTGACAAACTTGAGACGACGGCTGCATTGGCTGAGCTGTTGAAGATCAATTCTGTCTGCCACTTTCAGGGTGGTTTTGGGACATTTACCACGTCCTCGTGCTAGACTACAGTATCACTAACCAACCATTTTTAGGTGCTTTCAAAACATATTCAGTTCACTTTCAGCTACGCCAGTTAACATTACAAAATAGAAATCCTGAAAGTATTAGAATAAATGAATAGGCTTTTATAAAGCATTTTGAGTAGTTTTAGTTTGTCATTTTTTAACTATGCAACAGGTATTGCTCAACCGTTATGACTTTTTTCAATAGCAAATTTTTAATATTAATTGGGAATATTAATCCACATCCACATGGATGCTCCTCAAGTCACACTTAAGTGTCTGGCAGAGGATTCATTGAACCACCTTCACAATAGTTCTCTATTATTCCACTCTCGAACAGCGCGCGGAAAAAAACGAACACCTGTATCATTCGTTGCCAGCTCTGATTTCCCTTCTTTTATTATGATTATCGTTTCTTGCTATGTAGGTCGGCGTCAACAAAATATTTTCGCATTCGAAGGAGAAAGTTGGTGATCGAAATTTCGTGAGAAGATCCCGCCGCAACGAGAAACGCCTTTGTTTTAATGATGTCCATCCCAAATCTCTTCCCTATCTCTCCATAATACAAAAAGTGCTATCCCTCCATTGAACTTTCTCGATGTACTCAGTTATTCCTGTCTGATACGGATCCCACATCGCGCAGGAGTACTCCAAAAGTGGACGGACAGGCGTAGTGTACGCTCTCTCTTTAGTAGATTTGTTGCATCTTCTAAGCGTTCTGTCAGTAGAACGCAGTCTTTGGTTCGCCTTCCCCACAACATTTCCTATGTGTTCTTTCCAATTAAAGTTGTTCGCGCCGGCCGGGGTGGCCGAGCAGTTTTAGGCCCTAATGTCTGGAGCCGCGCGACCGCTACGGTCGTAGGTTCGAATCCTGCCTCGGGCATGGATGTGTGTGATGCCCTTAGGTTAGTTAGGTTTAAGTAGTTCTAAGTTCTAGGGGACTGATGACCTCAGAAGTTAAGTCCCATAATGCTCAGACCCATTTGAACCATTTTGAAAGTTGTTCGCAATTGTAATTCCTAGGCATTTAGTCGAATTTACGGCCTTTAGATTTGATTGGTTTATCGTGTAACCGAAGTTTAACGAATTCCTTTTAATAGTCATGTGGTGGGGAGGCTTGCGTGCCTCAACGATACAGATAGCCGTACCGTAGGTGTAACCACAACGGAGGGGTATCTGTAGAGAGGCCAGACAAACGTGTGGTTCCTGAAGAGGGGCAGCAGCCTTTTCAGTAGTTGCAGGGGCAACAGTCTGGATGATTGACTGATCTGGAGCTGTAACTCTAACCAAAACGGCCTTGCTGTTTTGGTACTGCGAACGGCTGAAAGCAAGGGGAAACTACAGCCGTAATTTTTCCCGAGGGCATGCAGCTTTATTCAGGTACAGAAGGGAGACGAAAATTTAATAGTCAGCGGTGACTGGAATTCGACAGTAGGAAAAGAAAGTGAAGGAAACGCAGTAGACGTAGTAGGTGAATATGGATTGGGACTAAGAAATGAAAGAGGAAGCTGCCCGGTAGAGTTTTGCACAGAGCATAACTTAATCATAGCTAACACTTGGTTCAAGAATCATGAAAGAAGGTTGTATACATGAAAGAACCCTGGAGATACTAGAAGGTTTCAGATAGATTATATAATGGTAAGACAGATATTTAGGAACCAGATTTTAAATTGTAAGACATTTCCAGGGGCAGATGTGGACCCTGACCACAATCTATTGGTTATGAACTGTAGATTAAAACTGAAGAAACTGCAAAAAGGTGGGAATTTAAGGAGATGGGACCTAGATAAACTTAAAGAACCAGAGGTTGTACAGAGTTTCAGGGAGAGCATAAGGGAACAATTGACAGGAATAGGGGAAGGAAATACAGTAGAAGAAGAATGGGTAGCTTTGAGGAATGAAATAGTGAGGTAGCAGAGGATCAAGTAGGTAAAAAGACGAGGGCTAGTAGAAATCCTTGGGTAACATAAGAGATACTGAATTTAATTGATGAAAGGAGAAAATACAAAAATGCAGTAAGTGAAGCAGGCAAAAAGGAATACAAACGTCCAAAAAATGAGATCGACAGGAAGTGCAAAATGGCTAAGCAGGGATGGCTAGAGGACAAATGTAAGGATGTAGAGGCTTATCTCATGAGGGGTAAGATAGATTCTGCCTACAGGAAAATTAAAGAGACCTTTGGAGAAAAGAGAACCACTTGCGTGAATATCAGGAGCTCAAATGGAAACCCAGTTCTAAACAAAGAAGGGAAAGCAGAAAGGTGGAAGGAGTATATAGAGGGTCTATACAGGGGCGATGTTCTTGAGGACAATATTATGGAAATGGAAGAGGAGGTAGATGAAGATGAAATGGGAGATATGATACTGCGTGAATAGTTTGACAGAGCACTGAAAGACCTAAGTCGAAACAAGGCCCCGGGTGTCGACAACATTCCATTAGAACTACTTACGGCCTTGGGAGAGCCAGTCCTGACAAAACTCTACCATCTGGTGAGCAAGATGTATGAGACAGGGGAAATACCCTCAGACTTCAAGAAGAATATAATAATTCCAATCCCAAAGAAAGCAGGTGTTGACAGATGTGGAAATTACTGAACTATCAGTTTAATAAGTCACAACTGCAAAATACTAACGCGAATTCTTTACAGACGAATGGAAAAACTGGTAGAAGCCGACCTCGAGGAAGATCGTTTGGATTCCGTAGAAATGTTGGAACACGTGAGGCAATACTGACCCTACGACTTATCTTAGAAGAAAGATTAAGGAAAAGCAAACCTACACTTCTAGCAGTTGTAGACTTATAGAAAGGTTTTGACAATGATGACTGGAATACCCTCTTTCAAATTCTGAAGGTGGCAGGGGTAAAATACAGGGAGCGAAAGGCTATTTACAATTTGTACAGAAACCAGATGGCAGTTATAAGACTCGAGGGACATGAAAGGGAAGCAGTGGTTGGGAAGGGAGTGAGACAGGGTTGTAGACTCTCCCAGATGCTATTCAATCTGTATATTGAGCAAGCAGTAAAGGAAACAAAAGAAAAGTTCGGAGTAGGTATTAAAATCCATGGAGAAGAAATAAAAACTTTGAGGTACGCCGATGACATTGTAATTCTGTCAGAGACAGCAAAGGACTTGGAAGAGCAGTTGAACGGAATGGACAGTGTCTTGAAAGAAGGATATAAGATGAACATCAACAAAAGCAAAACGAGGATAATGGAATGTAGTCGAATTAAGTTGGGTGATTCTGAGGGAATTAGATTAGGAAATGAGACACTTAAAGTAGTAAAGGAGTTTTGCTATTTTTGGGGAGCAAAATAACTGATGATGGTCGAACTAGAGAGGATATAAAATGTAGACTGGCAATGGCAAGGAAAGCGTTTCTGAAGAAGAGAAATTTGTTAACATCGAGTATAGATTTAAGTGTTAGGATGTCGTTTCAGAAAGTATTTGTATGGAGTGTAGCCATGTATGGAAGTGAAACATGGACGATAAATAGTTTAGACAAGAAGAGAATAGAAGCTTTCGAAATGTGGTGCTACAGAAGAATGCTGAAGATTAGATGGGTAGATCACATAACTAATGAGGAGGTACTGAATAGAATTGGGGAGAAGAGGAGTTTGTGGCACAACTTGGCTAGCAGAAGGGATCGGTTGGTAGGACATGTTCTGAGGCATCAAGGGATCACCAGTTTAGTACTGGAGGGCAGCGCGGAGGGTAAAAATCGTAGAGGGAGACCAAGAGATGAATACACTAAGCAGATTCAGAAGGATGTAGGCTGCAGTAGGTACTGGGAGATGTAGAGGCTTGCACATGATAGAGTAGCATGGAGAGCTGCATCAGACCAGTCTCAGGACTGAAGACCACAACAACAACAACAACAACAACAAGTCATGTGGATGACCTCACACTTCTCATTATTTAGGGTCAATTGCCAATTTTTGCGCCATACCGATATCTTTTCTAAATTGTTTTGCAATTTGTTTTGACCTTCTTCTGACTTTACTAGACGATAAACGACAGATCCAGCTGCAAAAAACCTAAGACGGCTACTTAGATTGTCTCCTAAATCGTTTATATAGATACGGAGCAGCAGAGGCCCTATAACACTACCATGGGGAACGCTAGTAAACACTTCTGTTTTATTCGATGACTTTTCGTCAGTTACTAGTAACTGTGGCCTCTCTGACAGGAAATAGCGTACCCAGTCGCACAACTGAGACTGTATTCCATTAAGCACGCAGTTTGATTACAAGCCGCTGGTGTGGTACGATGTCAAAACCCTTCTGGAAATCTAGAGATACGGCATCAATTTGAAATCCTTTGTTGATAGCACTCAATGCTTCGTTTAAGTAATGAGCTAGTTGTGTTTCACAAGAACGATGTTTGCTAAATCCGTGTTGAATGAGTGTCAATAGACCGTTCGCTTCAGGGTAATTCGTAATGTTCGAACACAATACCTGTTCCAAAATTTGCTGTATATCGACGTTAATGATACGAGCCTGTAATATAGAGGACTGCTCCTATTCCCTTTCTTGAATATTGGTGTGACTTGTGCAATTCACCAGTCTTTGGATACGGATCTTTCTTCGAGTGGGCGGTCGTATATGATTGTTAAATATGGAGCTATAGCATCACCATACTCTGAAATGAACCTAATTGGTATACAGTCTGGCCCGGAAGACTTGCTTTTATGAAGTGATTTAAGTAGTTTTTTTCTACTCCGAGGATATCTACTTCTAAGTTTCTCATGTTGGCAGCAGTTCTTTATTCGAATTCTGGAATATTTACTTCGTCTTCTTTGGTGAAGTAATTTTAATAATACTTTTCCGAATATGTTGCAGCTTCGTTTCATAGCTCGTTGGATACGATGTATGTTATCGTATGAAAACGTAATTTCTTTGATTCCAAAAGGGTGCAAACATATCGTATCAGTAACATGAAAAGATATGAATTGTGCTTCAAGTTAAGCTATCAAAGCAATCTTCCTTAAAATGCTAATTGGATAACCATCAGTCGTTTGCACTAGTAATAGTTTTGTGTATTTGACAAATATAGTTTAGGAGAGTGACTTGTTTTCTAACCCACCGACTCAGTTATACCGAAACTGGCAGTTTTTTAAATTTTATCTCCCTCTTGGATAAAATTTCTGCGGACGCCTATGAGCAGCACCATTATTGTTTAGCCGTGGTGGTGTGGCGCGGCGATCTCATGGTGTACCCGAACTGCAAACGTGTACCTGAAAAGATATAAAAACTAACTTTACTTTTTCGTGGTAATAATTAAAACTTTTCCCTACCCTTCGTACTGCTAGACGACAGTTTTATGTAAACACTAGAAATAACCTACTGTCTACATATTCCAGAATCAAAGATTTTCTGTTGTTTATATTAACAGATGACGTCCACCTAGGAAGCCAGAACTATGGTGAAACATCTTTGGGTAAAAATTGACATTTAACATTAGTTTACTAATAACTGGCAGCTTTTAATTGTGTTTCTTTACTAGAAAGTGGGAGCTTTTAATAGTGTTTCATGCAAGCACGGTTACAGCGATTAAACATCTACATCTATAATCTTCAAGTGGAGGGTAACTCTCACATCGCCATCATTTTTCACTTCCCTGTTTCACTCGCGAATAGTACATGGAAAGAATGACTGGCTATTCAGTTCCTTATGAGTTTAATTTATCTGATTTTCTAGTTGTGGTCAGTGCACGAGACACATGTGAGAGAAGGTAATACGAAATTTTTAATCCGATCTGTGACAAATTTCACACCAAAGTGAAAATCCAATAAAGCTTGGTACAGATGTGTTTGCACAGTGCTTTTATTATGCCCGCTGATCACATCAAGTTGCACTTTTCAGTTTTGACCACACAACGAGAACGTGAAGATGCCTAGAACAGTAAAGTCTCCCGCCGGCTGTGAAGTGCGTGCTGTCATTCAGTTTCTGCATGCTGAGGAGTTCCATCTGATCTCCATGCAGCCCACATAACGTACCTGTCATGAGTGACAGTGAAGTGCGTCAGTGGTGCAGCAACTTTGAATCAGGACGCACAGACGTTCACGTTGTAGGCGATCAGGAAAGGAAAGGAGTGTCGACCAGTGATCTTGTTCAGGGAGTGGATGAGGAGATACGCGAAAATCGTCTACGAAGGACAATTCAGAACATGCGAAGAAGAATATTGTTATCAGGCACTTTCCTCCTTCATGACAATCCTCGGCAGCACACTGCAGCTGTAACAGAGACGCTCCTACAGCGCTTTCTGTGGGAAGAGTTTGAACACCCACCATGCAACCCTGGCTTAGCTCCCTCTGATTTTCAACTCTTTCCTCATATGAAACATTGGCTATGGGAATAGCATTTTGACACAGACAACGAACAGCAGACCAGCGTGGAGAATTGGTGGAAAGCAAAGGCGGCTGCCTCCTGTGACGAGGGTATTGGAAAGTTAGTACCACGTTGCGACAAATGTCTTAAGTCGGAGCAGCGACTATGTGGTGAAGTAGCTGGAAGATCTACCTAAATGTTGCAAATAAAACACTTTTTTATTTTCACTGTGATTTCCATTTCGCGACCTGTCGGATCTTGAAAAATATAGCCCTCTCATGCCATCCGAATCTTCTCCGAACGTCCGTTCTCGGAACTTGAATAGTTACACTCTTCTTGATACACCACGTCTCTGGGGTGGTGACAACCACTGGAGTTTGCTGGGAATCTCCATAACGCTCTCGCGGCCACTAAACAATCCCGTGACGAAAATCGCCGATCTTTCTTGAGTCTTCTACGTGTATTCTACTAATCCTATTGGTAAGGGCGCCAGACTGGTGAATGAAACTCAAGAATTGGTCGAACAACTGTTTTAAAAGCCATTTCTTTCGTGGATGAACTGCATTCCCTTAAGATTCTCGCAATTAATCTCAACCTAGAATTTGTTTTCCCTTCAATTTCTTTATGTGGTCTTTCCACTACAGGTCGATCCGGACGGTTATTCCTCGGTTTTTTAAGGTTGTTGCTGTTCCCACTGAGTTTTCTCCAACAGTGTAATAGTACAGTAGTGTATCTCTTCACCTATTTATGCGCAATATGATACATTTGCTTACAATAAAAGTCAACTGCTACTCCCTGCACCAATAACTGATGCTCCATAGATCTACCTACATTTCACTACAATCTTCTGGCGTTACCACCTTCCTGTAGACAAAAGCATCTCCTATGAAAAGCCTTGTGGCGCCTACGATGTTATCCACCAGATCATTTACATGCATTTTAAAGGGTAATGGCCCAGTGAAACATTTCCTTTGGTTGTTCAAGCAATTACCTTTACCCCTTTAGGTTTCGTCTCATTAAAAATAATTGATGAGCTCTGTCTGCAGTTAAGTTCTGAATTTAATTACAAATCTGGTCCGATGCTCCGTAAGCTCGTATTTTGCTCCCGTAAATGACAGTGCAGAACTCTATCGAACGCTTTCAGTCCAACTAAGCATAGGTTCCGCAAGGAAGGCTCCCCTCACTGTCATCTGGACTCTGGAGTACATATATGAGGCAAAAATACGCAAACGAGACAGATGGAAAAAAGCCGGTAAACTGTTTTATTACTTCAGAGTAATAGCCATAACTTTTAACACATGTACCATGCAGTGAATCGAGGAAGTCAGTGCTTTCATACAAAAATATTTGCGGTTGCCTACAGGGCCAGGTGTCTATCTCTATGTCCTTAGCAAATCAATGACTACGAATGTCTTTCTTCAGGCTCTAAAAATATGTAAATCACGCGGGGAGTAATCGGGGCTGTATGAAGGTCTTCCGAGGTGAACAGCTACCCGAAACAACATCTTACCCGAAACAACATTAGCAACATGTGGTCAGGCCGACAAGTGGGTAGTCTTGGACAGTTCGGGGATGTTCTGCGTTGTTGCCAGATTTGCTCCTTCCCCATGATGTCATGTGCTGTTGCCAGATTTCTGACAAACACAAATTTTTCCCATCAGTAAAATGGTGGGAAATCCAAATTTTGTCATGAAATTCAGCAACTGGCAGAAAATTCAAAACGCCTAATTGTGCTATAGGGCTTTTCCCCACACACCGATGATGTTACTGTGGAAGCAGGGCCAATGTTATAAGTATAAATTGCTGGGAAATTAAAAAGTCCAAATGGTACATTGTTATGTTGGTGGAAGTAGGTCGCCTGTGCTTAATACAGAATTCAAATTGCTGACCTGGAATACTGGTGCCGCTCTAAGATGTAAGAATCCAATATGGCAGCCCTGGGATACGAGCACAGCCTACAGTGTTTGCAGACATCCTAGATTTTCCACCTGCGACAAAGGATATTTGTTCTCCTACATGTCCAAGACTGTTATTGCTCAACACTACTTATCAATCGACCGACAAAAGATCGAATTGCTTTCATGTTGATTTAATACCTAGCATACACTTCAAAGTTATAGTAGAAACGGAGAATGTTGGGCATTGTACAGAGATGCAGTTCAGTGATATGGAGTGTAATCAACTGTATGGGAGGCTGAAATACATTGAGGATTGCATGACAAGTAAGTACAGTCCATTTCTTTGAGGCATTAATATCGTCAGCAGCATCAATGCATCTATTGTCAACATGTTTGCTGGTGATACAAAGAGGGTAACATCTCAAGACCTAATAAAGTGTGTGTATTTAAAATGTCCAAGTGTCATGAAACTGCACTGTCTATATGGCACAATGATAACTATAGAGAGGCTCAGTCTAAGACAAATGTATGTTAAACTGCTCTTCGATGATACTGTCAAGTATCTATAGGAACATAAAGTTCATGATTAGGAGTAGTTATAGGTGCGAGTGTGTGGCATACCTAAATCTGCTAGTATTTCGCCTATGAACAGAAATGCCATACAAGTGAAGTTTACAGGTGGCATTCCTAAGTCCATTGGTGCTCCAATGGGTTCTTTAAACACATGATGAATATAAAGCTTATAATAAAAGTTATTTAAAAAGTATTGCGGAGTGATGAATAGGGTTAATGTAAGAAAGAGAGAAGGACAAGTTGTATCAAAATATGTAAAAATATTCTTTTTACGAACTGTAATATGTTTCATTCCATCACACACATATCCGAACTTCAATCTGACATCACTGCTAGTTGTTCCCTTTCCTTTTCTACTCGGAAGTGAGGCAATAAGGAAATAATAACTGCCTTCATACATTAGATTTCTGTCGTCATTTTATAGTCAGTTCTTAAGTTAGTAATACTGGGATGGGCAGGGTAGGTATATACTGTGTATGGACGCAGGAGGAGCTGGCTGCAGTTTGTGAACAGCTGAATGTGCTTTTGGCTGTGGTCACTCATCTTCACACTGTTGCCTCAGTGTGTAGCAGTGGGAGAGGATTTAGCATGTTGCATGAGCCATCTCACGTGTCGCTTGGTTCATCCAGAGGCTCTGCTGCCGAGGCAGTGTACACGATATGGTGAACCTCTCAGGTACTTGGCGTCTCTGATATGTTTATCAAGCATCTGTAGTGGCTGTTGTGTCTCAGGGGGCCGCTCTGCTCTAATAATATCGCTTCTATTCCCACAGGAAGCGTCTATGTCTTGCACTTATGAACGCTAACTGTTTTTAGTGTTGAATTACTGTAGGACATTACTTTCGTAAAAATATCATTCCTTTAGACATTTGTATTTGTCCCACTTTCGATGGTCGTGATTGGGCTTTGCATAATGTTTTTTTGCTCTCAGAGTGTTTGGGGACTTGTTCGGATGCATCTGAGGGAGGCTGATTATTGAAATACTTGTTGTCCATAACAGACACACACAAGCAGACGCACGCGCACACACACACACACACACACACACACACACACACACACACACACACACACGCAGAGGATTTTTTTCTGGTGAATTTTCGGAAAGATAGTACCTGAACCTATTTTTTACGGAATGAGATTTTCACTCTGTAGCGGAGTATGCGCTGATATGAAACTTTCTGGCAGATTAAAACTGTGTGCCGGACCGAGACTCGAACTCGAGACCTTTGCCTTTCGAGGGCAAGTGCTCTGCCAAGAGCACTTGCCCGCGAAAGGCAAAGATCGCGAGTTCGAATCTCGGTCCGGCACACAGTTTTAATGTGCCAGAAAGTTTTCTATTTTGTGCGCTTCAGAGGCGCGACACAAGTTTCCACCTCAGGGGGACAAAAGGGTATCTCTTGGTTTTTCTATTTATCTGCAGAATGCACATGTGGATATGGTTTTTTTTAGCTTAGTTGAATTTTGAATCAATCAGTTTTTAATATGAGTTAAAGTAAAAGACCGTTTCTTGCCTCTTTCCCACCATTTTCACTTAGGTCTGGGCTGGATACTACCCCAGTCGAGGTACGGCCAGTGGGGAGATGCCATGACAGTACCCCCCTGCCACCTTCCGCCCCCTACCCCTTTGTAGTGTTAAAGGTATAAACATAACACAAGTCCACAAGTGGACAGATCCATAGTTAGAGGAATTGGAATTAGGAGAGGCAGTATGCAGGAACTCTATGTAAGGGCGTCCTTGACACAGGAGAAAAGCCCAGGAAATATTGCAACAATGCAGACAGAGCTCATAAGTCATTCATAAGTCATGGAACTCATCCATCTCGGATTTGGAAACTTGTGGTAAGTCCTATGAGACCAAACTGCTGAGGTCATCGGTCCCTAAGCTTACACACTACTTAATCTAATTTAAACTAACTTACGGTAAGGACAACACACACACCCATGCCCGAGGGAGGACTCGAACCCCCGACTGGGGGGGGGGGGGGGGGGGGGAGCCGCGCGGACCGTGAGAAGGTGCCTGAGACCGCGCGGACCATGAAAGGCGCCCTAGACCGCGTGACTACCCCGCGCGGCCGTCTTGGAATCTGACATTATTGAGCTGTATCACTATTCCGTGTCAGCCAGCTTGAATTTTGTGTTTAGCGTAAGTGAACTACCTCCACCAGCATGACAATTCATCATCTTGAATTTTTTTATATTTCCCTGCAGTTTATTCCTATAACAACATGCCTACTCTCACAGTGACATCATAGGAGTGTCGGATAAGCCTGTAGCACGACTGTTTTTTTTTTTTTAATTTTCCACCAATTTTTGAATTTACTGTCGAAATTTGATTTTCATGCCATTTTGTACATGGTCCAGTTGGCCTTTGCCAGAAATCTGGCAACAGTGCGTGATGTCTTAGTGGGAAGGGGAGGGGAGGAGGGAAATCTGGCAGCATAGCAGAGCACACCAAAACTGTTCTAGCCTACTTACTCTCCCATTTGTGGCCATCAATTTTCTTTGTAGGAAGAAGCGCACAGCTCTGATTGTTGCCAGCATCATATTTAAAGTACCAGGGAAGCAGGTTGCTAGCCTTACTTGCCCCGAGTCCCATTGGGTTTTACCCCTAACGGCTGAGGGACTAACCGGTAGGTTTGATAGTCTTTGCCGTATGAGCACAAAGGTGACCACGACTCAGAATATGTCTGAGATGCCCAGCCTTATTCCAAAGTAACTGGTATCCCGACTGTCGGGACCACTTACTTGGCCACTCATACGTTGCCCGTGGTTCATGAACTAGGACATGACTACAGGAACCCACACCATGAACCACTAAGGAAGTCAGTAACAAGACTAAGTTATCTGTGCACCGTTCAATCTTTCGACCAACTTTGTGGTATGGGAGCGAAAGCTGGGTGGATTCAGGTTACCTTATCAACAAGGTTGAGGTTACGGATATGAAAGTAGCTAGGATGATTGCAGGTACTAGTAGATGGGAACAATGGCAGGAGGGTGTCCACAATGAGGAAATCAAAGAAAAACTGGGAATGAACTCTATAGATGTAGCAGTCAGGGCGAACAGACTTAGATGGTGGGGTCATGTTACACGCATGGGAGAAGCAAGGTTACCCAAGAGACTCATGGGTTCAGCAGTAGAGGGTAGGAGGAGTCGGGGCAGACCAAGGAGAAGGTACCTGGATTCGGTTAAGAATGATTTTGAAGTAATAGGTTTAACATCAGAAGAGGCACCAATGTTAGCACTGAATAGAGGATCATGGAGGAATTTTATAAGGGGGGCTATGCTCCAGACTGAACGCTGAAAGGCATAATCAGTCTTAAATGATGATGATGATGATGATGATGATGATGATGGAAGAAGCGCACACCTGGCTACAATCATGGTTCTTTAGGCAAACACAAACGTTTTTCCATAAACTCGTTGATCATCTTCGTCACAGCGGGATAAATATATTAACAGTTACAGCGATTACTTCTGAAATAATATACTTTTTATTCATGCGTTGGCAACGGCCTTGCCTCAGTGGATACACCGGTTCCTGTGAGATCACCGAAGTTAAGTGCTGTCGGGCGTGGTCGGTACTTGGATAGGTGACCATCCAGGCCGCCATGCGCTGTTGCCATTTTTCGGGGTGCACTCAGCCTCGTGATGCCAACTGAGGAGCTACTCGACCGAATAGTAGCGGCTTCGTTCAAGAATACCATCTTACGACCGGGAGAGCGGTGTGCTGAGCCCACGCCCCTCCTATCCGCATCCTCCACCGAGGATGACACGGCGGTCGGATGGTCCCGGTAGGCCACTCGTGGCCTGAAGACGGAGTGCTTTTTTTTATTCATGTGTTGAGTAGACAACAATCAATTCTCTGGGATATGATAAGTTTTTTGTGTCACTTTTAAAATACAGTATTCATGGCGTGATAAGCTCGAAACTTACAATCCTATTTGTGTAAAAGTGCCTGATTTTGTATCTCTGCCCCCCTCTTGATAAATTTCTGTGGACGCCCATGCCACTAAAGGAAACTATGGCAAATCTATACCTAGACGCTGACTGACGTGTGAGTGCCTGTGTCCACCAGAAATTTATGTTTCCTACCATTTACTTTGCCTAGGAAGCAGCATTCCGTCTTTGCATTTGCTTCGGCACTCTTGTGGTCTGCCCGACGGATGAGGTACCCCCAGTCCCGTTCAACCGCCGATTATTAGGACGTTACTTGTCTCGTGTTTTCTTCCGACAATCAAGCGCTTTACGCCCAACCTCCCCACATTCATAACATTTAGGCTGGCCACGTTGTTTCCTGATGTGGCCCATACGCCTACATCTAAAACACATCCCTTCAAAAGAAAAAACACAGTGATCACTCCGTCGTCATGTAGCAGTGTGTATCTCCTCCAGTTCAGTAGCATTCCTAGTGGTAGTGGATAAGTCACATTGGTTCTCCATTCTGACCTTCCTTGAGAAATCAGCAGAAATACCGCTTAGAAGGCCATTCAGAGCCCTATTCTCAGCCTGACGCAGAATCGCTGTGTCGGCCTCCGCATTTTGCGTTAGTTCATACGTTAGCAGGTTCAGTTTCCTAATCCTGTCAGAGAAGGATTACACTCATTCGCCGGGCTTCCACGATAGTTCATTGAGTTTCTCCCTAAAGAACCTCGCGCTGTTCTGCTTCCGACAGCGCTGTATTAGACCGTTAGCCAGTTCATCATATATTTGGGCCTTACTGAGGTTCACGTGGTACATAACGTACGTTTTCACGTCCCCCATTCTAGCCATATTCAAGGGCGTTACTTCCGACCATTCTCTCAATTTGGTGGCAACATTTACGTCAGGAATAAAGATAGACGCATCGTCAGTTGTCTTAGTTGAAAATGTGCTATGAGATTAGCTACTGCAGGATCGATGGGATGGCCGGGTACACTCAACACGGCTTTATTTTCCCTTGAATCACGGAGTCCTTGCTCCCCAAAGGCTTCCCACTGTTCTGTTCTCCTATGCAGCGTTTCATTTTCTTGTCCCTGTTGCACTGTAGTTTCTCACAATGCGGCTATTTCTCCGTTCACAGATTCTACCGTTTCATTCAGAGAGTGTCTGGCATTTTTGTAAAATCCACTGCCGTTGTATCAGAAAAGAAGAAAACCGCACAAATCCTGGGCAGAAAAAAGGACTAAACAGCACTTAAGCTTTACGCCTTTTGGTAGCCCAACGAGATCCACATGTACTACAAGTAGTTGACACAGCTTGAGCAGGTGGCAAGTCATGCCCCGATGAACAACAATACGGACACCTCACTGCCTGCAAGTAAACTTCTCTAGTTTTCCCACGGAACTGCGACAAGCCTGCAAACTCCTTCAGTCTAAAACACCTCACTTTCAACGTACTGTGAAGGTTCTTGAGGCTCAAAATGGCCACAACAAAATATGCAACAAGAAAGCAAACCAAGTATGTCACTCAAGACACCACAGTGTTACAAATTGCAGTTTCTAGCTATTGACCACATGTCAGAGCTGTGTACATGAACAGCTGCTGTTGTCCTAGATATGTGGGTGTGGCACTAGCCGTAGATGTATCCACCACTGGCAACCACTTGATGGCGCCAGATACAGGGGTCCAGTCACAGACTCCAACAGTCGTCAGGAGAGAGCCGGCAAGATGCGGTGGTGAGGACTTAACTACGCTCGAGAGCGCCAAGAAAACATTATTGGCAATAACATATTTGTTAACCACTAATACAAGATTGTCTCCCAAGGTGCCACATCTCAGACAGGCCGACAGAACGGTGGCCTCGTTAACAGAAGCCCGGCATGCGCTCGACTAGCAGTTCCACGGGCACAACGAGTTGTGTAGCGACGGTTACATCACCAGACGGCCATCGACCGTGGACGCTGTTGGCTCTCAGCTCTATGTATCGATCTTCAAGGTGTTCTCGTTGATATTTGCACTTAGGAGTCACACCCCCAGGTCCACATGGAGTATTCACTGTCACACAGGGGTCAGCCCTCAAACCCTGTTTAGGGGACAGGTGCCAGCACAGTCGATGTCTGCCACAGGAACAGGATGGCAGCAGCAACAGCAGCAATGGCCCTTCCTCCAGAATGTAGCGATGGATAGCGTCCTGGACACGCAGGTCAAGCCTCCAGCATGCCTTCAGGTGAATGGCTGTCTCTGCGCCTCAATCAGCGTTACCTCGTAAGTTGGCACTGCAGCTGGCAGTGGCAGAGTCCTACCAGCAGGACTTGTGACTCCATAGACGATCAAAGATGGCTGGGCGTGCCATAGCCTCTCTTCTCACCGCATACCTGTAACTGGGACAAAGGTTGACCCTACACATTGGTCAGTCGGCAGTCAGCACTCAGCAAAAGAGACATTTATTAAGAAGGGTGGGGTATTTTGTTACTTCTGCTGCAATGTGGATGGCAATCACATAATGCGTCCTACTTTTCCCTCGTTGTTAGCTCTCCTAGTGGTTTCAAACTTTCGCAAATTCATCTCTCAGTGTCTCTTTTCTGTTGTTTCGGCATCTGAATACTTATTGTTGCGTTTTGCGTAGGCCTTCCTGGCGACACTCTCCTTTACCACTAGTATGATAGTGTCTCTCGGTTATCACGATGGTATTATGCTTCGCTTGAAGATTTGGGGGCTCGGTCGCTCCCTGATGCTGCAGTAGCTTCCATGTTTGTCGCACTTGCTCAGCATTGCCCCTATCTGGCAGTCTGCTGGGCATTGCCACGGGTAGTTCACCTTCTGGGATTTTCCAATGTAGAACTTGAACGAATTTTTGGTGTCTGCCGGGGCTATTACCCTGGGGGTAGCACAAGTACTGTTTTTGTGAATGCCATTCTAAATCTCCAAGACAATCTTTTTCTGTCAGAATATCCTTCAATAAGGACAAATAAAGTCAATGAAAGAAATTGTTTAAAACCAAATATATTTAGATCCAAAAATACGCATAGTCCAAAATAGCCCAAACACTTGATGATGGTTAAATTTAAAATGTAAATGCGAGTCAACGAATATTGAATCATATACTGGCGGAAAAAGTTTGTAAATTCTTTTAGAGGTTTCCAGTTCACTCAAGATTTATTGTTGCAACAGTGCGAATAGAGTACATGAAACGATTACATTTACAGATTAGCAGCACAAGTGGTTCTGAGGTAGCGGGTATCGACCATGCTCAAACATCCAATTCGTTCATGGTGTAGCCTACAACGGTGACAATGCAGGTGCTAACTCTAGCATCCAGTCGATCGTACAGGCAGCGGTTACTGTCCTGGGATGCCACGCCCGCTCAACCTGTTCATGTCGTTCTGTGAGAGTTGTTGGTTCCAGTCCTATCGTATTCCATACATGCTCAATTGGAGAGAAGTCTGCCGATAGGGCTGGCCAGGAAAGTTGCTGCATGTCTTGCAGAGCATGTTGGGCGGTTTGTGGGTGAGCATTTTCCTGTTTGGCCAAAACATCACCTTACTGTTGCAAGAACAGAAAAAGAGAGGGTCTAACAATATTCTGCCCCTACCGAACGCTGGTTAGAGCCCCTTCTAGAAACACCAAAGTTGAACGAGAGTTGTAGCTTATCTTATCCCAGACCATAAGCCCTGGGCTGGGCCACTGTGTCTTGAACGAATTCACTCTACAAGACGGCGCTCCCCTGGTTTACGTCATACGTGCAAACGACCATGATTTGTGTGCCGGCAGAATTTGTTTCCATTGCTGAATACCACGATGGACCATTCCATCTTCCAAGTGATCCTCTGACGGTACCAGTCAAGCCGTGCACGTCGATGCTGAGGCGTGAGTGGAAGACAGGCTAGAGGTGCCCGTTGGCCCCTCTGCTAATAACCGGTTCACAACAGTTCATGCTGACACGTCTGGGCTCACATGCCCTCTTATCTGAGCTGTGGTAACTGTAAGATCTGATACTGCTGTCCTTACAATACGACGATCCTGGCAGGCGTCTGTGCTATGTGGATGTCCAGAACCTCATCTACAGGTGTGAGAATGTTCACGTAATCAGTGATAGCAGCATCGTTGCGCAACTGACTCAACATATCCAACTTGTGTGGCAATTCTCCGAAAGGACCATCCTGACACTCGGAAGGCCACAATTTGACCCCCTTCAAACATGCTCAGTTTGCTGTAGGCAGCACGAGTGCGTCTCCGTGGCAAGGTTGCCTGCTTCCTTCACACGTTCGCATCACACTGAGACATCTGGCCCTGAGCATTCCTTATTAAAGGGTAGACGCAGATGGCACTCTGGTAGCTATGCACATATGCTATCTGTTACGGACAACACTGAAACCATTCTCAATACATCTACTATCCCCCAGGTGCCATATGCCGTCAGCGGATCAAAACTGACGTCTTCTTTACAAGTATATTAATTTTTTTCCGGCACTGTTCTTTTTCAACAAAAATATCGTCTTTTACTTTTAATTACAATCAGATGAAAATAAATTACAATTTGATATGGACACGTGAAATGACTAACTGCTAAAGTGGAAAAGCACATGTATACATCAATAATATTGTTCAGTCTTTAGAAATAAAAAGGTTATTAATTATCTGTTTGATAATTGGCATTTTTCACCAAATTTTAATTTCTTGTGAAGACTCGCATTTCAGGAGATCAGTAACTAAAATAGTGATAAGTCATTATTATTTATGATTCATTATTTTTTACATTTCCATTTGTTAATAAATATGAAACTGAAAAAAGTATAAAAGAAGCATCCATTAATGGGGTTCGATCGTCCACCTTTGTATAGTACTACGTGATATTGCATTAGAAAATTGATATTGGGGCACAGACCTTCAAATACAATAAGTATGATGATGTCTTAAAAACAATGCCTCCGAATCTTTCATGTGAACACTCTTAAAGCTTTTTAAATAAAACAAACGTTATTAACATGCTACATCATTACTCTTCATGTCTACAAATTTGCAGCCCTCTGTCGCTAGAGGGCTTCAAATTGTAGCGTGTGACATGTCGGTGTGTAACATAACTATGTCGGTGTTTGAGAAACAGTGCACTACATTCGAGATTCGAATTTTAAGAGGTCGTCCACATATTGAGCACCCTCTGCTTCAACATGACAATGCCATATCAGACACGAACGCTGTGATATCTCCAACAATCAGACACCTTAGGTTCATTGTCGTCTATCATCCTCCATACAGTTGCGACTTGGCTTCGTCCGACTTTCATCAGTTTCCGAAACTCAAAGAGCACAGTTGAGGACTTCACTTTGATAGTGATGAAATGGTGCAAGCAGAGGAGAGTTTACGGCGCTGTCAACAAAGGCAAACATTCTACAGTGACAGCATCAACAAACTGGTCTCCTTTTGGCAGAAATGTGTTCATTGCAGGGTGACTATGATGATAAATACGTAGACATGAAGAATAAAGATGTAGAATGTTCATAAAGCTTTAAGATATTTCACATGAAAAATATGGCGGCATTAATTTTCGACACGCATTTGTACACTGCTGTTTGGAAAAAGTGGAGCACCAAGACCGAGAGATATGATCAAAATGAAATTTATTCCACTGATTATGGACCTGACACAACACAAATGACTAGCATTTCAGACCGATACATGCACTGTGACTGGAATTCAGCACGGAGTAGCGCTACCACGTGCTGCAGTCAGAGCTGCTAGATGTCGTTGCATCAAACCAAAGAGCACCTGCATATGCTGCTGGGGAGTACTGAGCCACGCAGTTTGTAGGTGCTTTCTCAAAACATCTACTCTGGCTGTAGGAAGACCTGAACGAACAAGTTGCCAACTGACGTATCCCAGACATGTTCGATGGGCGACATATCAGGCGAAAGGGCAGGTCAGGGAAGCAGTAGTAGCACTCATTCTTCAAAGAAGGCTTACACATTCCTCCCCACATGTGGCCAGGCATTGTCCTGCTGAAATATGGAAAGTGGACGGCTTGCAGGAGGGGCAGTGCCTCCGGCTGTATAACCTCCATAATGCAGCGGTAGCTGTTCAAACAGCCCTCAAGATGCAGGAGGCGTGTTACAAGCAGTGGTGCCCCAAAACATCACACTTGGCGTTTGTCCTCTATGCCGATCAACATTACACTATGGCCGATTGCGTTCAATATGGCAGCGTCAAACGCGTATGCGACCATCACTGTAGGACAAGTTGATATGGGAATCGTCCGAAAACCCTGCATTTTGCCACTCACCACGCCAGTGTCGACGTTGACGTGCTCATTGTAGTCTGTGGTGTTGGTGGGTTCTGGTCAATGGAAACTGATGCAATGACATGCATGTTAAACATTTCAAACATAAAAAATAAAGCTGCCCCATCCTCAGGAGTGATCTGAACACGGCAGTGCTTTAACTAGGCATGACCGTGTCTTCTGACCACCTAGTTGTAGGGGGATCTACAGTTTAAATTCAACTTCTTACCAAACCGCAAGCTGATGTTTTCTGCATTAATCAATTATTGTCAAAGGGGAAACAAACGATAAGTTGTAGGAAAAAAAATTCCCAACGCCAACAAAGGAACGAACGTCATTCCTACTGATTTTTATTCTGTCACTTATCAACTGAGCCACCCAGCTGTGTCCTGTGAATTTATCTAAACATAATCTACTTCGCGATTACAAATCAAATAGTATTCTCAGAAAAAATGCTGCCGTACGTGTTGTGTATAGTGCTCCACCGTACACAGTGTGAAAGTCTGTTTTCTTCATCCATAACTACATGTTTACTATACAAGCCACCTTACGGTGTGGGTTGAGGGAGCTTTTAGTACCACTATCTTCTCCCCTGTTTCAGTCGCGAATGGAGCATAGGAACAATCATCTACATCTACACCCATTTACATCTATAATCAGCAAGCCACCGTACGGGATGCGGCGAAGGGGACTTCGTTTACCAGAGTCAGCTCCCCCTTTTCCTGGTCCATTCGTGAATGGTTAGCGCGAAAAACGATTGATGTAAGCCTCTGTGTGGCGTCGAATCTCTCTGATTTTACCTTGATGGTCTTTTCGCGAGCTATACGTAGCAGTGTACAATGTATTGGTTCAAATGGCTCTGAGCACTATGGGACTTAACATCTGAGGTCATCAGTCCCCTAGAACGTAGAACTATTTAAACCTAACTAACCTAAGGACGTCACACACATCCATGCCCGAGGCAGGAATCGAACCTGCGACCGTAGCGGTCGCGCGGTTCCAGACTGAAACGCCTAGAACCGCTCGGCCATTCCGGCCGGTCACAATGTATTGGTTGACTCTTCTAGGAACATACGCTCTCGGAAATTTAACAGTAAACTACAATTTGATGCAGAACGGCACTCTGGCATCGTGTGCCACTGGAGCTGGCTAAACATCTCCGTTCTCTTTCGCGCTTACTAAATGAACCTGTAACGAAGCGTGCTGCTCTTCTTTCGAGTTTCTCTATTTCCTCTATTATTCCTATATGTTTCGGAACCCAGACTGACAGGTAGCATTCAAGTACTGATCGAAAGAGTGTTTTGTAAGCTACTTCCTTTGTTGATGGACTACATTTCCTGAGGATTCTTCCAGTGAATCTCGGTCTGGTGCCTGCCTTACTCGCGGTTAATTTTATCTGGTCGTTCCACTCCAAATCGTTTCATATGTATACTCCAACATATTTTGTGGAAGTAACTGCTTCCGGTGATTGTTCTGCAATTGTGTAATCATACAATAAAGTATCTTCGTGTCTATGTATTCGCAATACGTTATATTTATTTACGTTGAAGGTCAATTACCACTTCCTCCATCAAGCGTCGTACTTCTCTAGGTCTTCCTGCATTACGCTACACCATCACCCGCCAAATGCTTCATGGAACTTCGGACGTTATCAACTAGTTCATTTATATATGACGTGAAGAGAAATAATCCTATTACACTCCCTTAGGGCATGCCCGAAATTGCTTATATGTCCGAAGACTTCTCTGTGTTGGGAATGATATACTGTGTTCCGTGTGCTTGAAACTCTTCAGTCCAACCACATAAGTGGGTCTGATACTCCCTACAGTCGTTCACACTTGTTCACTACGCTGCAGTGGGGAACTGTATCGAACGCTTTCTGGAAGTCAAGGAAGAAGGCATCTATTTCGGTGTTTGTAACTAATGCCTTCTGGATTTCGTGGATGAAGAGAGCGAGCTGGATTCCACACGAACATTCTTTTCGAAACCCATGTTGATTCCAACTGAACAGATTTCCGGTCTCGAGAAATGTAATAATACGCGAGCACAAAACATGTTCCAAAATTCTACAATAGACCGACAGTCAGGGATGTAAGCCTATAGTTTTGAGCCTCTGTTCGACGACGCTTCTGGTAAAAGAGAATGACCTGTGGTTTTTTCCAATCATTAGGAACATTTCGCTCCTCCAGAAACCTACGGTACGCTGCTGCCAGAAGAGGCGCAAGTTCTTTCGCATACTCTATGTAGAATATAATTAGTATCCCGTTAGGGCTAGTGGCCTTTCATCTGTTGAGCCATTTCAGTTGCTTTACTATCCCTTGGTCAATTATCTCGATGTCTCTCATTTTGTCGTTCGTTTGACGATTTAAAGGAGGAACTGCCGGGCGATCTTCCGCTGTGAAATAATTTTGGAAAAAGACATGCGGTATTTTGGCTTTCTCTGTGTCAAACTCCGTTTCAGTGCCATTATGGTCGCTGAGTGTTTGGACAGCTACTTTCGATCCGTTTACTGACTGAACGTAAGACAAAACTTCTTATCTTCGTACATCCATTGTTGAAATGGAGGACAGTGGGACGTCAGCTGGTATAAATTTATATTAAAAATGAAGAAATTCCTCCAGCTGTGTTTAAGGTGTCGACTTTATTTTGGCAACTACACTCCTGGAAATTGAAATAAGAACACCGTGAATTCATTGTCCCAGGAAGGGGAAACTTTATTGACACATTCCTGGGGTCAGATACATCACATGATCACACTGACAGAACCACAGGCACATAGACACAGGCAACAGAGCATGCACAATGTCGGCACTAGTACAGTGTATATCCACCTTTCGCAGCAATGCAGGCTGCTATTCTCCCATGGAGACGATCGTAGAGATGCTGGATGTAGTCCTGTGGAACGGCTTGCCATGCCATTTCCACCTGGCGCCTCAGTTGGACCAGCGTTCGTGCTGGACGTGCAGACCGCGTGAGACGACGCTTCATCCAGTCCCAAACATGCTCAATGGGGGACAGATCCGGAGATCTGGCTGGCCAGGGTAGTTGACTTACACCTTCTAGAGCACGTTGGGTGGCACGGGATACATGCGGACGTGCATTGTCCTGTTGGAACAGCAAGTTCCCTTGCCGGTCTAGGAATGGTAGAACGATGGGTTCGATGACGGTTTGGATGTACCGTGCACTATTCAGTGTCCCCTCGACGATCACCAGTGGTGTACGGCCAGTGTAGGAGATCGCTCCCCACACCATGATGCCGGGTGTTGGCCCTGTGTGCCTCGGTCGTATGCAGTCCTGATTGTGGCGCTCACCTGCACGGCGCCAAACACGCATACGACCATCATTGGCACCAAGGCAGAAGCGACTCTCATCGCTGAAGACGACACGTCTCCATTCGTCCCTCCATTCACGCCTGTCGCGACACCACTGGAGGCGGGCTGCACGATGTTGGGGCGTGAGCGGAAGACGGCCTAACGGTGTGCGGGACCGTAGCCCAGCTTCATGGAGACGGTTGCGAATGGTCCTCGCCGATACCCCAGGAGCAACAGTGTCCCTAATTTGCTGGGAAGTGGCGGTGCGGTCCCCTACGGCACTGCGTAGGATCCTACGGTCTTGGCGTGCATCCGTGCGTCGCTGCGGTCCGGTCCCAGGTCGACGGGCACGTGCACCTTCCGCCGACCACTGGCGACAACATCGATGTACTGTGGAGACCTCACGCCCCACGTGTTGAGCAATTCGGCGGTACGTCCACCCGGCCTCCCGCATGCCCACTATACGCCCTCGCTCAAAGTCCGTCAACTGCACATACGGTTCACGTCCACGCTGTCGCGGCATGCTACCAGTGTTAAAGACTGCGATGGAGCTCCGTATGCCACGGCAAACTGGTTGACACTGACGGCGGCGGTGCACAAATGCTGCGCAGCTAGCGCCATTCGACGGCCAACACCGCGGTTCCTGGTGTGTCCGCTGTGCCGTGCGTGTGATCATTGCTTGTACAGCCCTCTCGCAGTGTCCGGAGCAAGTATGGTGGGTCTGACACACCGGTGTCAATGTGTTCTTTTTTCCATTTCCAGGAGTGTAGTTTCAACGTTGTAACAACGTCATCTTCAAGCCCATACACTTGTTGACGTCAACTGCGTGCGGCTGATACTAGAAGTCAGTGGTGAGATATGGACGTGCTCCGTGTGGAAGGAGGTTAGTAACTAGTTAGTTATGATTCTTACGATTTTCTGTCAAGTCAGTAGATAGAATGACTGTCGGTAAACTTTCGTAGGAACTCTTAATTTCTAAGATTTCATCGCTGCGCTCATTTCGCGAATTATATGTGGGAGGAATTAATGTGTTATGTGCCTTTTCCCGCAACGTGGTCTCTCGAAATATCAACAGTAAACTTCTCAATGTTACACAACGGCTCTTTTGTAGCGTTTGTTACTGTTGATAGTTTAGCATCTCCGTAATGTTCTCGCGTTGACTAAACGATCCCGTGACGAAATACGCTGCTCTAGTTGGATCTTTCCTCCTTTCTCTATTAATACACTATGTGATCAAAAGTATCCGGACACTCCTAAAAACATATGTTTTTCATATCAGGTGCATTGTGCTGCCACCTTCCGCCAGGTACTCCATATCAGCGACCTCAGTAGTCAGACATCGTGAGAGGGCAGAATAGGGCGGACTTCGAATGTGATCAGGTGATTGGATGTCACTTGTGTCATACGTCTGTACTTCCACACTCCTAAGAATCCCTAGGTCCACAGTGTCCGATGTGATAGTGAAGTGGAAATGTGAAGGGACACGTGCAGCACAAAAGCGTAGAAGCCGACCTTGTCTGTTGACTGACAGAGACTGTCGACAGTTGAAGAGGGTCGTAATCTGTAACAGACACACGTTTATCCAGACCATCACACAGGAATTCCAAACTGTATCAGGATCCATTACAGGTACTGTGACAGTTAGGCGGGAGGTGAAAAAAACTTTGATTTCATGGTCGAGCGGCGGCGCATAAGCCACACATCACGCCGTAAATGCCAAACGACGTCTCGCTTGGTGTTACGGAGCGTAAAAATTGGACGACTGAACAGTGGAAAATCATTGAGTGGAGTGACGAATCACGGTACACAACGTGGCGATCCAGTGGCACGGTGTGGGTATGGCGAATGCCCAATGAACGTCATCTGCCAGCGTCTGTACGGACAACAGTAAAACTCGGAGGCGGTGGTGTTATGGTGTGGTCGTGTTTTTCATGGAGGGGGCTTGCACCCCTTGTTCTTTTGCGTGGCACTGTCACATCACAGGTCTACATTGAAGTTTTAAGCACCTTCGTGCTTCCTACTGTTGAAGAGCAATTTGGGGTTGGCGATTGCATCTTTCAACACGATCGAGCACCTGTTCATAATGCACGGCCTGTGGCGGAGTGGTTACACGACAATAACATCACTATAATGGACTGGCCTGCCCAGAGTCCTGACCTGAATCCTATAGAACACCTTTGCGATGTTTTGGAACGCCGACATCATGCCAGGCCCCAACGACCGATATCGATACCTCTCCTCAGCGCAGCACTCCGTGAAGAATGGGCTGCCATACCCCAAGAAACTTTCCAGCACCTGATTGAACGTATGCCTGCTAAAATGGAAGCTGTCATCAAGGCTAATGGTGGGCCAATACCATAATGAATTCGAGCATTACCGACGGAGGACGCCACGAACTTGTAAGTCATTTTCAGCCAGGTGTCTGGATACTTTTATCACATAGTGTACGATGTATGATCTGGTAAGGGATTGTGACATATAAGCAGTATTCAAGAACCAGTTGAACATAAATTTGCAAGCCATTTATTTGGTCGATGAATTTCCTTAAGATACCGCCAATGAACCTCAGACTGGCGTTTATTTCATGTGGTATTTCTACAACGGGCCGGTCCGGATTGATACTCCCAGTTATTTTCCGGTAATTAATGTTTCCAGTAATCTGTTGGCAATAGTGTTATCCTAAACGGGTAGATTTATTCGCCTGTTATATACCCAATATGGTGTATTTATTTACGTTCGGGATCAACTGCCACCATCGATCCTCTGCAGGTTCGTTCTACGATTCGCGACTGTCTTCTGGCGTTCCTAACTTCCTATGGAAAATTTCATCCTCTTCAAACGATCTTACAGAGCTTACAACAGTGTTCTCTAGATCATTTATATACAGGGTGATAAAGAAAAAGTATACTCTGTTGTAAGAAGAAGTAATATGGAGCAAAACAAGACCAAAAATCCTGTAAACATGTGCACTGAAATGCATACCTTTGGAGCTATGAGTACTTGTTCATCTTCTTTACTATCAAACGCATATCTTCCTCTGAAAGCTCTTTGTTTAACGAACGACCTTCGGAATTTAGTAAACAACTGAGTAAATAAATGAGAACAGATTATTCGGTTACGTGAAACTTGAGCGATTCTAATGTAATCTACTTAACTGCTACATGCGACATGCATTTATGAGCCATCGCTAAAGTAGGTGCCCAATATAGTATCCATTAACAGTGAAGCATGCTTGTGTTCGACGTCTTAGTGAATCACGTTCTCTCTGAAAAGCTCCATCTAGGTTGGTCAAGAATGCGCTGTCAGGAATAGACGACGCGTTCCTGTAGTGTTTGTACATCATTACTGGGGCTTGCATAGACCGAAGATTTTAAGTTCCTCATAACCAAAAATCCAAGGGATTAAGATCTGGGGAATGGGCTGGCCGACATACTGGACCTCCAGACCAGTCCACGGCCCATTAAATAAATATGTGAGGTATTCTTGGCATTTCAGAGAAAATGTGCTCTTGCTCCATGATGCGTGAACCACATCTCCAGCCGTTGCTGGAAACGCGATCGTGTTGAAAGATGCAATCGCCACCCCTGAATTGTTCTTCAACAGTGGGAAGCAAGAAGGTGCTTAACGCATCAGTGTAGGCCTGTGCTGTGATAGTGCCACGTAAAACAACAAGGGGTGCAAGCCCCCTTCATGAAAAACACGACCACACCATAACACCACCGCCTCTGAATTTTACTGTGATTTATTTATTTACACGTCAAGTTCCGTAGGACAAAATTGAGCAGCAAATCTCCAAGGTCATGGAACGTATCGGTACATCAAATTACAACATAAAAGTAATAACAGACAATAATAAAATGTTTATGAACTCGGAAAAAAGTCAGTCCATAAGTTTAAGTTAACGCAAGCAACAACAGAGCAAGAATCAGCTTAATTTTTCAAGGAGCTCCTCGACAGAATAGAAGAAGTGACCCATGAGGAAACTTCAGTTTCGATTTGAAAGCGCGTGGGTTACTGCTAAGATTTTTGAATTCGAGTGGTAGCTTATTGAAAATGGATGCAGCAGTAAACTACACACCTTTCTGCACTAGAGTTAAGAAAGTGCGATCCAAATGCAGGTTTGATTTCGGCCGAGTATTAACTGAGTGAAAACTGCTTCTTCTTGGGAATTAGCTAATATGACAGGAAATGACAGTAAGGAATATATATATTGAGAGGCCAATGTCAAAATACCCAGACTCGTGAACAGGGGTCGACAAGAGGTTCGTGAACTTACTCCACTTATTACCCGAACCGCCCGTTTCTGAGCCAAGAATATCCTTTTAGAATGGGAAGAGTTACCCCAAAATGTAATACCATACGACATAAGCGAATGAACATAAGCAAAGTATACTAATTTTCGTGTGAAAAGATCGCTCACTTCTGATACCGTTCGAATAGTAGCATGGTAGCATTAAGTCTTTGTACAAGATCCTAAACGTGGGCTTTCCACTACAGTTTACTACCTATCTGAGCACTTAGAAATTTGAACTGTCCAGTTGCACTAATCATATGCCCATTCTGCGGAATTAAAACGTCAGGTTTTGTTGAATTGTGTGTTAGAAACTGTAAAAACTGAGTCTTACTGTGATTTAGCGTTATTTTATTTTCTACAAGCCATGAACCTAGGTCATGAACTGCACTATTTGAGACCGCCCAATGTTGCACACAACATCCCTTACTACCAAGCTAGGGTTGCTCTACACACGCCGGCAGATGAGGTTCACCGGGCATTCGCCATACCCACACCTGCCATCGGATCGCCACATTGTGTACCGTGATTCGTGACTCCACACAATGTTTTTCCACCGTTCAATGGTCCAATGTTTACGCTCCTTGCACCAACCGAGGCGTCGTTTGGCATTTACCGGCGTGATGTGTGGCTTATGAGCAGCCGCTCGACAACTAAATTTAAGTTTTCTCACTTTCTGCCTGACTGTCACATTACTTTCAGTGGATCCTGATGCAGTTTGGAATTCCTGTGTGCCTATTACTCATTATGACCCTCTTCAACTGTCGTTGGTCTCTTTAAGCCAACAGACGAGATCGGCCTGTACGCTTTTGTTCCGCAAGTGTCCCATCACGTTTCCACTTCACTGTCACATCGGAAACAGTGGACCTAGGGATGTTTAGGAGTGTGGACGTATGACACAAGTGAAACCCAATCACCTTACCACGATCGAAGTCGGTGAGTTCCGCGGAGCGCCCCATTCTGCCCTCTCACGATCTCTAATGACTACTGAGGTCGCTAATAAGGAGTACCTGGCAGTAGGTAGCAGCACAATGCACCTGATATGAAAAACGTATGTTTTGGGGGTGTCCGGATACTTTTGATCACATAGTGTATGCTCTGTGTAAAAACAAATCAAAATGTACCATTTCATTCCTTTCCACAGTCCACACTCACCTACTATTTTTCCTTCTCTTCCTTTTCCTGCCATCGAATTCCAGTCCCCCATCAGAGTTAAATTTTCGTCTCTCTTAATTAGCTGAATAATTTATTTTATCTCATCATACATTTCTTCAATATCTTCATCATCTGCGGAGCTAGTCGGCATGTAAACTTGTTCTACTGTGTTGGGTGTTGGCTTCGTGTCTCTCTTGGCTACTGTAATGTCTTCACTATACTGTTCATAATTCCTGTTTTCTTATTCCTATTAGTCTATCGTCAATAATTCCTTCCCACACATTCATTGAAAGTCGGCGCTGCTGTGTTAACCATGAGATGTGCTGAAATTCTATGTACACTACTTCCAGGATCTCCTACTCGTTGCAGTACTCGCTGTTCCACAAGAGGAGTACGAATGGTACGAAGTCTGCCGCGATCTGCTGTTGTTGAAGCTACGGAGCAAGAATCTGCTAGTCGGAAGAAAGACGGCAGAATAACTGTGCAGATGGTACTGTACGTTACGAATATTTTTCAGCATACAGGACACGGGCTCGCCAGTTGCTTCCATTTGTGAGACTGTAACAGAAGACCATGTCCGCCATCTCCCGTATGGAATAACACATTTCCATTATGCTGATAACTGCAAAGATAAAACAATAACGTAAAATTATTTCACAAACTGTTCGAAACACAAACTGGTTCCATTAGGACTAATGTATGCACTGGTCTTACCCAGAACTGTGAATATGGTTTGTAGTATATACGCTAACAGATGTGTACTGCACGCTGTATCTATGGACAATAGTTGATAAATGTCATTTATTTATTTCATTCTGTAGGTCGTTCGTAGTAGCAAACAGCTTGCAGTAGAAGATATGTTTCACAGTAGCGAAGATGAATGGCTCTGAGCACTATGCGACTTAACTTCTGAGGTCATCAGTCGCCTAGAACTTAGAACTAATTAAACCTAACTAACCTAAGGACATCACACACATCCATGCCCGAGGCAGGATTCGAACCTGCGACCGTAGCGGTTGCTCGGTTCCAGACTGTAGCGCCCAGAACCTCACGGCCACTCCGGCCGGTTGCGAAGATGAAGTAGTGCTCATAGCTCGTAAGGCATGTGTTGTACAACACATGTTTACTGGACGTTTTTGTCTTGTTTCTGTCCATACTATCACCTCTCAAAGTATGGAGTGCTTCTTTTTCAAGCTGTGTATATTGTAAAATGTAACGGCCCTTTAACACTCCGCTGTGGTACTCCTGAAATTACATTCACATCTATCGATTTTACTCCTTTAAGAGCGACGTGCTGAGATCTCTCTTCAAGAAAGACCACAGTCCAGTCGCAAATCTGTGCACGAGCAATTACCGCTGAAATTTAGATACTAAATTTCAACAATGCATTACAGTACGGGTCTGAAGGCAGTTTTTTGATTTGCCTATTTCTGAGATTGTACATCATTTTATTCTTTAAAGCACTCATTTCAAATAGAAGAAAATTCAGTCCCGCGAAGTCGAATGTTCTTTCAGCTATTTCAAAGATAATATGATACAGCCATGGGACATACGCAGTGCAGTCATATTATCTCACAGCTTTCCTTAGCTGACGAACCTTGCGTGTCGCCATAATTCAGGCAGTGAAATTTGTGGTGTTAATTGGGGTGAGTAAAACCGTCTCTTGCAGCGTTACAGCAACAACATTTCAAAATCCGCGTCATCGCAACTTCATAACTGCCTTTCTAGCTGGTCATTAAGGAAGTTTGGGTTCAAAGAACATACGTGGACGATACTTAGCGCCATGCATTTCCAGAACCTCAAAGATCAGCAAATACAGCTCAGACCACGTATGTAAGTGCCTCGAACCTGAAGATGTTCTAATACGTGGAAACGTCGGAATGGTAAGCACAAATATGAGTTACGGTCGTACTTTTGCTTGGAGCTCCGTTGTATATGAGAAGAGTATCCAAATCAGGACTTCCATTGGCCAACAGTGCATACTCTATACCTACGAAATACAGTCAAAGAAATTCAATGGAAGCCCAAAATTCTTGTTGAAACTGGTCAGTTATCTGAGAAAACAGCCATAATCCACTTCTGACAACAAGGGTACGAACAGTATGGCTGTTGCATAGTCAATGTTTTAAATTCCCACATGATCATCCTAAGACCCAAGCGTATCCACCAACAATGCGACAAAACATTCAAGAAGTTTCACTGTAAAGACAAAACACTCAGTTTGACTTGGACCAGAAAGACACTGGCCCAAATAAACAGAATTAATGGATCAATAAGTAAATACACTCCTGGAAATTGAAATAAGAACACCGTGAATTCATTGTCCCAGGAAGGGGAAACTTTATTGACACATTCCTGGGGTCAGATACATCACATGATCACACTGACAGAACCACAGGCACATAGACACAGGCAACAGAGCATGCACAATGTCGGCACTAGTACAGTGTATATCCACCTTTCGCAGCAATGCAGGCTGCTATTCTCCCATGGAGACGATCGTAGAGATGCTGGATGTAGTCCTGTGGAACGACTTGCCATGCCATTTCCACCTGGCGCCTCAGTTGGACCAGCCTTCGTGCTGGACGGGCAGACCGCGTGAGACGACGCTTCATCCAGTCCCAAACATGCTCAATGGGGGACAGATCCGGAGATCTGGCTGGCCAGGGTAGCTGACTTACACCTTCTAGAGCACGTTGGGTGGCACGGGATACATGCGGACGTGCATTGTCCTGTTGGAACAGCAAGTTCCCTTGCCGGTCTAGGAATGGTAGAACGATGGGTTCGATGACGGTTTGGATGTACCGTGCACTATTCAGTGTCCCCTCGACGATCACCAGTGGTGTACGGCCAGTGTAGGAGATCGCTCCCCACACCATGATGCCGGGTGTTGGCCCTGTGTGCCTCGGTCGTATGCAGTCCTGATTGTGGCGCTCACCTGCACGGCGCCAAACACGCATACGACCATCATTGGCACCAAGGCAGAAGCGACTCTCATCGCTGAAGACGACACGTCTCCATTCGTCCCTCCATTCACGCCTGTCGCGACACCACTGGAGGCGGGCTGCACGATGTTGGGGCGTGAGCGGAAGACGGCCTAACGGTGTGCGGGACCGTAGCGCAGCTTCATGGAGACGGTTGCGAACGGTCCTCGCCGATACCCCAGGAGCAACAGTGTCCCTAATTTGCTGGGAAGTGGCGGTGCGGTCCCCTACGGCACTGCGTAGGATCCTACGGTCTTGGCGTGCATCCGTGCGTCGCTGCGGTCCGGTCCCAGGTCGACGGGCACGTGCACCTTCCGCCGACCACTGGCGACAACATCGATGTACTGTGGAGACCTCACGCCCCACGTGTTGAGCAATTCGGCGGTACGTCCACCCGGCCTCCCGCATGCCCACTATACGCCCTCGCTCAAAGTCCGTCAACTGCACATACAGTTCACGTCCACGCTGTCGCGGCATGCTACCAGTGTTAAAGACTGCGATGGAGCTCCGTATGCCACGGCAAACTGGCTGACACTGACGGCGGCGGTGCACAAATGCTGCGCAGCTAGCGCCATTCGACGGCCAACACCGCGGTTCCTGGTGTGTCCGCTGTGCCGTGCCTGTGATCATTGCTTGTACAGCCCTCTCGCAGTGTCCGGAGCAAGTATGGTGGGTCTGACACACCGGTGTCAATGTGTTCTTTTTTCCATTTCCAGGAGTGTATTTGTAACAGAATCAAGGAAGAATGAAGCTTATCATATACTCAAGTGCAATTCGAGATACAAACAAATTTATCAGGATTTCTTAATGTACTAGATGACATACACATGAATAACATACCAATATCCACGTTTCCAATGCGTCAAGCCCTTATTACGCATGGAGTAAAAAGCATTGAAGACCACCACTAATATTGCTGAAAACGGTAGCCCCATTAATCTGCTTCAGAAGATACCAACATAAAAGTGTATCACCACATCACCTTCTCAGTGAAGAGACTGAGTTAGATTACCAGTAAACCGTCATAATATTTACAGCCGTAATATTTAAGTACACAGAACTGTCTCTCGTAAATATTTTCGTTTCGCTGTTGTCTTTCACAATACTTCATAGAACATCAGTTTCCATAATACTGTTGTGATGAACCATTTTTCTTTATTTATTTATTTTCATTATTGATGATGATCACTCAGTTTACATCGCATGTACTTAAACATGAATGTCTTCCGAGTTTTCATATGTAAAATTTATGTAAACATTATAACTTCTCTGACAGACACATTTTTGGGACTTTTTTTTTTTTAATCGCCATCTGTTAACAGAAACATCTGTGAAGCCAAAATATCTCGGTGAATTGGTATTCTACCTTGTCAACAGGTCCATATAATAACACAGGATTTTCAGTGTAAATAGCACAAACCTAACTCATTTTTAAGACAGAAAGTGGTTTACATTGTTTAAGTTAATTTTAGGTCCAACTAAAGTAACGTAGTCCCTTTTTTCATCGTTTTCAGTGTGGGGGGTGAGTACCCCACGGAACTTGCACCATAACGAAATGAAGTCAAAGTCTCGTGTTTAGTATAAGCTAAATTCATTTTAAGCGTGAATAGTGTCTGACGATAAACCTGTCGGTTCAAAACCACTAACGGTGTTTGCTCTTAGTAAACAGAATTATTAACAGCGGATTGTTCCAGTTTTTACATTTTGGTAAAAATTAACCTTCATATTTAAAAAGCTACGGCCTCACCATGCCATTTTTCGAGAAAATAGCACTTTCTTTTCGTTTAATAACAGAACTAAGTCAATCAAAATAAACAAATCTACCCTTTTAAACAGGCTGCAAGTACAAGAACCCGGAACACCAAACAAATGGATTTCATCCAAATTCACAGCAACTAAAAAATTTCCAGTGAAATGATAATTGAAATTAGTTCCACCATAGGTAGACAGAACAGTCAAATTATTTTCTTTGATTTTTTAATAATTGAAAAAGGAAGAGATCTGCTTATGATATATTTATTTAAGTTTGTGTTACCGTTATACTAGAAAACCCTCTCGCTCTCTCTCTCTCTCTCTCTCTCTCTCTCTCTCTCTCTCTCTCTCTCTCTCTCTGACACACACACACACAAACACACACAGTCATACATCTGTTTTTACATAAATATTACTAAAAATATTGAACAAACAACTCAGTCTCTCTCTCTCTCTCTGACACACAGACACACACACACACACACACACACACACACACACACACAGTCATACATCTTTTTACATAAATATTACTAAAAACATTAAACAAACAACTCAGTCGGTGTGATACAATTTACGAAGAAGAAAAAAGAAGTTTCTGCGTGGGAAACAAATTACATGCGAATAATGTAACTTCCATTGTGTTTCTTGTTGAAACTCTTTGTTACTAAGTAAGATCTTCTGTTTCCCCCAGATGTTAATGTGAGCTCGACTTCAGTGAGACACGGATTAGCAAATATGAACAACTTCTGACAACCTTCAAGCATCTCCGTTAAATCTTTGGACTGACAGCCAGGTCGAACGTGGGCCTCGTGGCAGTAACCGGAATGATAAAGAAATCCGTTGTCTTGTCCCCGTTCAAACTTGGCATCCTTGGCGACGTGACGTCTGAACTCTTTCCGTGCTGCTGCTTGGAGGTGGTCAACAACAAGATCACCAGACAAGTTATCTGGGCTTCACGCAGCAGCATCTGACGTAGCGGGGGATTTCTGCTCACAGATCACGTACATTGCGTTGATATCTTGAATTAAATTACACACCTCAGCGAGGTGTACATGACCTGAAGGTATTAGATTAGATTAGATTAGATTAGATTAGATTAATACAAGTTCCATGGATCATGAATACGATATTTCGTAATGATGTGGAACGAGTCGAACTTTCCAATACATGACAATTAGGTTAATTTAATAACATACTTAAGTTAATATAACAACTTTATTTTTTTGTGTTTTTTTGTTTTTCATTATTTTTTTTATTTTTATTTTTTTAATTTTTTAATATTTTTTTCTTAATTTATATCTAAAAATTCCTCTATGGAGTAGAAGGAGTTGTCATTCAGAAATTCTTTTAATTTCTTCTTAAATACTTGTTGGTATGACTTTATGAAGTATTTGTTTATGTGACTACAGACAACGTAAGAAAGGGGCCATACAAATGTGTAACACTGAACTCGTCATACAAAACCCTTTAAAGAGAGAACTGTGGTATGTTATCTTCTATAGGAAATGGAAATACACGGTTATGAGAGGATGAAAGTAAACTACAAAACAGATTCATAGGTATTGTTAATACTTTCAGCCGTTCTAATCTCAACTGCTAGTTCAGTGCACTTTTTTGTAGATAAAATTAGCTCATTTCATGGCACCCATACTGGCTGTTCTTGATAAAACCGAGAGTCAGCTAAATGGAAAATCGAACAATAGCATCCGTCTACTATCTTTTCAATAGCTTTTCACTATGCCAAGGTACACTTAAAACCCACAGATTCAGCATCAGATTTTCAGGTTTTACGTAATGAACTTCACTGCGAAGTCAACACGCCAGAAACCCCTGTTTGGGGGATTTACAGGGTATTCTTAATTGCAGTTCGCATAATTTTGGTGAAATATATACTGATTTACCGGACAAAATATGTAGATTTTTGTTAAAAGGTACAGTAAAACAATGAACTTCGCTGTTTTGTTGTGTGTATGACAAAACAATGAGGTAACTGCCACATATTGTTTACAATATTACAACATAGAGCGTTTTTGAACAAAACATTACAAGTTTCAAAGAATAGCAGAAATTGCAAGGATATTACAGTAGTACAAAGATAATAAATAACTTTCATGACACATAACTGAAGTTGATCTATAAACAAAATTTTTACTTTTACAGGATATTAAGAAAAATTCCATTCTTCGAGAGATAGTAGTATGGTTGAAAACAAGAAAAAAATATGGCGTAAACGTGGGTTCCAGAATTCACATCTTAGGAGCTATGAACACTTGTCCATCTTCGCCACTGTGAAACACAGCTCTTCCACTGCAAATTCTTTGCTATGTAGAACCCCCTACAGAATTTAGTGATCAAATGAGTACACAAATAAGAACACATCATTCTATTACTGTGAAACAGCAGAGCTTCTAATGTAATCTGCTTGCTATTACATATGGCATGCATTTGTGACCCATCGCTAAAGGAGGTGCGCAATATGGTGTCCATTCATAGTAAAACATGCTTCTGTCTGACGTCTTAGTGAATTATGTATATGCATGAGGGTTGACATTCGGAAGAAGTATGGTCTGTAGATAGTCTGGCTGGGTTGGAACTCTGTATCACAGTTGGATGGTAAAAATATGAAGCCACACCTGGTAATGTAAGCAATACGAGCATATACACACTTGTACATTTCTGTACAGAATACGGAAATACATGGAAAACATCAGAAAATACGGAAAAGATGGAAAACGTGGAAAAACATGGAAAAACGTTAAAAAATATCAAAAATACTTTAAAATTTGGGTACGACATGGTCATACAGGATATCTGTATCTATATATAGGAAACAGTCGAAACTTCTGACATGAGCACTATATCATAATGTCTGGAGGTCTCTTGGATACTCCCCTATAAAACTACAAGTTTGTACGAAAGAAGAGAACTATTAGAATGACAACACCATCTGATACCAAATGACAGAGATCTGCGCAAAAGGTTGAGAGAGCTCGCATACCCCTTGATAAAAATGTGTAGAGTTTACACAGATGGAGTAATCGGTAGGAAGATGCTTAGGTCCTTAATGTAATGACGAGATATAACAGAGAAATTGACACTGCATACAGTTTCACAGCGGAAAGACGATGCATTCTAGAGAGACATGGTGACAACATGAAATGCGTCATACTTCCAACAGTTCTGTGTAATTGAGGAACGGTTATGTTTTCTATTAGGATTCTGACTGCTGTGGTCTTTTCTCCCAATACATGCGAGTTGCGAGCCATATGTATTTGGAATCGTAAAAATATTTGGACGCAGCGTTAAGTGACGTGATTCAATAAAAGAAAAGCGATAAATATGGATTATATATTGACGTTACTACAGATCAAACTCCGATAAGTTTGTTAATCACAAGAAGCATACATTTTATCTGTCTAACTTAGACTGGTACCTAATGCTATTGCTTCACGTTTGTCTAATTTTTTCAAAACGACTATATCGCTTTTAAGCATTTTTTCCCATTGTACTATCTGACAGTTTCAGTTGTGGTGTGTATGCCCATTAAAATGACGTGCTACACACGCGAAATTTAACCGACAGGAAGAAGATGCTGTGATATGCAAATGATTAGCTTTCCAGAGCATTCACACAAGGTTGGCGCCGGTGGCGACACCTACAACGTGCTGACATGAGGAAAGTTTCCAACAGATTTCTCATACACAAACAGCAGTTGACCGGCGTTGCCTGGCGAAACGTTGTTGTGATGCATCGTGTAAAGAGAAGAAATGCGTACCAACGCGTTTCCGACTTTGATAAAGGTCGGATTGTAGCCTATCGCGACTGCGGTTTTGTCGTATCGCGACATTGCTGCTCGCGTTGGTCGAGATCCAATGACTGTTAGCAGAATATGGAATCGGTGGGTTCAGGAGGGTAATACGGAACGCCATGCTGGATCCCAACGGCCTCGTATCACTAGCAGTCGAAATAACAGGCATCTTATCCGCATGGCTGTAACGGATCGTGCAGCTACGTCTCGATCCCTGAGTCAACAGATGGGGACGTTTGCAAGACAACAACCATCTGCACGAACAGTTCGACTACGTTTGCAACAGCATGGACTATCAGCTCGGAGACCATGTCTGCGGTTACCCTTGACGCTGCATCACAGACAGGAGCGCTTGCGATGGTGTACTCAACGACGAACCTGGGTGCACGAATGGCAAAACGTCATTTTTTCGGATGAATCCAGGTTCTGTTTACAGCATCATGAAGGTCGCATCCGTGTTTGGCGACATCGCAGCGAACGCACATTGGAAGCGTGTATTCGTCATCGCCATACTGGCGTATCACCCGGCGTGATGGTATGGGGTGCCATTGGTTACACGTCTCGGTCACCTCTTGTTCGCATTGACGGCACTTTGAACAGTGGACGTTAAATTTCAGATGTGTTACGACCCGTGGCTCTACCCTTCATTCGATCCCTACGAAACGCTACATTTCAGCAGGATAATGCACGACCGCATGTTGCAGGTCCTGTACAGGCCTTTCTGGATACAGAAAATGTTCGACTGCTGCCCTGGCGAGCACATTCTCCAGATCTCTCACCAATGGAAAACGTCTGGTCAATGGTGGCCGAGCAACTGGCTCGTCACAATACGCCAGTCACTACTCTTGATGAACTGTGGTATCGTGTTGAAGCTGCATGGGCAGCTGTACCTGCACACGCCATCCAAGCTCTGTTTGAATCAATGTCCAGGCGTATGAAGGCCGTTATTACGTCTAGAGGTGGTTGTTCTGGGTACTGATTCCTCAGGATCTGTGCACCCAAATTGCCTGAAAATGTAATCACGTGTCAGTTCTAGTATAATATATTTGTCCAAGGAATGCCCTTTATCATCTGCATTTCTTCTTGGTGTAGCAATTTTAATGGTCAGTAGTGTATATATCTACGAGGGTCACTCCAAAAGAAATGCACGCTATTTTTGAAAAAATACAGTTTTCATTCTGCATGTGTGAAAGTTTTACAGTGTGTAGATAAATCCTTCCAGCTTGTTTTCAAACTTAATTCAACCTGTTCCTGTGAGTGGTGCAGTCACAGCATGTCTTCAAGACGGCTGCTACACTTGACGTTCTTCAGAAGCAACGTGCTGTCATAGAATTCCTGTGCTGTGAAAACGAGGAAGTGGGAAATATCCACAAGAGGTTGAAAAAGGTGTATGGAGATGCTGCTGTCGATCGCAGTACAGTTAGTCGGCGGGCAAGCATGTTACGTGATGAAAGCGGGCATGGAAATATTGAGGATTGTTCTCGCGGCGGCAGGCCTCGTACTGCACACACTCCAGACAATGTGCGGAGAGTTAACGAATTGGTGACTACTGACAGACGCATCACAGTGAACGAATTGTGACGCTACATTGAGATAGGGGAAGGAAGTGTTTGCAGAATACTGAAAGTGTTGGCATTAAAAAAGGTTTGTGTCAGGTGGGTTCCCAGGATGTTGACAGTGGCTCACAAAGAAACAAGAAAAACGGTATGCAGCGATCTTTTGGAACAGTACGAGAATGGTGGAGATGAATTTCTTAGAAGAGTTGTGACAGGTGATGAAACATGGCTCCATCATTTTTCACCAGAGACGAAGAGGCAATCAATGGAGTGGCATCATGCAAATTCATCCAAGAAAAAAAAAAATTCAAAACCACACCTTCTGCTAGAAAAGTTATGGCTACGGTGTTTTTCGATTCCGAAGGACTCTTGCTTGTGGACATCATGCCAAGTGGAACCACCATAAATTCTGATGCATAGCCGCGCGGGATTAGCCGAGCGGTCTAAGGGCGCTGCAGTCGGACTGTGAAGCTGGTCCCCGCGGAGGTTCAAGTCCTCCCTCGGGCATGGGTTTGCGTGTTTGTCCTTAGGATAATTTGGGTTCAATAGTGTGTAAGCTTAGGGACTGATGACCTTAGCGGTTAAGTCCCATAAGATTTTACACACTTTTTTTTTCCTCATGCATATGTGACGACAGTGAAGAAACTTCACGATCGACTGAGTCGTGTTCGACCACATCGGCAAAAGGAGGATGTTTTGCTGATGCACGACAATTCACGGCCAAAAAACCATGGAAGCGATCACAAAACTCGGATGGATAACACTGTAACACCCGCCTTACAGTCCTGACCTGGCTCCATGTGACTATCATCTCTTTGGGAAACTGAAAGACTCTCTTCGTGGAACAAGGTTTGAAGATGATGACTCCCTTGTGCACGCTGCCAAACAGTGGCTCCAACAGGTTGGTCCAGAATTTTACCGTGCGGGTATACAAGCGCACGAGCATTTGTGAGACTGCACGACTTGTCGGGTGTTCAGGAAGTGCTGTGGTAGTGCCTTTAACACGTGACGAAACCAAGGTGAAACCATGTCAAGACGTCGTGGGGTTGGCAGGCCACCTCTCTTTACAGGTGCCGGACGTTGTAGGTTGGGCAGACAGGTAAAACAGGACAGGTGGCGAACTGTGGCGTAACTAACGTCAGACTTTAATGCTGGGCGGAGAACAAGTGTGTGAGCACACAGTGCACCGAACATTCCTAATGATGGGCCGTCGCAGCTGACGACCCATTCATTTGCCATTGTTAACACCACGACATCGGCAACTACGACTAAAATGGGCACGTGACCATCGGCACTGGACGTTGGCGCTGTGGCAGAGCGTTGTATGGTCTAATGAATTCCGACACCTTCTTCATCATGCCGACGGGCGGGCGTGAACCCATCGTCTTCCAGGGGAGCAGCTCCCTGACACCTGTACTGCGGGACAGAGACAAGCTGGTGGAGCAGGGCGCTGTGGCCGAGCGGTTGTAGGCGCTTCAGTCCTGAACCACGCGGCTGTTACGGTCGCAGGTTCGAATCCTGCCTCGGGCTTGAATGTGTGTGATGTCCTTAGGTTAATTAGGTTTAAGTGGTTCTAAGTCTGGGGGGCTGACGGCCTCAGATGTTAAGTCCCAAAGTACTTAGAGCCATTTGAAACAAGCTGGTGGCTGCTCCATTTCGCTCTGGGGAAAATTCACATGGGCATCCATGGATCCAGTGAAGGTCGTGCAAGGCACCGTGATGGACAAGGAGAGTCGTACACTGCTTGCAAACCACGTACAGCCCTTCATGACGACCATCTTTACTGAAGGCAGTGACATTTTTCAACAAGGTAATACGCCATGTCATAAGGCCAGCAGTGTGATGGAGTGGTTCGAGGAACACAGTAGAGAGTTCCAATTGATGTGCTGGACCTCCATTTCGCCAGATCTGAACCTGATGGAACACATCTAGGGTGTTATTGAATTCGCCGTCAGTGCTCATCGCCACTGTCCCCGGAATTTACCGGAATTAGTGACTTGTGTGCGCAGATGTGGTGCCAACTCCCTCCAGTGACGTACCAAGGCCTCCTTACTTCCATGCCACGACACGTCGCCGCTGTCATCCGTGCCACAGTTGGACGTACCGGCTGATCAATTTATATCAGTTTATATGCCTGTGTGCCCGTCCTAATACCTCTAATCTCATTCTCATGTTGCCTATGCGAGATATGCACTTGTGGCAGCAGAATATTCGTACAACCTTCTCCTAATGCCGGTTTTGTAAATTTACTCAGTAGGATTTCTTTAGATTTGCGTCATAGCTCTTCGAAGGATTCCAATTTACGTTCCCCGAGCATTTGTGTTAGTCTTCAGTTTGGGCTATACCGAACTCTTAAAGTCCCCTGAATTGATTTGATGTCTGCTGCCATTTCTGCTTGATAATGGCGAAGTACTGGGAGGTCATCTGGAATTAATCGCACTAACGTCTGGTATGTGATTTTCTTTTCAAATGTGTTGTACTTTCTGTAATCCTTCCAACAAATCTAAGTCCTCCATTCATGCTACATGTTACATGTTCTTTTTATGTATTCATTAATTGACCTGTGACGTTAGCTATTTAGCTGGGAAGTCATTATTAACAGAATTGTTGTTCGATATCATGTATGCAACGTAGGCCTTTTTAATTACGCTGGTACAATTTAAACTTCATGAAACACTCTGTACAATTGAAATGGAAGAGAATATTATAATAGCAAGTAAGAATAAACGTTCATAGGAGCTGTTCGTTGTTCTCTGCGTTTAAGGAGTCTCAGTATCTTGAACATAGCAATTCCCGTGAAGACTGCACAGACGACGTCCCTCTTGCTCACCACTGGTTGCTCAACACAGCCCCTGTGTCACATTTTCTCACCCCGAATTCTAATTTACGGGGAAGGAACTGCGTATAGGGATCCCTCTGTGGCTTTTAAACCTTTGCGTGTGATTCATAGCTCTGTATCCACTTCTTGCAGAAACCGGCCAATACTGACAGGTAAGTCTGGACAGCTGCCAAAACAAAGTCCGCCAGAAACGTAGGATGGGAAATTCCTGCTCTGAACAAGTCCGGGAGAAGTTTGTGCCGGTGTCTTTCGTAAAGGGAACGCCCTGGTATCACATGGTTGTGGTCTGCAATCTCATCTGGATGTTTTCTGTGGCACGGATGTGGCTGAACTTTCATCCTATAAAGTTGTGAAGGACAGCAGGCGTGTCCCACCCTGTTATGGGTAATAGATATTCGTGTAACTCAGAGCGCTTGTTAATTTTTCCCCTACATATTTAATTCATATGGAGTGCTCGAGATGTTCGCCACTAGCTTTGTAATTTGAAACATTCGGGACCTATTGTTTGTTATAGGCATTATCCTTGCATTTATCCACACTGGAACAGGGTTGCCATTCATTTCATTAAGTGCAAATTTTGTCCAAGTTTTCCTGTATTTCCTTTCGATCGTCGAACGACCATCATCAGTCACCCATCTGATATTGCTGCTGAACTTACCTGATAAATCTTTTATGTAGAACATTAGACGATTAGTTTTCTTTTGCGACTAAATTACAATAATATTAACCTTAGTAGAGTATATCTCTGAAATTGTCACACGAACTGTACACCATGGTCACAGTGACCCTCAACTATTTGCTGGTCATAGTGCCTGAATATGTATCATTTTATATTGAAACTGGATTCCCATATACTAAGCGCATGTTATTTCTCCTCCGTCATGCACTTTCTCAATCATCTAAAGTTCGAGACTAAGTGAAAAATGTCACTGCAGCTTTTTAATGATGCAACTAGGAAGTGATCCCAATCTAAAGACATTATCTGCAGTTTAATTAGTGAAGATGCTATTCATTTAATGAAATGTACATATCACACAAAATTTTGAGGTGTTCTCAATTATTCGTAAATCTTCATCATTTTCACACTCTTGGGATATGGACTATACTGCCATTGGCAATTGACAGGCCTCTTCTATTAGGAACAACTGCGTTCCAACAATGACCACTCTTTCTGTGGACGAGTGTATTCTCTCCATCGCTGTCTGAAGATCCGGCAGACTCATCAGTTTCGGCATTGTCATAACTGCTGCAGGAGCATCAGCTTCAGAATTTCATAAGTGAAGTCACTTATGCCACTTTCACGATTGAGTTCTTCAAACAATGGTTCTCGTATAGCATCTTGCGTTAGTGAGATGGCATTTCTACGTGCCATTTTCACATAAATGTGCTTCACACTCAGCGACAGAACAATTACACGATGTGTACTCCAGGATGACAGTGACCTTTCAAAAAATGTTTCTGTCAAATTAGTTAAACCACAATTCCTCACAACTTCGAGAGTCCGTCCTCCACTAGGTCTCACTCAAAGCCGAATTTACGTTGGTAGCAGCGGGCTGTTTATGAGCAGTGGTGTCGCATGCAAGGAAAAAAAAAAAAAAAACTCCAGGATCAGAGATCAGAGTGACACTGGTGTCCACTTCTAGGGTTAAGCAGAAGCAGCGTAATGGCATAATGTGAACTTATCTACAATATGTCTACATCTACATCTACATTGATACTCCGCAAGCCACCCAACGGTGTGTGGCGGAGGGCACTTTACGTGCCACTGTCATTACCTCCCTTTCCTGTTCCAGTCGCGTATGGTTCGCGGGAAGAACGACTGTCTGAAAGCCTCCGTGCGCGCTCTAATCTCTCTAATTTTACATTCGTGATCTCCTCGGGAAGTATAAGTAGGGGGAAGCAATATATTCGATACCTCATCCAGAAACGCACCCTCTCGAAACCTGGCGAGCAAGCTACACCGCGATGCAGAGCGCCTCTCTTGCAGAGTCTGCCACTTGAGTTTATTAAACATCTCCGTAACGCTATCACGGTTACCAAATAACCCAGTGACGAAACGCGCCGCTCTTCTTTGGATCTTCTCTATCTCCTCCGTCAACCCGACCTGGTACGGATCCCACACTGATGAGCAATACTCAAGTATAGGTCGAACGAGTGTTTTGTAAGCCACCTCCTTTGTTGATGGACTACATTTTCTAAGCACTCTCCCAATGAATCTCAACCTGGTACCCGCCTTACCAACAATTAGTTTTATATGATCATTCCACTTCAAATCGTTCCGTACGCATACTCCCAGATATTTTACAGAAGTAACTGCTACCAGTGTTTGTTCCGCTATCACATAATCATACAATAAAGGATCCTTCTTTCTATGTATTCGCAATACATTACATTTGTCTATGTTAAGGGTCAGTTGCCACTCCCTGCACCAAGTGCCTATCCGCTGCAGATCTTCCTGTATTTCGCTACAATTTTCTAATGCAGCAACTTCTCTGTATACTACAGCATCATCCGCGAAAAGCCGCATGGAACTTCCGACACTATCTACTAAGTCATTTATATATATTGTGAAAAGCAATGGTCCCATAACACTCCCCTGTGGCACGCCAGAGGTTACTTTAACGTCTGTAGACGTCTCTCCATTGATAACAACATGCTGTGTTCTGTTTGCTAAAAACTCTTCAATCCAGCCACACAGCTGGTCTGATATTCCGTAGGCTCTTACTTTGTTTATCAGGCGACAGTGCGGAACTGTATCGAACGCCTTCCGGAAGTCAAGAAAAATAGCATCTACCTGGGAGCCTGTATCTAATATTTTCTGGGTCTCATGAACAAATAAGGCGAGTTGGGTCTCACACGATCGCTGTTTCCGGAATCCATGTTGATTCCTACATAGTAGATTCTGGGTTTCCAGAAATGACATGATACGCGAGCAAAAAACATGTTCTAAAATTCTACAAGAGATCGACGTAAGAGATATAGGTCTATAGTTTTGCGCATCTGCTCGACGACCCTTCTTGAAGACTGGGACTATCTGTGCTCTTTTCCAATCATTTGGAACCCTCCGTTCCTCTAGAGACTTGCGGTACACGGCTGTTAGAAGGGGGGCTAGTTCTTTCGCGTACTCTGTGTAGAATCGAATTGGTATCCCGTCAGGTCCAGTGGACTTTCCTCTATTGAGTGATTCCAGTTGCTTTTCTATTCCTTGGACACTTATTTCGATGTAAGGTCGACACGAGCTCCATCAACAGAATTTGTAAGTTGTCTATGGATATTTTCTTAAGTATTTTGATACAAGAGACCCGGGGTATGCGGCGTCTTGTTAGAGGCCAATAATGTTATTATGATATATTTGGTTTGCTACCCTAAATACTTACGTTTCTCTGAAAATACGTCCATACCAGTGAAATAGCATGGATATGAATTCACGGAAACACAGAGTAATTGCAACAACCCGCAGAAACAAAAGTACTGTGATGTAGTTGTCGCTGCTGCGGGAACAGACTAGCATAGCGTTGTCCTGTCACTCTACCATTGCATTCAGAGAAGCCGTACATGAGGTTCACATCGGCCACCGCTTCATCAGTAAACCTATCCCCACTGCTATGTATCACTCATAACGTACAACTAACACTGGCGAATAAACACAGCCCAGACAGAACCGAGCAACCCTGAATGCTAGCCTAAGATGAGGAGTTCAAATGGTACAAATGGCTCTGAGCACTATGGGACTTAACATCTATGGTCATCAGTCCCCTAGAACTTAGAACTACTTAAACCTAACTAACCTAAGGACAGCACACAATACCCAGTCATCACGAGGCAGAGAAAATCCCTGACCCCGCCGGGAATCGAACCCGGGAACCCGGGCGCGGGAAGCGAGAACGCTACCGCACGACCACGAGCTGCGGACAAGATGAGGAGTAATGTGGGCCATACCTTTGTCAACAGAAAACACCGTGAGTGAATGAAACAAGTTTGTAACCACACAAGACACACAGTGCGTCCCTTCACCATTTCCATTGTTGTGCACATATTTTCTGAACAATAATCATCACAAAAATAAACGGGGATAAGAAATCAATGTCGTTTAAGGTTGAATAACGTGTATATTGTTTTCGTTCTACTGATTTTTGTTTATTTCGGACTAGTTTTCGGCTTACTGGTCCATCTTCACGAAATAACTGACAGGCGTCTGAAGGCACTCTAGTTTTTGGGTAACCAGACATGATAAAGATACAATCCACCTGCATAGAGATCAAACTTGTTTTTTAACGTTGAAATTACATTTTACACAATGGACAGTGTTAAGCTCAATAAATAATTAAACTACACCATATTACGGGTTAAATGGTTATACTGCTAAATTTTGTAAGGTCTTGACATTCTCTCAGAAACTGTTAAACTGAGCACTCGTTATTTATATTATGCAGTATACATATTTTTCAACATTGTAAACTAAACTTCAGGCAGTAGGCAATATTATACCTAATAATAATTAAGATACACATGATTATTGTGTACAATACTGCCCAGTGCCTAAAGATAGTTTACAATGTTGAAAAACATGTTTGTTACACAGCATAAATTAAGAGTGCTCAATTTAACAGCTTCTCACCCAATGTCAAGACCTCACAAAATTTAACATAATAAACATTTAGCCTATAATATTTTGTGGTTTAATTATTTATTGTGCTTAACATTGTCCATTGTGTAAAGTGTAATTTCGACGTAAAGAAACAAATTTGATGCACAACACTTTACGCAAGTGGATTGTATCTTCGCTTATAATGTCTGGTTACCTCAGAACTAGTGTCTCTTCAATACTGTAGTCAGTTGTTTCCTTAATTGTTCTTCCAAGAAGTAACGAAAGAATCCATAAATAAAATCTGTGTTGTTGTTGATTCTGTTGTTGCGGTCCTCAGTCTGAAGACAGCATTAGTCAAGCCTTGGTCTCCCTCTACAATTTTCATTCCACACACTTCTTTCCGTTGTCAAATTGACGATTTCCTGATGCCTTGGGATGTATCCTATCAACAAGTTCCTTATTTTAGTCAGGCTGTGCCACTGATTTCTTTTCACCCCAGTTCGATGCAGTATCTTCTCATTACTTATTCGATCTACCCATCTAATGAACAACATTCTTCTGTAGCACCATATTTCATAAACTTCTATTGTAGTCTTCTATGATCTGCTTATCGTACAGTTTCATTTCCGTACAAGCTACGCTCCATACAAATATATTCAGAAAAGACTTGCTAACATTTAAATTTATATTAAATGTTAACAAAGTTCTCTTTTTTAGAAACGGTATTCTTGCTATTGCCAGTCTGCATTTTATTATCTCTCTACGTCGGCCATCACATATTTTGCTGCCCAAACAGCAAAACACATCGTCTACTTTCAGTGTCACATTTCCTATTGTAATTCTATCAGCATAATCTGATTTAATTCAACTACATTTCATTACCTATATTCATCTCATAACCGCTTTTCAAGACACTCCTCATTTCAGTTGCTCTCCCAAGTCCTTTGCTGTCTCTGACAGAATTTCAATGTCATTGGCAAACAACAACGTTTTTATCTCTTCTCCCCGAACTCTAACTCCGTTTCCAGATTTCTCCTTGTTTCCCCTTAGGTTTTCCTCAATGTACAGACTGAAAAACATTGGGGAGACGTAAGACCCTATTCATTTCCATCTCAATTACGGCTTCCTTTTCACGCCCATCGCCTATTATTATTGCATTCTTATTTCTGTACAAGTTGTAAATAACTTTTCGCTTCCTGTATTTTACCCCTGCTGCCTCCAGGATTTCGAAGAGCATATTCCAATCAACATTGTCAAAAGCTTTTCTTAAATCTACAAGTGCTGTAAATATAGGTTAGCCTTTCTTCATTGTAACTTCTAAATTAAGTTGTACGATAATATGACCTCGTTTGTTCCGGTATTCCTCCTCAAGAAATAAAACGAAATGTAATTACTTTGTAACGAGCCACCGGAAACTACGGGTCCCTTATACTAAAATATTCGGAGGTTTTATGGGTAGAATTGTAGTTCATCTTCTGTATTATAGTCATCACCTAACACTCGCCACATCTCATTAAGCACACTACGCAGTTGCTCACCATTTGCGGTGACTATTGCAGTATCATCAACGAATCGTCTCATAGTCATTTTCTGTTCACGAAAAACCACTCCTACATCGAGCTATCCCTTTACTTCACTCATTGTCTCATCAGTATAGAGATTAAACACTTGTGTAGGAACTTTGCTTAGAGCTATCATTCTATTAGTGCAACTGATCCAGTCTGCTTCGTATAAAGAGAACGTATTACTCATCTGTCCCTTTGGTTGCTGCCACACTGCCTAAGAATGAAAATCTTTTGTTCCATTCCAGATTATTAAAAGCGTTCTCCAAATGTACGTATGCAGCGTAGAATGAGGAGGCAAAACATTACGACCACTGCCCACCGCGAGATGAATTCTGTCTAGTTGCGCTATCGGTGAGTAATGCGGTAAGGAAAGCGTTTAAGGTAACTTGCCTGTGAATGCCTGGAAAAATACAAACAATTTTCATAGAGTTTACGGAGTTTTAACTAAAAAACATGATGAAAATTGTAGGCAAATAAGAGTGCTTCTTGCTGAACATTTTGAAATACAGTTTATCACAACAGTTGCCATATCGATTTTATTAAAACTTTTTGTGACGATCAGTAAATTATATATTCTATTTGCTGGCCAATACTTGGAATCTATGCGCTAACAAACTGTCTTACTTAGATACTTGAAACTCTACGTACACATTAACAACTTGTCCATCTAAAAGCTAGACTAAAATCATGTCATTTCAGTCACAGATTTCTATTCTAGAAATATTTGCATTTGATAATCAAAATGAAGGTTACTCTGTATAACTAATCAGACTGAATTTTTCTTCCTGTTGGTAGTACGTTAATATCTGTAGTATGCTCCACTCCAAATAGTATACTAAAACATCACAAAAAACGTCAGACCCCTAGCTCAAATAGGACTTTTTGTGCGTAAAATAAACACGCCAGAAATTTTAATTCTCAGGAAATTCAACTCAGAGTTATATTGGATCTGTGGAATACCTCTATCGCTCTTAATACATTCCAGCTGCATAATCTTCTTGGTGTGTAAGTTCCTCATCATCTCTCTACTTTTCCTTGTGGCTCCTCGTTAATCTGGCCTCTTTAATTGCCTCAAGTGCCCACTTTCCAGCTATGGCCACTCTCATGGAATCAGTTGCCTCATTGTATTGGATTCTATTGTATTGCATGGAACTGGGGACCTACCAACGACGGAGAGGCTTCGTCCCCGCCGTAGCCCTCAGTGACTCACAACCCCACAACAGGCTACAGCAGTCCACTCAGCCCACCGCCGCCCCACACAGAACCCAGGGTTAAACTGCCTCATACTGAAACCAGAATATGTTGCTAGCAAGTGAAGAACCTCACACCAGTACCAAAATACTTTATTGAAGGCATAATAACATTCGAAAATGATAAAATAGCATAAACTCAAATTATAGAAATGTTTATAGGCAAAACAACGTTCGAAAACCAAGGACACACAAGAGAAAAAATTAGAGCATTGCAAAATGTATCTTGTAACAGAGCTACCAACTCGAGAAACAGTTGTATATTATATCTTTGTCAGTTGGGAGTCTAATGATAACATTTGCCGTTTGACACTAGCGGAAGCGTGGGTATGGCTGCACATCGCAGGATCTTTAAGTTCACTTTTTAGATAACTTCCCGATGTCAAACTCAATTCTTTGTTCAAAAAACTCTAAGCTTCGTTTTAGGAAGAAAAATAAAAAACTGTTTTTTGAAGAAAATTCACAAGCAAGCGATCTTAAGCACAGAGTCCACGAATAGGGAATCCTTCTAGTGAGAATACGGGCTGCGAATGGGTAAAACCACTGATGTAAGTACCTTTAATTAAGAGCATATTATTGTGACCCCGCCCCTGGGAACGAGCTTATCGGAAACGGCAAGTCTGGTCGGCTATTCGCATGCTGTCGTCGTGAACATCTACGGAAAGTGGTTGAAGAACAGTGATATCATGAGTGGGTTACAAGATGTATGTTCACGCATCAACACCTAGCGAGGAGATTGGAGGATTGACGTTCTGTATTGTTAAGTCAGAATAGTTGGCAATCTGTGGCCGACGACCACTACGTATTT